>NW_022987662.1:2886814-3301814 GCF_902827165.1 Trematomus bernacchii | reverse complement strand
TGACTGAAACTTAACACATAATATTTGAGAACCGAAAATGATTCTTTATAGTTGATATATTTTATAATATAATCATATAATTATGTGCAGAGTTCTGCAGCTCTACACAGAATCAGAAGAGGATGCTGCAAAGCTCTCAGAGACAAATTGTTTCTATTGACCCCGATCAACCTCTCACTCACTCTCATCAAACACACACACACACACACACACACACATCAAAAACACACTCTTGCTGCAACACACAAACACACTCCACTTAATATCTTCAGCACTCCACTCACCACTCCATTCCTCATCCAGCAAACTACTGGATGTTGTGTGTGTGTGTGTGTGTGTGTGTGTGTGTGTGTGTGTGTGTGTGTGTGTGTGTGTGTGTGTGTGTGTGTGTGTGTGTGTGTGTGTGTGTGTGTGTGTGTGTGTGTGTGTGTGTGTGTGTGTGTGTGTGTGTGTGTATAAGCTGAGGTGAAAGGTTAAATGATGGCCATTTAGATTCATCTCTGAGTTCACTACCAGGCAGCAAACCAAACACCCACACACACACACACACACACACAGAGAATCTGACGGGGTGGCCTCTGCTCCGTCAAAGTGCAGCAATTGTCTCTCCTCTTGTGTTTGTCTCTCGCCTGTCATTTAGGCCGATTCCAAACACTGAATGCATAATGAATGCAGTAATTGCAGCACTAAAGCAGTTGTAAAAAAATAAATTAAGAGAGAGATCACAACAAGCTACTCATTTGGTTGCTTCTCCCTTTTTGGCTTCGTACTCCTGCTTTGTTAAGTGATTCTGGGAGAGGCGAGCGTTCTCATGTTTTATAATTCCTGCATAAATCACTTTGTGTACAGCTGACCGCGTCTCTGTGGATGTGTTGTGACATGCTATCTACACATCTCGTAATATTCACTCTCTCTGGCATCCCGCTGCCTCCCGGGATGAATAAAGGGAGAGAGGGATGAGGGTGAGAGGGTTACAAATGGAGGTGGCACAGAGATGGAGGAATAAAGTGGTGATTGAAGTCATTCCGTCTTCACACCTACAGATTGGAAATCACAGAGCAATTTCCGAGTTTACCACACAAAGAGTGTGCGTGGGTGTTTGTGTTTGGGCGCCTCTCGGTTAATCCCTTCCTCGCAGACTAATTGACGGACCGACTAACAAGGAAGTAGACTGACAAACTGTCTTCAATCTGAACTTTTTACACACACACACACACACACACACGGACACACACTCAGTATATACACACAAACACAGCGTGATGACTGAGTGGACCCTGTGTCAATCCCAGCATGCTTCTCTGCTCCGAGGCAGCGGATTCTGTCATCACTGCAGTTACTGTCAGGACGGATCATCAGTAGCCGTGGCAACTAATTAAGACCTGCCTGTCAGGCCTGTGGTCAGTGTGTGTGTGTTGGTGTGTGTGTGTGTGTGTGTGTGTGTGTGTGTGTGTGTGTGTGTGTGTGTGTGTGTGTGTGTGTACGAATGGATAAACGCGTTCGTATAATTAACTACCTGTCATAAACACACACACACACTATCTCTAGTTAATTCCACTGTATCTGCCACGGTGCATCAACATACCCAGTGTGTTACTCACCACCACTCACCAGTCATTACTCCCACACACACCCAATTCACACACACACACACACACACACACACACACACACACACACTTAAATCCTTGTGAAGACTTACATCATACATGTGGAATTCATTGGTTTCATGTTATTGTGCTTTATGAGTACTGATTTTATATGAAGTTAGTATTTTTTTGCAAATGGCGGTTAACCACATGGCTTGGTCGTGTGAAGCGGGGATATACTCAAATTCAAGATATTAAGAAGGGATGCTCAATATATCAAAATATATCGTTATGGTGATATCAACATTGGAGTACACGCATCACAAAGATTGCTTGAACTGCAATAAATTAGGGCTTTAAGACGTTTTGACTAAGTGATCTTTAACTAATAAACAATACATCCCATGTTGTTGGAAAGTAATAATGCTGTATGTACTGTATACGTTTTTGTTCAAATATCGCAAGTGTTATCTGTTCCTGATATCGTGCAGCCCTAATATTAAGGCCTTATTGTCACATGCACAATAACTACAGCCCAGTGTTGGGCAATGAACATCTTAAGTCTCAGGCACCCTCCAAAATAAAATATATTTAAGACATATAAATAAAGAATTAAAGAAATAAAATAGTGTGGTGCAAGTGTCACAAAAAACGTGTTTTCAAGTGAAATTCATTGAAGATGTTATTGTAAGTTAAGAAGTACTATCAGAAAAATTTCAGTTTCTACGTAAAATAATTGAATGCCAAAAGGGTGCTGTATCTTAGTATTATTAGATTTTTACTGATGCATTCATGTGGAAGAAGCATTTTAATATAGTTGGTCAAGGTGGAGTTATTTTCAATTATTTGATATACTGTTTCCTGGAGCTGAAACAATTAATCAATAGTTGTGTTGGTTTCGGTTTTTAAATGTCTACTTGCTTCTCCCACAGGACTAACATCCAGTTAGCTAAACAACATTCAATCGTGTTTCAGCCGGATGATCTCTCAAACATACTACTTGTCCTCACCACATTAAACAGTGATGCAGATTCACTGACTTAAAACTGTGTGTGTGTGTACGGTCAGTAATGAGGTGTGACTAGTGTCAGTGAGAGTTGAGTGATCGGCGTAATGAGCGACAAGAGCACGGAGGGAAAGAGAGCAGACAGGAGGAGAAGCAAAACAGGAGATGTGAAGAGGAGGAGGGTGTATTAATATCTTTTTCACAACGATTGATTACACATCTAAAGGCAGTCTGTGCCTCTGCCAGTTGTCTTTGATGCTGCTTGATGTGTGATGGGACAGACCAAACAATGACTGTGTGTGAAGGGAGAGTCAGACTAAAGGAAAATTACACCATTGTTGTCCGTCTGAAATCAAGTTTAAGTTACCCTCTAATTTGATGTATTTAGCTGAACACCTGTCCATTTATACTTGAATTCTAATGATTAAAATGACAGGCATTCATTAACAGAAGTCATGCTCTGTGTTTGTTTATATGATTAATAATACAAAGTCGTGCCTATTCGTAAAACGGTTTAGTATATATATATTTTGACCAATACAAATGTAAGTTCTGTTACAGCTTGTGATGCTACGTGACTGTTTACATAGTTGATTGCTTTTGATTGGAAGGAGTCACAGATGTTTCCTTGCTGCTAATTAACACACATTAAGGTATTTTTAGGATATTCCTGAAGTTTTAATTGTGTAAATTTGGCAACGTACTATTTTGAAACTTGCTCAGAAGAACCAAGGAAGACAAAAATCAGTATTGGATTTCCAAATAGCTTCTGCAGCTCAATCTTAGTTGTGGCGTGTGCAGCTTCATATCATGGCAGGATTTATGTCAAATGTGGGAATGAAGTGGGCCAACTGGCGGAAGAAAAGTGGATTCATCCTCCACTATATCTCCCTGGATGAATCCAAAGAGCTCAGCCAAAAGCTGAAGAATGTAAAACAGAAACAGGCCCCTGAAAGACAAACACACTGATTTCACAGCAGAAACTCACTGAGTCTCCAGCCAGTTAGCAAAGTAAACAACCAGCAAACACACAGGAGAACAAGGAACAAAGTCCATCTCTCCAGTCTCTTCCTCCTTCTGTGTGAATATGGGTTAACAACTTGTATTTCTGCTGGTCAAACAGTGGTCAAACAATCATATGAGAATACACAGCGATGCTTTCTGTTCCCTTCTCCATATGGTATCAGCAAGAATGTAACCCAAATCAGGATGCAGACTTCTAAAGTGGAGAAAGAGCTCTGCATCCCATCAAGCCAGCATAACTTTCACCCTGCTCTGTTGTTATCAGCAGATACGGAGGAGGTAAGGAATGAGAGAGTGCAGCTGCAAGTGTTTGTTGTGTCAGTCTGCCAGAGTTGCTTATCACACTTCAAACCCTTTCTCCCACAGACCTTTATCTGCTCGCCACTACTCCCTATTCATTCTCCTCAATTTCGTCAAGGATTAGAATCCAAGTCTGGTAAGGTAAAGGTCCATATCATGCAACAAAATGTCTTTTTATCATTGTTCGAAGATACTTCACCCCTGCTCTTTTACTTTCTTGATGCTTTTATCCAAAACAACTTACATACACATTAACACCATATGGCTATGCATACGGGAGGAATTTCAGGGCTAAGTATTCTGCCTGAGGACACTTCAACATGTTGACTTTAAGAGCCTGGGATCAAACATCCGACCCTCGGATTGGTAGACGCCCATTAACATGCTGAGACACACTCACCCCATACTTTTCAGTGGTATTTTGCCACCACTTTTTTTGTTAATAACACTGTTTGAACTCTTATTTTTTGCATAAAATTTAAAATGATATATCTGTATATCTGCTAGTAAAGCCATGTGATAAGTAGGTTTAGCTTTACCCCGAAAGAAATGTGAAATAGTAAGAAATAGTGAGAAATTGCAACATCGTAAATCTAACGGACACTGTAACTGGTAGCAATACTGGATAAGTATGAGGTTCAGCAGAGACCTCATCACTGGATTCAATTTCCATTTACAGAGCTCATGAATTTAAGGTGATCTGATTCAGAACTGGCAACGAGAAACCCTGCCTCTCCATGGTCCAAATCTTGAAAAAATATCCATTTCACTTCTGTTCGTCTCACATGGCACACGTTATTCAAAACAGACTTCTCTGCTTTGACACAATTTCATGACGTGATTTTCTTCATTTACAAATCCTTTTACAAACATGTAAAAAAAAAAAGGGCTTTTAGACGACAGAGAAAGCTTTATAAATTAGCTCACTGGAAAAGCCAACATAAATGATATCATAGTCCCGAGATACAGCAAATTTGTTAAAACCACGCTTCATTATTCTCTAATAACACACTCAATTGATATCACAGCAGCCAAGAAAAATGATTTACAATTCACTTATGAAGAGTGGGCTTATCATAACAGCCATGGAGTGAACAGAAAAACTCTCTGACGTCAAGCCCGCTCTTTGTTCACAGTGTCATTTATAAAAAGTTTGGCTTTATAATTCCTTTTCACAAGTTGATGGAGGTTTTGCACTTGCGTTGGTTGCAACAGGCTGTGGATTTTCTCTGAGTCTAAGAAAAACCAGGCGATATTATTAACGTGAGTCATGTTCGGAGAAATCCCAAAAGAGAAGCTACGTGTTTGAGTACTCTGGAACAGGCTCATTATAAAGAACGTTAAATATAGAACAAACCCCTCAAATGTCGTTTTCCCCCCTTAGGTAGCTTCATGTTCAAATTGATTAAAATATTCAAACATACCAAGAAAGAGAAATATTTCAGAGGTCTTGTGCGTCATGTTTTGCACCTACCTGGTATGTTTATTATCTTAGAAAACATTAGGATTTTCACTTAACTTCACAATAAGGTTTGGTGGATTTGAACAATGTTTAGCTACACAACGGTGTGTAACTGACCCATTGAGATCCAATTAAATGTACCTTCTAAGAAAAATAAATGTTCCACATCTCAATGTTCACACAAACACTTTCACAGCCTTGTGGTATATATGGGAATGTTTTTGTTTTCATATGTTTATAATAACGGTCACCCCGAAGCTTAACTCTACTAAATTAGAGTACAGGGTGCTTTTTATTAAGGGTTGGCTACCATGGATGAGATATGGGACCATGTATAATCCAGGAAGAATCAAGTAAATCTCTCTTTTATCTGAGGAATGCCAACAGCAGTCCATTACGGTAAAGCTGGCTCGGCTAGTGGTATGTCAACTTTGATAACATTGTGTAAAGGGCAAAGAAGAAACATGTATTAACCAATTCACGTTGGCCTTTAACGCATCAGTGTTTTGCAACGCCACTTGTAGCTGTGGTATATAAGTCCAGGAGAATCCACTTAGGAGGGGAAATCAGGCATCAGGAAAAGTACTGTATCCTATTCTTAGCAACTGAAGATGGATCCACTAACGGCAGATTACTTTACTGTAAGCTTACATTAAGTAAAATCCCTGCTATGCCTGTTTCATGAAGTCCACAATGAACAGCTTTAACATCCTCAGCTCCACATCATCACCGGTAAAGATGAAATAATTATGTTTAGGTCAAACACGCAGCAAGAACTCACAAAAATACCTGCTCCTTCTCCCTTTTCACTCCCTCGTCTGCTGCCTCCATTAAAATCACCCCCCCCCCCCTCCTCCTCCTTCAATCTCTCTTGCTCTCTTTGGACCACTAACCTTGATTCACTGTTCTACTCGACTCTGCCTCGGGCTGGGACATGCATTCACACACACACACTGAACATGCACTGAAACATGTACGGGCAAGCAGATTTACAAGCAAAACACACAGCGGCAGACAGTGAGCGGTGGAGATATACAGATGTACTTGACCATGGTGAAGTAGAAGTGGTTAGTTTGGGGCCAGTGTGAGGGGAAACTGTGGCTAACCGAAACCACATGTGGCTGGCTTTCTCTCACTCCGTCCTTCGGTATGCGAGACTCTGATGTGTGCGTGTGTGTGTGTGTGTGTAGGGGGAGGTGTGATAGCAGACGGAGAGGCAGAGCTAGCGCATGGCTTGACTTTAACCTTTATTTATCCAGGGAACAACCGTAATGTTGGGCAGACATGCTGTTTGTAGGCATGCTGCTGTACGCTCACAAGGTTACACACTTGGGAGCGGAGCCGCGGTAACTACAGGTTTCTGCTGGTGGCCACTGACGCAGGCCCATACATCAGGCAGGTGCTTTGCTCAAGGGCAAAGTTAAAAACAAGTACAAAGTGGTACTTACTGAAGCCATGACATTCACATTAATCACTGTTTATGTGTCGGACAGGACACTGACCAATTTGAGCTGCACGATTTAAAAAAAAACTATCCAATTGTGATTATTTTGACTGATATTGCAGTTGCGATAGGATTCACAAAATTGGTGGGATTGATCATCATGATTCTTATTATCATTGGAAAAAACATACAATGAGAATGGTGTCTTTTCTTTACAGGATCTGCACCAAACAAACATGTTCTCTTAAGTATGTAAAATACGATTATAGGCTGCTCGGAAATACCTATTCTAAAACGGTGTTTCAACACATTTTTAGCCATAAAAACATATTGTGTTTTCTGCTATTTTAAAAGAACTAGTCCATATTGTGATTTCGGATAACCTTTTTGATTAACTGTGCAGCCCTATTACGAACAATTCCAAAAAAGTCTTGTGTGTTTTCTGGTTTTAGTTTCAGTGCAGACAATAGCACACTATAAGGGTTGTCAGTGTATGACAATATTTGTCTTTTTTTGCTTCTATTGTCAAATGACAACATCAGTTATTTAATTACAGGTCTTAAATGGTAACTCTTAAGTACAGCTAAAATAATCTCAAGGCTGATGCTTAATTAGACTGACTCAATCAAATCAACATTTAATCAAACAGACACATTAACAGATTGAGCCTTCACTTTCCAACAAAGGAAAAAACATTCTTCAAATGTCTTTTGGTCTTCAATTTAAATACTAAGAGACCAAGTGTAGTTTTGTAGGCATGTTGCTTATTAGAAACCACCTATTTGTGGTGTAATGTTGGACGGCATCAATGTAAAAACATGGCAGTAAAAACTTGACTTGAAAATATCAAACATCGTAAAGGGATTATGCTCATATTGTGTGGCCGTTGAGAACATCAGGCATAATATCTTGGTTTTGGTTATTTTGCAGAGTGGTCTAATTTCATGGGCAATCGTAGTGATCCTAGAGAAATATGAAGATGACAACCAATTGTATTTTTAACTTTTATGCCGCACAATTAGTTCAATATTGTCTGTAAAAATTGTTTTCCTAAATGAGCATTTACTAAGAACTTTAACAGGACACCAAAAGTGTCACATGTACCAACTCTGGAGAGATTTGAATTGTATGAAGAACAACAGAGTCAGATCTGTGTACTAAACGTCTAAGGGCATTAGATTAATTGCCTGGAACTCAAATGTTTTCCTCAGATAGACATTAAGAGTTTTTCATCATAATCCCCATCGAGAGCTCAACACACACAGACTGCAGTAGTTCAGTTTTAAACCTGTACTTAACTTCACACCGCTCCCTTTGTAGTGAGGGACTGATCCTACAAGACAGAGCGACGCTATGTGTTAAGGTAGTATTGTATGCATGTGTGTGTGTCTGTGTGTGTGTGAGGATGACTGTAAGGGACAGTTTATGTCATGGGGAGGTAGAGCTGTATCTGCTAACCGTTACTCCAACAAGACAGCTCTCTTGGCTCACACATACACACTCAACGGACACACACACACACTTTATTTACCTTTGGCCCAATACAGACATAGTGACAGTTAACTCAGCCACTTAATACAAAGCGACAGTTTCTTCTACTAAGACTTATATTCAGAGGGGAGGGGGGGGGGTGTGAGTCAAAGTAAATCTGGAAAACAGAGCAGAGAAAACACTAACAAAAGCATTCCTGAAAGAGGGTGAGAGAGATAGGCAGTCAGAGAAAACCAAGTGGAGACAGAGAGGGAGAGACCTTGATGTGATACAGGAGGGGTGAGACACGAAATGGTGAGACTGTTTTGTGCCAGTATGACACCGCAGAGAGGAATTTGTTCTTGAGTTTTTGAGCTATCAGATCAAACATGCAGAAACATCCCTTCGTTTGGTTGTTATATTCCAAACTGCTTCACCTAAATGTGCTTTAGTTCGAATAATTGAGGGGTTTGGTGGTGAAATTCCAGCTAAAGTTCCTGTTGTTGCCATGTTTCTCCCCAGAGCATTGCTCCCTTAACAATCTAAATGTCCACCTTAAACAGAACCCACACACTTAATCCCTGTAATACAACACCCATTCAGTCTGGATTTGGGAACATAAAATCCCACCCTTGATTTTGTTGTGGGTCTCCGGAGGGGCGAAACACTGAAACTGGAGAAACGAGGGAGAGGAGGTGGGATGAAGAAGGGGGGAAAGAAGGGGACGTGGGAGGAGGAGAGGGGAATGAGGAGAACATGAGAATGGGGGAGGGTTTGATCAATGTTGTGTAGCTTTGTTTAGGTTAGTAGGCCATAAATTCCGAGGAACAGAAAGGGAGGAGGACTGGAAGAAGGGAACGAAGTGAAATAACCGTTAGGAGAAGCTTGGAGAGGAGAGAAGGAGCGAGTCATACTTGGAAATGTTCGGTGAAAAAGGGAGGAGAGGAGAACTGTCTGAACTGAATGATTTCACTCGACTCCACCAGACACGGTGGAGTCTGTACAGTATCAACATCTCTGGGGTGTGTGTGTGTGTGTGTGTGTCTGTGTGTGTGTGCGTGTGTGTGTGTGTGTGTGTGTGTGTGTGTGTGTGTGTGTGTGTGTGTGTGTATGTGTGTGTGTGTGTGTGTGTGTGTGTGTGTGTGTGTTGCAGAAGTGATTTTCAACATTAAAAAAAAGAAATACTCTTACAATACAAATCACATGGCTACCTCCCAATGAAAACCTCACATGTCCTATTTTGGTGTTTTTCTTGGTTCACATGTGGCTTTGCAGCTGTGTGTCCGTTGGGAATTTCCCTGCAATGCCTTCTTATCACTTTCATTGGAAAGGACACACTGTTTAAAAAAACACTTATTCAGTGCTGCTTGCTTAACAACAAGGGTGACATGGGGATATATACGATCTCAGTAGGTGTCCTGAGCCTAAAATGTATAGAAACCATGGAAACACAATTGTTTAGTCGATGAATGCATGGAAATAAATCTGAACCCTTCAGACGTATATTCAGTTGCAAAGGCCCATTCAAGAGTATAAGGCAGTAGAACGGTTTCATAAGGCTTTCTATTACGGATTTCATTGAATCCAGTCCATATTGGCCATGAATATATTACCTTTTAAGTATGGCTCTAATGGGAGAAATGGGCATTCAAATCTACTGCATGTATTTTAAAAGACAGCTAAAGGTAATATTATCTACATCAGTTCATATTTGACTCATACAAACAGGGCTTGTTTTGGAGATGAGTCATTAAACGATACATTTGCTTTCCCTTAGTGTTAAACATGCAGATCTGAACTTTGAATATTATTTTATCACTGAGAAATTTGAGAAATCAAAGCTGCGGAGGACCAACAGAGAAACTGACAGACAGATGTTCAACATTTAAATGTCCGTCTCCAAACTCCCACACAGCCTGTCTGTTAGAGTGATTGACTGGAGGTGCGTACACGCAAATGTTGTCAGGCTGACCATGTGTCTGCAGTCATCTCAGACAGGAGGGAGGGACACAGGGACACAGGGACACACACACACACACACACACACACACACACACACACACACACACACACACACACACACACACACACACACACACACACACACACACACACACACACACACACACACACACACACACACACACACACCACACACACACACACACACACACACACACACACACACACACACACACACACACACACACACACACACACACACACACACACACACACACACACACACACACACACACACACACACACACACACACACACACACACACACACACACACACACACACACACACACACACACACACACACGGCAAAAAGATGGCTCTAGATTTAAATCTCCACTGAGCAGCATCGTGGTGAGGATACGCGGTCAGGGATGGAGATGATAATCTTAATGGACTGGTCATCTCTCTGTGAGCCTGATTCACACACACAAACACACATAGTAGGAGGGTTTATATATCTGGAAAGCTTTCTACTGCTCTCTAACTGAAATCAGCTTAAAGAGCAGAGTGACTAGAAAGGAGTAAGAACTGTAAAAATAGTCCTCTTGGAAATCTGGACGTACATACTGAGGCTGTACGGCTGAAAGTGGCTGAAGCAGAATGTCCTCGGGGATTTTATCATGAGACTACACACAGAGATCAGGAATGAGACTTGCTATGGTGTACTGCACAGAGATTGCTTATGGCTACTTTTCTGTGTGTGTGTGGGGGGGGGGGGGGGGTGCAGCTTTATGACAGATGTCGTCTTAACTGGACTAATGGAAACCACTTCAGCCACTGCCTTTAGCCACACACACACATAGGAGCCCTGTGGCCATGTCTATAAGCCCAATCCACCTGAAGGCTAACATGAAGAGGCTCACTCCTTCATACGCGCACACACGCTTTGTTGTCACATTTAGTCAACAAACACACAAAACCCATTGCCTTAAGTAGAGTAAAAAAATTGCTTTTGTCTCCGTTTTGAACTAATTCTGATGCCTGTCACTTCCTTATCTTAATTTGTCTAAAGTGTCTCTTAAAGGTGGGGTACGTAAGTTTGAGAAACCGGCTCGAGATACACTTTTTGTTATATTCCATGGAATGCTCTTAACATCCCGATAGCAATGAATACATTAAATGCTTTGACAATAAATACATTAAAACATTTCATCTGTGGAAGCCGTAGTACTGTAAAAAGCCGGCCCGGCTAAAATAACTGGATGGTAACTGGATGTCAGCCTTCCAACTGTGCACAAACTTATCTCGTGCCCTCATTGGTCATGTGCGCGTTCGTGTGTGTTGGAGGAGGGGCTCTGTAAGGAAGTGGCAGATTTGTTCCGGCTGTGTATTTTCAAATTCTAGCGCACTCGAGCTGGTTTCTCCAAAATTACCTACCCCACCTTTAAAGAGCTTTGAATGGGAGATAAATAGCCTTAGGACACTGAAAAGCTTTCAAGATTATTTTTGGGCAATGTATCTTTTGGTATTTGGTTGTACAACAAGAAAGAGAGAGACAAAAAGATTTTAGGTGAGAGCAATGAGTTAAACTTTGGCCAGCTGAGTCACCGTTCCCCTAACACTCCTGGAGGTTTGGCTTCAGCCCAGAAAGATCAAACATTGGCAAAACATGCAGGACAATGGCAGGGTTTTTGAATAAGATTAAATGCAAGGGTTCCTGCCAACACTTGGATGAGCTTAGAGATGACTTCTTCATATAAGGTTCCTTGAATGAAACTTCACAATAGTCTGTTCATGTAAATATTAAGTATTGTTAGCCAATTTGTGTAGATTCACACTATCTTTTTCTTTTAATTGAAGAGAAGAGCAACATTTTCCTGAAGTAGAGGACCATTTAAAAACATGTCTATTTTGAGGCTCAGTGGGCGATGTGGATGGAAACTGAAAACTTGACCTCAAGTGAGGATGTTAAAGCAGTTTATGTTCAGATCTCCGTCATTACTTGGAGTCATGAATTATTGAATACCGAACAAGAAAATGAAGTTGAAGTTGTTTGATTAGGTCCCTATAAAACACAAAACAAATTAAGATATTGAGTAAATCCACAGCCAGTAAACCAAGTCCTTTTAGAATTACAGTAAAATAGACTGTAAACGTATTCCTTAAAAAAGATTACATCTTAATTCATTTTTCGTTTACATACTAAGAATTCCCTTATCAGTAAAAGTAATTACAAACACCTCTTTTCTCAGGGACTAAGGCCCCGTCCACACGGAGACGAAACGGAGACGAAAACGAAAACGAACCGAATTCGATATCAAAAAAGTCTTCCGTCCACACGGAATCGGCTCAAGAAACGTGTCAGTCCACACGAGACCACGCGACCCACTGGAGACGCTGTAGTACATATGCCGGGCCTGCAAGTGGCGAAAATACACCAAAAGCAGCGAATAAGACCGATGACGATTATTATTATTATTATATTATTGTTGTTGATGGTTGTGGTAGAGGAGCTGTAAATGTTGCACTAAAATCTGCATCATGGTCAGTCGCGTCTGGAGCACGAACGCAACCCTGTGATCCGCCATTGTTGTTGTTGGCGAAACGCATCAGCATTGACCCGGGTGACTCGGGGGTGAGCAGGAGAGGTGGGGAGAGGCGGGGCTATGGCGTCATCGTTTTCAGGGAATGATCGTATAGGGCGTACACACGGAGCCGCAAACGTTTCGTCCTCAGACCTACCCACTTTGGGAGCCGTAATCAAAGGGTTCGGGCTCCGAATCCGCGTTTCCATGTCGGCCTTGTGTGGACGAACCGTCTATACGATAGAGAACGTTACCGGATTCAACTGATATCGTCTCCGTGTGGACGGGGCCTATATTGAGTGTAATCTACTGAGATTTTTGAAGCCAATGCAGATCCTGGCAATGAACCGATTTCAGGAACCTGTCCTTCTTAATGTGAACCGACAGTATTTCTGCCTCGCTGGGTTTTTATTAGGTCTCTATTATTTTTGCATTTAATAATTTGTGTTCTGGAGCATAGCACTCCAAATCCTATATGTGACTCCCATACACGTACAAAATAAAAATGTAAAAAAGAAACACTGCTTAGTTGTGTTTTTTATTTTTAAGGATTAACCAGAATGTGACCTCCGCTGTGGATTTGTATTGCCTTTGATTTTTGTAACACAAAAAGAATCATATTTGCTTTGATTTTGTCACAGCAAAGCCTTGTGGGAGACCAAACTCCACAGATGCACAGCGATCTCTCTGTACGTCTGCAGTGTGAAATATCTGCAGCGGATTTTACAAACCTGTCACTTCCACAACAAAAAAATAACTCCCTCATTAACAACCATCCGCTGTGTGTGTGTGCGTGTGTGTGTGTGTGTGTGTGTGTGTGTGTGTGTGTGTGTGTGTGTGGGTGTGTGTGTGGTGTGTGTGTGTGTGTGTGTGGTGTGTGTGTGTGTGTGTGGTGTGGGTGTGGGTGTGTGTGTGTGTGGGTGTGGTTGTGTGTGTGTGAGTGTGAGAGAGACAGAGACAGAGAGATAGACTGAGGGGGAGGGAAGATAGAAGATATGTGTGAGACAGAGGGAGAGGATGTGAAGTTGTTAAAAGTGGACATTGGGAAGGAGAAGACGAAGAAGAAGATGAAGAAGAAGAAAGAAAATGAAGACAAAAAGGAGTAGAAGTATACGTAGAAGTAGAAGAAGAAGAAATGGAGAGGTGTGGTCGGCTACTGCAGGAACAAAGTGACTCAGCGCTCCTTTTAGTAAAGACCGGGCTCAGATAAACAAACAGCACCTGGAAACTTCAAACCTCCCGACAGCTGTCTAACTACACAGAGACAGACAGAGACAGACGCACACAGCAGGGGAGACTCACACACACATGGCACATAGATTAACAGACACACACGTTAGCAGAGTCTCTAAAACAAACCACTGCAAGAGCACTTCAAATAGTTCATCTAATAAATCAAGGTTGTCGTTGTAGAGATTATTCCCAGGGGCCAAATAGGCACATTTCCATGAAGCACCGGAACTAATATGACATTTTAGAAAAATAGCCCAATTTCATACTATCTTAATAAGGTGTAGAAGTACTTTAAAAGCCATGTGATGGTGTGTTGGGTAAAGGTGAGATTTCTCATAGGTGCATTAACGACTATAAATGAGTCCAAATGGGATGGTTAGTAAAGACACATCAGATTAAAAAAAATGGGATGACAAAATCACAATAACAGATGTCTACAGATTGAAAACTGAAAGTGACAGGTAAGGTAAAGTTTGTTGGCTAACGATGACGACACTAGAGAGACTATGATGACGATGATGATGACGATGATGATGACTATGACAGATAAAGCTCAGCTCTTGGCTGGCCACTCATAACTCACCCTTCTCAGCGCGCCCCATGTGAGCTGGGTCCAACAGAAGCAAAGAAGCAGAGAATAATAACAAGACAGAATTAGATTGGAAAGCATGCACAGTGTAAAGTCACATACAAGAGAAAAGCAGTGTCTCTTTAGATGTGAAAGATCCACACAGGGCCTATACCCTCTCAGTTTTAGGGCAGCAACTTACTTTCTTTTTAAAATCAGGACCAACATATAAACAATTCACCATCATTCAAAACGCAAACAGAGAAATTGAAAGAGAGAAGAAGAAAATCCACACAATTGCGACGTTGGAGTTAGAGAACGTTTGGCATTTTGCTTAAAAACCAAATTCCTTTGTACCAATACACTAACAGAATATCGACTAATTGTAGCAGCTTTAGTCAGGTATAACCTTTTTCTTATCTGCACTGTTTTGCCTTTTTTATAAGCAGGTTTTTGAACATCAATACTTCTTTTCGGACCAATCTACAGAGAGTCCATAGCGCCAAGTTAGTTAAAGCTGTCTAGTAGCAAAAGCTGAAAACAAGCTTTTTCTTACCTCTTCTTTCCTTATTGGATTATTCACAACAGACAGTTTCTGGTTTAAATCTTAATTTAGCCAATTTTAGATTGTTTTTAATTTAGTTATTGCAGCTTGTGTTTGAACAACATTAACGATGTCTCATGTTGTCTTTTATATCTACTATACATTAGTTATTAGTTGAAGGTTAAAAGTAGGGATGCTCCGATTGATCGGCCGATACTCACTCTCTGCCGATCGATCGGTGCTCTCTAAAAATGCCGATCGCGAGAGCCGATCGCATGACGTAAAATGATGACGTAAAATGATGACGTAAAATACATGACACTTTTCTCTGTGCGCGGTAAAACAAGCTCGCCAAAATGGCTTCACCAGTCTGGCAGTATTTTGAGGTGTCCGAAAATGACAATAAAATAGCGGTATGCTACGTGTGTGAAGCAGAGATCCTGCAGCTCCGCCCGCTATGACGGACGTACGGGGGGGAGCAAAACACACACTAAGAGTTAGACCTAACACACTTAGCTATTTTATCTACCTCTGGAACAAGATAAACTAGTTATACATGTGTTTATTATTCACTGTCGGGTCACTCCTTACTGGATCAGTGAGCTGCATGAGACGATACTGACAGGCTGTCAGGAGAGAGAGAGAGGGGGAGAGAGGAAAAGAGAGTGCTTCCGCTCATTTCTCCCGTGTTATTATCCAAAGTTAATGTAAACTTGAATAATGTACTTCATTTGAATGTAATAATTATGTTGGTTGTTGTTTGTGGAAGCGCCAGTGAATGAGCCCCATTAACTGAGTTTTAAACATCACTTTAAATGGAAGATCCCCATAGGCCCCGCCCACTTGATCGGATCGGCGATCGGTATCGGCCGATACTGATTCCGGCGATCGGCCCCAAAATTGGCGATCGGAGCATCCCTAGTTAAAAGCGTAGAGCCTACACGTAAAGCTGAGGAGGCCCTGACATGAGGCTCCTCAAAAACATAAGTACATGCAGACACAAAACAAAGTGTAATTGCTCAGCTTGGCTTTCTCCTAGAGGTTAAAGTACAGCTTGTTGAAAGTATGGACAACATTCAGGTAGTTTAAGAAAGAACCAGCAGCGACCAAATGACCAACACCTTCAGAAATCATGCATAATTTTGTATGTATAGAGTATTTGGGACAGTATGTTGACTTGCACATGTTGTTGCATTGTTGGAGAAGCCTGTGACATAAGATTTTCAACTGCATAATTACTCTGTAGCTATGTCAGATTGACAATAAAGAACCTTGAACCTTGAACCTTCCTGACACACACTGTAACCTTTGATCAACCTCGACCTTTACCCTCTGCTTCACCTCATGGTAACCCAGACAATTATAGTTTTCCCAGGTCTGTCATCAGCTGCTTCCAATCCTCTCATTTCTTCAACACTTGGACACACACACAGACATCATATATATATATCATTATCCACACACTAGACTACACAACTGGTACTGATGCTGCTCACATCTGTGTGAGTGTGAGCGAAAGAGAGTGTGTCTCCACTGTAATGTAATTAATCAACTGAGAGTGTTGATTACTTAATCTGTCATTAGCCAGCCATGTGTGCAAGTGTGTGTGTGTATTAGTGTGTGTGTGAGGCAGTAGGGTGTTTCTATGCCCCCTTGTACAGACAGCTGTGACCAGAGCCAAACAGGGCAGAGCAGAGATTGATGATACTGGACTAATACCATCATTCATCAGGGATGTGATATTTCAGGGATTGGGATTTGTTTTGGACGTGCTGCCTTCCTTCATTTCCAACGGGACTTTTACACTTTCTCGGTTCATTTCCTGCTCACTGACTGATGATTTACACCCAACATGTACCAGTTTCTAAAGGCTAATCCAGATATATCATTTACTGCATCTCACTCCACCTGTTTGAAAAAAAGAATGAAAAAATGCCAACCAGATGACATCTGAAAATTGCAAACTGTGGCAAGCAGCAATGTGCTGTTTGATTAATAATGTAATCACCGTAGAGATAGTTATTGGATATGCGCACTGATTAAAATGTTACTTGCCAAACTCTGAAAGATGTGCTTGAAACTTGCACAGTATTTGTTGGAAATGTTTCTTGTGACTACCAAGGCATCCTCTTGTAGTACTAACAGTTTTTGCCCAGCATGATGTTTGGAAAACCTGTCTCCATCATGTCATGTTCTCTCTCTCCCTCATTCTTAACTTTCTGACAACAGCAAGAGGCGAAAGGTTGCACCGCCGCTGCGTGTCGCTAATCCATTTTTCAATACAAACGCACCAATTCACACACACACACACACACACACACACACACACACACACACACACACACACACACACACACACACACACACACACACACACACACACACACACACACACACACACACACACACACACACACACACACACACACAACACACACACACACACACACACACCACACACACACACACACACACACACACACACACACACACACACACACACACACACACACACACACACACACACACACACACACACACACACACACACACACACACACACACACACACACACACAGTCTAATGAGGGATTAGCTAATGAATTCTCTCAACAGATTAATTACATTTTACACACACACACGCTTGTGTGCGCACAGACTCCATCCCCAAACGACTGAAGATATGAGCCAGTACTTTGAGAGAGACGGGCTTTTTAAATCTATCACTAAATTGAAATCCGACGAAACAGATTGGCTCTGGGCAAAGTGGCATTTGATTTAGAGAGAAGACATTAAGACGGATCTGAAGGACAGCGGACTAAAGCATTACTTTTAAAGAGAAAAATAAATAAAGCAGCCTTTGATTCGCTGCCATTTTACATGGCACGAGTAGAATGAGGAGGCATTTTCACATGAATCCAAATGAGAGGCAAACATTTCACATGCGCATCTTTGTACCACTGTATTCCGGAGGGCTTAAAAGCATCGGCCTCCCTCTTTCTCTTTAAGTGACAGCAACACAAGAGTTGACACACACATTTGCTCAACACACACACAGGACATGACAGAGAAACACACACACACACACACAATCCCTCCTGCCGTTTTCACAGTCTCTTGAGTAGAGGAGATGCCCACGGCCAAAAACCAATGGTTGCTTTTCTTGTTTTTTTTTCTCCCCCTCCTCCTCTCCTGCTTTCACTATCACTCTGTTTCTCCCGCCTTACTGGGGGAAAACACACCATTTTATTTCATCTTCTAAATGCGCCGAAAAGTAATTATAATTAAAACCAACTTGATTGTAATGTTGAAAATACAAAAATAACTTACAATTATAATTAAACAGGCTCAAATGTGGTGTTCAGCAGCAGCCATCTAATTTGTCTGGAGACACTAATGGAAAACAATTATTTCACTTCATTAAGATGAAAGACGTCTGGAATCTGTGTCACAGCTCCATCAGAGAGGAGACGGATTAGAAAGTTGTCAAATTAACATAAACTCACTTAGACTCGTTCACATTTATTACACTGGCTTTTGGAAGCGATAGGCCAAAAACAAAACTGCCGCAAAACAGCACGATAAGAAGAGACAAGGGAGAGACGGATTTACGCCATAATTGATAGTTTGACTTTCTAAATGGGAAACTAGAAGATAAAGGAGGAAATGAGACACAAAAAGTGACTTTGTTAAGGAGTGACGGAGAGTTTTGTATCCTTCACTGTTTTTTCTTGTCCTTGTTTTTACAGAGAGACGGCCACTGGTGCTGCAGCAACACACATCCCTGCTGTGGTTCTCTCTGATTTCCCTCATGTCATCCCTTATGATCTAATAATGACACATATTCTCAGTGACAGTTCACACTGGCTGCATTAATGATCCACCTATAAACCATATCAGCTCCGTCAGTTCAACATTTACTGAACAAATGTAATACAAATGCTGTCAATCAATGATGGAAAAAACAGTGCTGATCTTTAAAATAAAGCATGCCCTGCAGGTCTTTGTAACAATAATTGAGTGAAAAGTAAACTCTTAATTTCCATCAATTAAGGTTCAAAGTGCATACAGAAAAGGGGATATCAGGTACATGTTATCCTGGGAACTTGGTGGTTTCAATGCAACTATAACAATAATGTTCCTGGCATTTAAAATAAACACTTTTCTCTCTGCAACACAACAGCAAGCTCTGTTTTTCAACCCCCTTTTTCCACACTGACCTCCCGCTCCCTGTAAAGCAGCATCTACTCACTAGTATTTACTTGCAAATTAACAGCACTCAGATTCCCAAAGAGGCCTCAAAGAAATTCCACACATTTGTTAGCCAGGGGGCCAAATGGCCACAAGGGAGGGGGAGAGGAGGGGGGGAGGAGGGTATAGCAGGGCTGGGGAGAGGAGGGGTGGGGTGGGCAATAAAACGTTCACAGATGAAGCGTTAATTAATGTGTAATTTCTATGCAAATCATTAGCATTCCTAAGCGAATACTGAGAGAGAAAACGACGCTTTTGTGCTATTTCTGGTTATTTCATGCTTTTCAATCGGGGCTTGATGTGTCCTTTATTACAGCCATATAAGGTTTTAGTATAATTTTGGAGGTCAGACTTGTAACAGCTGTGTGAGACTCTCTCTTTATCTGCCTGTGCGTGAGTGTGTGTTGGAGTTCAGAGACGAACAACTGCTGAATGTGGAAATAAAGCGCGCAGCAGCCACGCAGACAGCGACACAGTTACACAGAGTTTGCATGCACGGACATCCAGAGCTGCACAACATATACACTGCGTCCTGCACCACGACACTACACACAGCTACAGGATAACTCTCTTTCTCCAGTTCATTTAGGGCACTTTTGCAGGGGCATCGTCCCGGAGAGCATCACCAGTTGTTGCAGCGCGGACTCAAAGTGAATACGTATTTCTGCAGGGAAGCAGAGGCACTCTTTAAACTGAAGTCAAGAAGACCCAGAATAAAATAAGAGTTTAAAGTCACGGTCGATGGGAATGCACTCGTATGCATGTAGTTTAACTGTATCTATTAGGAATGGAATTGTGCACATATTCCAACAACTCACATCGTACATTTCCCCAGATTTCGTGCGTAAAAAGAGATGAAACCGGGGTGTATATAGAGAAATAAGTAACTGATCCTCTCCATCTTTCCTCTACTTCAGTTAAATCACACCTTGCAATGATAAAACCCATTCAATCAGACAGGCAATCGGGCTGTATCCCTAACCATTAGGTTTTATCGCAAGTAAAGTTGGAGCAGAAGAGGATCGTTTGGTTTGCAGAGAGTAAAAAAGCTCACGGTGGTTGCGAACACAAGCGATCATTGCATCCTATAAAATATACTTTCCTCTTCAACCACTTGAAATACATCACAGACTAAAGAATAACACCTTACAAAAACATTAGTAGGCTGCACTAGCATGCATTAAAAACGAATACGAGTAAGAAATAATAATTCAAGTAATCACAGGATGGAAAACAGCATCAAATGCAAGATCACTGTAATACCCAGACCCTGTACAAGTATTCATTGTGACACTATGTGATTATTATAGTTAATAGATGGTGATCTCCGTGCACACAGTAACTTTTTCTCCATTCATGCGCCGTCAAGAGGCTGCACGGAGGAACGATGTTTCCCACTGTACACTGCCGTTAAACCGTAACCCCGTGCAAAAACATGTTTCTTATTGTAACCTTTGAAGTGCTAACCTCAAACAATCGTTTTATACAGAACATCCTCACTCCGGGATAAGTGAACAAACTGAAAATAATGCAACTTTGTTTTTAAGATTAGTGTTCACAATCCAAACTATGAGGGTCAGTGTTAGTCATTTGTGCAAGTGAGACCGACATACTTGGCAAACAGACTGAAATGAAACAAGAGGCGACTCACTCCGGCTTTAAATGTTACTCGCAATGCAACCTAAGGAAAACATTTCATTTTAACAGTGACAAAAAGCACCTTTACGCCTAAAAAAATGCACGTCTCGCTTCCGAGGGTGATTTAAAACATCCCCAAAGCGACAAAACAGACACGCCAGTACGTTTTCAACACGGAGGCTAACTTTTCTCCTGCACCTAAACACACCTGTCATGGATTCATACGCTTACAAGGTTGCAGAAAATGAGGAAATAGTGCAAACTTTACTAACAGAAAACATTATTAACAGCCTATTGTTCATGTTTTCGTCCTTACCTGTCGGTATCTGCCCGGACACGTTAGCCGAAAAGAGAAACAGGAGTCCCAGGAATACGGGGAAAAGTGTATCCATGTTTTCAAACGTGGCCGTGTGAGAGTCTGTAACAGTTTTTCCCCGGAAAAGTTTTTCCTGCGAGTGTTCTCCGTCCTCTCCTCCGTCTTCAGTCTTCTTTATTTCTCTCTTTAGTGTGTTGTTATTATTATTCCTCCTGGTGTGGATTCAGAAGCTCCATTCTCTCTCCGGTTGCTCTCTTTTCGCTTCCTACGGGCTCTCGCGGACACTACACTTTGTTTCACGCGGAGTGAGAGAGCGCGAGGGAGAGAGAGCGAGCGCAGCAGAGAAAGTGCGTGACGTCACGAAGCAGGAGTTGATTGGAAAAAAAAACATACAAAATAAAAACACACAAATTAAAGAAACAATGTAGGAACTCTAATAGTACCTGTCATGTGAAATAATAATAATAAAGGTTTCTTTATAAATAATTTTTCCATCAGTCATTTTTACATTTCTTGTATTGTATTAGTTTAAATGATTGTTTATTTATATTATTTATTTTTCATCAAATACAAAACGTTTAATGAATCGCTCATAAATGCGATAAAAGGTTATGTTTGATCAAATGTTAATACGATATGGTGTTTATTAGGCAATAGATTAACCACAACATTGTACAAGAGATGGTAAAAAAAAATAAGCAGCATGTTGCTTGAATGTTAACATATCAAAAATAATGATCTACTAATTAAATGCATCAGTTATTATACTATACCATCCTGAAAGGGGCCATTCTACACGATGAGAACTGTTTTTTTACTTCAAATCCTAAAGTAACGTATAATGCTGGTCTTTTTACTTGTGATGAAGAATGGTTTTGGTTGTATTGTTACGTTTAAGTAAACCGAGTACAATCTAGAAAATGTAAATTTGTCAGCCTAAAAAGGTAATAATTAGGGCTGATTAAAATATTTAATCGCGATTAATCGCATGATTGTCCATAGTTAATCACGATTAATCGCAAATTAATCGCACATTTTTTATCTGTTCTAAATGTACCTTAGAGGGATATTTTTCACGTTTTTAATACTCTTATCAACATATGAGTGGACAAATATGCTTTATATGTTTGTTTATTATCATTTGAACAATGACAAATATTCTGATGAATATTAAACACAACAACCTGAACATTACAAATATTCGCCTCAATTCAACCTGGAACCTCTCTCATACAATAATACAGTGTGTGTGTGTGTGTGTGTGTGTGTGTGTGTGTGTGTGTGTGTGTGTGTGTGTGTGTGTGTGTGTGAATGTTGAGACACTGTGATGGATCGTTGGAGCTATGTGCAGCTCAAGGCATATATGCTCCAACGGGAGCTGCCTGGACGCTGCAATCATGTTGCGCGTACTATCCGTGCTGAGTGTGCTGACTTTTCGTACAATGTCCCACTGTCTGGCTACCTGCATAAAGTCAAGTGCTCGGCACAGTTGTCGGCGAAATGTCATTGAAACAGCTCCTTATATCCGTTAGCGCAGCTAGCTAGCACCAGATGCTAACAACAACAACACGTAAGGTGTGCCTCGCTCGCGCGAGTCGCGCCACACATACACACTCCCTCCCGGTCCTCCCGATGGCCAGTCCGGGCCTGCCGGTGGGCGTGGAAGTGTGGTCTGCCACAAGCGGGCGGCAGGAGTAGGGCTGTCAGCATCAGCTTGTAGATGGTATTTTAAACTTGATGCGCTCTGAAACTACGGGGCGGCCGAGGACAAAAAATACACATGCGTTAATCGCGTTAAAATAATTAGTGGCGTTAATTTTTTTTTGCGTTAACGCGTTATTAACGCGTTAACTTGACAGCCCTAGTAATAATATATCAAAGTTGCCATCAGTTCTTGTTCCACTCCCCCCTAGTGGCCAGAAATATATGTTAGCGGACATTTAAACATTCAAAACACATTCTTACAAATACAAAGTACAAAGGAGCAGCACTAGTTGGCCCCTTGAGAACAGTTTCTGACACAACAATATTTATAATTCCTGGCACAGTCCAGAGGCCTGTACTACGAAGCTGGATTTTCGCTTAGCCGGCTAACTTCAGGGAAATCTCGGGCTTTCCGGTCCTACGACGCTGGTTCTCTTTTTAGCAGGCTAGATTTCCATGGTAACTTATGCTGAGCGGCAAACCTGCTCCGGAGCAGGTTAGGTGGCAGGCTAAGAGATCAACTCAGTGAAAGCACCGCCTGCTGACCAATCAGAGCTCCGTGTGCGGAGTTTAAAGCGATCAATTCATATTACAGGATAGAGGAAATACAGAAAAACTGCCGTTGCAGGAAAGACGGCCGGCCAAAATCAACTGACTGTGTGAACGTGAAAATTAATAGAATATCCCCTCCCATCTTCAGAGCAATCTGACTATTATAATATTAGCGTTAAGAAAGCTTACTTAAATATCTGCCACGACATAAGTAACCGGATCAGAGTAACATTAAGTACAGTCCGCGGCACTGTGAGTGCAGACGTCGATGTGTCCCATTATCATTCATATCATATCACATCATAATGTATCATATATTTCCTTATTTGAGTCAGCTTCTTGAGCCGTATCTGGCCGTGCAACACTCACAGTGTCACATACTGTATGCAGAAGTATTATTTTAAGCAACACATTAAGTTGACGAAACACTGGAGTCAAATGTAATTAAAGTCAGATCCACTCGTGTCTTACTCACTCGTGGGGCAGTGATTTCATAAACCTGTTAATGTACGCATTCAAACGCTTTTTCTTTTACCAGCTGTATTCACCTTGCAGGTGCAGCTATGTGGCTTTTATCCTGGATAAAGTGTTTAAGTCATGGATCTTTAAAGTTTAACTTCTTCATATTTGACTAATATTAAAGTTCACTTTTCATTCAGGAAGTATGACGCTGCGCTGTCAGTACGCTTGTCCGTGTTTGAGATTGGTCGAATGCTCCAAATACCACCCCTTTCATGTGAACGCGCACCTAACTAGATAGGACACGGCTGGCTTGAGCGATCCACTTGATAACCAGCGTCGTAGTACAGTTTAGCCAGAGCGCGTATGTTTTGGATTGGGCCAACCGGCTAACTCAAACATATCCAGGTTAGGTTGAACCAGCTTCGTAGTACAGGCCTCAGGACTCCTGTCCAACTCTGGGCCCCTAAACCATTCAGCTGCCAACACCTCAAAGGCATCCTGCTAATAAACCCTATAGAACAGAACAGCATAGAAATCAATAGAATAGAATCAGTCAGAAATGTAATGTATGTAATAAGGTACATTTACCCAAGTACTGTACTATAGTTTTGGGGGTTTTGTTAATTACTTGAGTATATCTATTTTATGCTTAAGCAATAGCTCACGACAGGCTGTGGTTTATGGTCATTATATCAGCTAAGGCGCGTGGTTCGGCCCGACGCGAAGCCAAGCCACCACAGCCCAACTGCCACCACAGCCACCAACAGCCACCACAGCCCAACTGCCACCATAGCCACCAACAGCCACCACAGCCCAACTGTATACAGTTAAATCGACCGGACTTATTTCTGCAGATGTGATCGTCCTTAACAACGGTCAATAAGTCCTTGCTGCACATTATCCCTTACATGTTTCCATCTTAAGCGTTGTTAGTTAGTTAGTTTCATAACGGACGTAATGTAACAGTTGTAACGGTTGTAGCTTTTCTCAGACGCGGAGGGATACTGACTTGTTGTGAAAAGTAACTACAATTCTACCCGTGATATACGCTCATTATATCACGGCTAAGAACCAATCAGACTAGACAACCTACACCTTCTGCAGGTGAGAGGGAGACACTCAAAGAAACAGACAAAAAGTCATTAAATAGCACATTTTTAATATATGAAAATGTTTGTGTTTATATATTAAGTCTGTTAATTAGGCTAATTTACAGTAGAAAGACTTAAAGGACACATAGAAAAGTTGCAGGTAAAAAATCAGTCTTTCCTAGACACAAGCCAGAGTGTTTGGATCTGCAACGTCATATATAACGCCAGGACTGGAGGGGCTTCTTTTTGATTTAAAGGAGACCTTGTGGTCGCTTGCTGGACTGTGAACGCTTCCATAGTTTTTATTTCTGCTAAGACCCTTTCTGTCAAGAAAATGATTTAAATTACTGCTGGGTTTGCTTGAAAGATGACCTTTATATCACTGGTTTCACACCATAAAACTGTGAACCTTGCACATATTACTGTATACTTTGCACATTTCTTTTAAACGCTACCTCTATTTCACAGCTCTTCCACTTAAAATTCTGGTACACTGCACTATTGTATTTTCTATAGTAATTTTATAATAAATTACTGTTACTCTATTGTTTAATTCTTCTTTTTTTTCAAACTCATACCTCTAACTGGGTTTCAGTATGCACCATTTTACACCAAAGACAATTATACATTTGCAAATCTAATTGGCATTAAACCTGATTCTGATCAGCAGAAAACTGCATTTAGCACATTTGACATATTTCCAATTCATTTTCTGGACTAACAATTAGCTTCTGTGGGTACTTGTACATCATGAAATATCTGAGTTTGCATGAGGTTCTGCATATTTCAGGTAAAAACAAATGATTTGCCCACATCTGCACACAATGGTGACAGCCGTGCGTGTCAAAGTGCGGCTGGATGACATCATGACAGGCGCCTGCCAAAAAACACAAAATAGATGTTATGATTTGGTACACAGCTGAGCTAAAAATATGTGGTGTGGATGGAAATGTACGAGCAGGGAACCGCCGTGTATCATCTTAGTGTGTTTTGTCTTTTAGTGCCACCTCTCCCACATGAAAGGTGTGAAAAAATCTATTCTCCCAAAGTTTCGTGCTGTGAAAAACTAAAATATTCACACAGGCAAACTTTGGAGCTTTATTGCATTGCTGGATTTCTTGTGTTGCTGATAATCATGGGTGTTTTCTGACTGTTTGTGCAGTACATGTGACTGTTTGGCCTTCAAATAAACCTAGTTGCCCTGTTTCTAAATACCACTCTGATGCTACTACTTTGCTTCAAAATGTGAATTTGCTATCGTTACACTGTGCCGGTACCCTGTCATTATAGACAACAGTGTATCACTGTTTGTTGAAGGTGCAGGTTCTAGGTGGTTATTTGCAGTTATTTTCGCCCACACACTGCTATCAATTCATAGTTTTGCTTATGCGTAGATTCAGACAGCTTTTACTTTTGCGAGTTTGTGTACAGTGGGCTGAAATCATCTAAGCATATCTGTACTTTGAACTCAGAAATGATTTTGCATGGGTATGTACAGCAGAAACATCTGTATTTGCACTCATCAATGTCTGTGTTGCCTTGTCCAAATATCAAAGTGTGTTCATGTCATGTGTATCTGAAGTACACAGATAAAACTGATTTAAAAGCTTTTTTCTTATGGAAAAATTTCACTCTCAATGTCAGATATTCTATTCAGTGCAACATAACACAAACATGTGCTGAGGAAGATTTTACAAATTCACATACCATGAAGAACTTCCTTTGTACCAAACATCGTCTATCTCAGTGGGGATTCTGGTCTGCAAAGATGTTTGTCTCTCTCCCATCATTGCTTTTATCCCTCACATATAAAAAAAAACAACATGTTGCAGCACTTATTAGGCTTCAGGTGGCTAAAGCCAGCCGAGAAAAACATGGCAGGTAGTCATCGCTGTGTAATGACAGATCTGGTGGACAGAGCGTTGGTCTACAGAAGCACAAATCCCTGTGCTGGGAACGGACAGAGAGCATAAATAGATATTTTAGTCTGGACCAGGGAAGGACCCCGGTTGACCTCAGTGCCGGTACATTGTATCTTTGCGGGCAATTTACAGCAATCTTACCTGTCATAGCACTCACTGGAGCTCACCAGTAGCTCAATGCAATTTTGAGGCAAAATGTACCATCCATCGTCTGGTCTATGATGGATTGCAGAGAAGACTCCTGTGTTTTAAGACCAACAACCAGTTATCAAAATAAATATCCAACATGTACAATGCCTTTCCAGCCACTCTAGCAGCATGGCTCAAAGAAGGCAATGTCAGTCTTTACCTCAGCTGAAATATCTTAAAAGCTATTGGATCGATCATCATGAATGTTTGTGCAAATATACCCAGGTTCCTCAAGAGTAAAGTCTACTAAACATATATATGAGATTTTCTCTACTGCCCTCATTTGGTTGACATTTCAGTTTTTAGTTAAATAAGTTATATTCTGCTCATATTCAGGTTCATATGTGTGTGTTGTGCCTCTACTGTGACGTGTTTACATGCTTTAAAGTTCAAAAAGCTCTTTATTTTTCTCATACTGCCTGTGCTGCAGTTCCTCTTTTCACCCTCTGTCTGAAACCAGAGCCCAGTCTGCTCTGATTGGTTAGCTGGCCGGCTCTGCTGTGATTGGTCAACCACTTAGAGATGTCCCCCCCCTTAGCCTATCACGGTCATTGTGTTGGAGTGCTTACCAAAAGAGTGAATACGATTGTTAAATACTGATGTCGGGGGGGGGGGGGGGGGGGCGAGAAACTTCCTCTGGAGGGAACTTTAGGATTTTAGCTTTGGACCATGAATGACATTCCCAATATCTTCAGCAGTGTTAATTAGCAAAAGTTAACATGTTAGACTAAAAGTACGCGTGCTAAACATCCAAATGTTAACATAGCGTTGGTTCTTATAGTCCTGGTTTCTCACAGACACGTTACACAACACATTTTGACTGTGCAGCCAGCTCTGTGTCTATCCTGTCTGTCCCTCTGACTTGATTGACAGCTCTGTTATTCTTCCGTATTATTCCCAACTGTTAAGGCAGGACAACTTCTTCCTCCACTGTCTGTCTGTCTGTCATATGCCTTATTTGAAAATAGACACGGCGAAGCCAATAGTTACCTTGTCCTCTTTCTTCAGGTAGATTTAGAAAGCTGAATTGTACAATACATTGAAAATTGGAAAGTAAAAACCATCAGGCTGAACCTCATACCTCAGGCTGCTCTGTCTTTTTCGAATAAAGCTTCGAACATCCCCACATCCTTTTTATGAACTGTATAAGAAATGGGTTTGATATCTAGAAATGTAAAGTTGACTTGACTTGAAACTTGAGTTTATGGTAAAGGATTGACTTATTTAATTAAATTGATTATGACTTTTTACAGTAAATGTGGGCATATCTAAATCACAAGATTAGGCCTTCAAAGAAAATCCATACATCTGTGAAGTATATCATAAAAATTAAGTAATTAAAAAAGATTGATTAGTTGAATAGTTTCATATTTCTAACGTATACAATGAAAATGAAAATTGCAATAAAAAACAGCACACATACAGCAGAGCCTTTTAAAAAGCAACCTAAGATATTGATATGAGGGGGCCGAAAATTAAAAGAGAGGTTGAGAACGAGGCAGAACTCGAGGTCGTCCCTTTTGATTTGGCTGGAAATGAATTAAAAGTCTGAAAAGAAGCGGCAACTTGATTTTTTTTATTTTGCATTTGTATTTTTCAAAGGTACAACCTTCACTCTGTGGCGATGAATGTGAGGTCCTTCCAATGCAAAAAAAGTATTTAAATATTTTAATTACCAGGTACAAAAAGTTCAATTAAACTGTTAAAAAGAAAACTTGACACTGTATTTTCCTGTGATTCTGATCTGAGATTTTACTGTGCAGTTAATTTGCCCAAACAGACACAATCTGATCAGAAAATGTGACAACATTTAAGAAGCTCAAAGGGACTTTAATAAATACATGATGAAGTCCCTTGATTATAGAAAAAAATTGCTTCACAATATACCGGAAAAAAACAAAAAATGCAATACTCATTATTTATAAAAAAAATGTAACCTGAAAAATACACTGATGACCTGAATAAACAGTTAACAGCCTTTAACTTGTCCCTCAGCATTAGTACAGTAACAGGGGAAGGTAGGTAGGTTTAGCGCTGACTATCTGTCAGTTACTTGTGAAGCATGTGTTTTGGGAAAATCATGGCCGCCCACATAGATGATAACAAAACCAAAATTGTGAAAGGAAAAAAGGACAGGAGTGTAAAGCGAATATGCCGACTTCTGAAGGCTAAAAGCAGGTGGAGGTGGAATAAAAACTAAATACCACTGCTATAATTGAGAGATAACGACAAAACAACTCTGCAAAAACCTTCACCTCAAAAAGTTAATGAAAAAAACTAAACAAAAATCTATTGAGCAGACATAAATAAAAAACGAATCTTTGCGAAAACACTCATTGTCAGACATTATTAAGGGATCTGGCTTTTCAGAAAGCAATGTTTTACAGCTATTTCTGCACACCCACATCAAATTTAAACTTAGATTGATCGGTAGTTAGCAAAACCTTGACGTTGGTGAAGTCTAGCCTGATGTCGTCCAGTTGAGTCGCTCTAAAATCCCATGGCACGTACATTTTGAGTAATTCGGGTCTCTGGATTCTGTAAATTAAAAAAACATTTAACATTTTCTTTTGAAAGCTCCGCTAACAGTTTAGCATGCACGTTCATTCTTGACCTTTAAAATATCAAGCAGAACATAACTTTAACCACATCACACATTCTGCATAATTATGGATCTGTTGACAAAGAAGATTAGAAGCTGTTATTATTCCATTTAATTTAATGAAGCAACAGTAAACCTTGACTGATGAAAACCATGTCATATAGCTCAACACTCCAAAAAAAGATTGTGCGCTGACACAGAGTGTGAATTGTTTGTCAAAAAACTATTTTCAAGGTCAAGAATGAACTTTCATGCTTAAATGTAAGACAAAACCAGCAAGGAGCCATAAAGGTGCCTTGGATGTAATCATAACACATGTCCACTGAAGAAGATTGTGTGATATAAAGCTCAAGCATTTCGTTTTTTACATAAGTAAGACCAATTATTTCGATGCAAAGCTTAAACGACTTAATATAAAGGTGTCTAGCTATGCATGGTCTTCCTAGCATTGTTTTATTGGTATTATTTTTGATCCAACATCTAAAAATCTGAACTTTAAGAGATCATTTAATTTACTTTCAAGTCTCAAGTGAGTCAGGATTTATAGCATTCAAGTCCCAAGATTCTACATTTGATGGCCTAAGTCAGACTCTGGTCCAGGTTCAAGTTTTACAGTTTCCAGCTTTGGTAATATGACATTTCTGAGCCAAGTTTATTATGAATTCAGTCAATTCCAATGGGTATTTTCCTAACTTTTCTCGACAATAAAATATTCTGCATTTGAATTATTAGAGGAGCAGAGAATGTTTTATTTTTGCAGACAGAGTTGGCAAAGCTCCACGTTAACACACATGCACCGAGTTAAACCTGTTGGGGTCTGTGAGCGGGAGATATGCAGGTTCATGGCTCAGATTGAAGGTCGCAGCTGTGGCAGAAAACCGCTGTGAGTGTGTTTATATCTGGAAGAAATAAAAAACACAGATAGGGAGAGAAAGTTTGTGTGCGTAATTTTTTTCTCAAACATACTCAGGACTGAGGTATGTGGGAGTGTGCGATTCTCTGCACACACACACACACACACACACACACACACACACACACACACACACACACACACACACACACACACACCACACACACACCACACACACACACACACACACACACACACACCACACACACACACACACACACACACACACACACACACACACACACACACACACACACACACACACACACCACACACACACACACACACACACACACACACACACACACACACACACACACACACACACACACACACACACTTGGAGCCAGTTTTTCAGCTCATCCTTAAACATGTTGAATGAGCTGAAGAAAACATGTGTCTGAGTTCAAAATGACCTCGCACAAGAAAATACACAGAAGAAGCAACCAGATATCCTCTGTACATCTGAGACCTTATTCCGATCATATTGCCCTTTAAAGATATATAGAAATAATTAACAATTTCATAAGGATTATCCCCGTTTTTCATTTACCGTACTATCCAATCAGAGCAAACTGGGCTCTGGTTTCAGACAGAGGGTGAAATTGTCTGAAATCTTCTGTAATATTATGACATCACTATGTACAAATCGTATTAACGCTTTTGGCTAGCGCTCCAACACACTGACCATGATAGTTTAAGGCTCGGGACATCGATAAACAGTTGACCAATCACAAGGGAGCAGGCCAGCTAACCAATCAGAGCAGACTGGGCTCTGGCTTCAGACAGAGGGTGAAAAGAGGTGCTGCAGCACAGGCAGTATGAGGAAAATAAAGACCTTTTTGATAATCAAAGTCACCACTTTGATGGAGCTTTTGGCTCTGGCTTTTTGACAGATAATGCAAATAGGATATGTTTTGCGAGAGATTATCATTGTCAGATTTTTTTTGAGGATCTATATTAAATAAATAATGTTATCATGTCTGTAGAATATCTTTTATAGGGCTGGACCTTTCTGCAGTGCCACAATACATTCAGAAGATATTTTCGAATATTTTTCCAAATGTTGCGCTTACTACGAATGTAATATTGCGATTTCAATGAAATTTCGATTAATTGTGAAGACCTATTATGTGTGTGTGTGTGTGTGTGTGTGTGTGTGTGTGTGTGTGTGTGTGTGTGTGTGTGTGTGTGTGTGTGTGTTTGTGTTTGTGTGTATGTGTGTGTGTGTGTTTGTCCAGGCTGGCACTGCCCGCATGTCTGTTCTGCCGTTACCATGACAATGCCCACCACGCCAGGCCAACACCATATGGTTGCTATGGTAACGTTCCATTTTTTTTTGGCTGATGCCTGCAAACCAGGTGTATCTGCCAGCTGGTAACGACAGGTGGATGGTGGGAGTGAGTGTTCCATGTGTGTGTGACTGTGTGTGACCGTGTGGGACCGTGTGTGTGTGTGTGTGTGTGTGTGTGTGTGTGTGTGTGTGTGTGTATGACCGTGTGTGTTGTATCTGTTTTAGAGCAGATAATCCAAAGACACTGAGGTTCCAGGAGTCTGAATAACCCAGAGAAGAGACATTGTTTCTTTATTATTCCGAAAAGGGATATTTTCAAAAGTATCGATTTATCATTTGTGATACTCTCTGTGGGTTCAATACCCTTTTACCTTAGGGCCCTGACAAAATAATATAACAGTTAGCTATCCGGCGCTAAAGGGCCAAATGTGGCTGACATTCGCCTGTATTTTTTGGAGAGCCCAGCAGTGTTGGTTTGAGTTGGCCTGTATCTGCTTCTGCTCTGCCAATTCAGCATTTTGTAGCAGAAACACAGCGAGAGTGACCTGTCTGAGTGGGAGTTCAGCCTCTATAAAGTGCAGGTTTTTTAGGTGAAAGTTTGTAAGTTTGTATTTGAAACAAGACTGTTTTCTCACTGCCTGCAGCGCTCTACATATACAAGTAAAAAGGATACTTGATATATTTTTGATGCTGCACAAAATCTTCTTGTTGTTTTCGGTAACCTTTAGCAAAACATTCTATCCATTAGACCACTCGTCTTTGAAATGTGACAGGTTTGGAGTTGTTTTATAAAAAAATCTGTTTTCATTCAACCCAAATGTTGACATCAATGGTGTCCTGTCGAGTTTTTATGTAAAAGCTATGTTTACATTCAGTGTTAACCACAAAACATGTTGAATGCTTTTCCTTCCTCATAAAAGACTTCCTGAATAATTAAAATGTCTCCATTGTTAACTTTAACAGCTGCAAATCCAATCCTGGTACAACAGTGAAGGAACCAGTCAGTAATGTGAATGAGAACCTGACTGACCTACTTGCATGACTTGTTATCATGGCAGCTACTTTTGAGCAGGGTTGTTGATGGAAGTTGGGTGTGTGTATTCGTATCAGATAGAGTCAATATTGCCACATATCAAACTGACTGCATTATTGAAATAGTTCAATGTGTCTCCTTCTAAAGTTGATCAACCAGTTCAGAAATGATTGCTGCAATGTAAACTAGACTGAGGATGTACTGAATGTAACTTTGCCGCACAAGCAGAAGACTTTACTGCCCCAAAATGAAACTATACTGAACAATAAAGCAATATAAAAAGAAGTTGGTCTTCTGAGCACCGCCTACAAATGTTACCTGCCTCAAAAAAACATATAAAAAGTTACAATTGTTGCGCAAGCATATGTGAATAGTCAACATCACATTTATTTTTGTATCTCTTATGCAGTTAATTGAAGAACTTAAAGTGGACCTATCATGCTATATTATAATAATATAGTGTAGGACCATAACTATATAAGGCATATTTATACTTTTTTTTTTTCAAAATACCAAACAGATCATGCATTTTAGCCATGCCTCAATTCGCTCAATTTGCACTTATTTAGCTCTGTTTTTGCAAGGGCTGAGTCTGTGAGAACAGCACCACCTACAGGCCTGGCATATGTACTACAGCGTCTCCAGCGCTTTCGAACGGCAATGGCCGTGGCTGTCTCCTCCTGATTGGTGGAGTTGGCCCAATAGCCGTAGCGCCACCGTCCTGATGTCAGGACAGTGTTCAAATCTGGATCAGTTTTTATCAGATCCGTTGCAGCCCCTTTTTTAGAGATTTGGGTATGGAGGAAAATAGAGAGGGTTGTGTTTTCGGACACTTGGTGAGTTCCCTGGAACACCGGGGACACATATTCATGTATAAAAGACGTACAAAAGTGCATTTTGCATGATAGGTCCCCTTTAAGTTACACAAGTAACGACATAACTGTTATTTAGTCTCTGCAATGTGATAACTGAATATAGACAGATTAAATGATACTGCATTACAGACAGATGTAATGTCATAACAGTTTTACACAGTTTAGTACAGTCAACTTCACATCAACTGAATGGAATGTCTTTCACAGGTTCTAGAATGTAGAATATGTGGTTGTGGAATGTTGTCTGATAGTGATGATGTCATAACTGTGCAGACATTCTGATACGGAATCTCCCTCTGGAGGATTGATTCAGGGTGTGATCGTTTATACAGCTAAATCCACTAAAATGAGAGTGTTGTTGTTCGAAGAAACAAAGCGCTCCATTTCTACATTAATTAACAAACAGGCTAAATGCACGAACGAAAAAAATGTGCCTCTAAATATGTATAATAAAAAAAAAGTGGTGCCTCTTGCTTATAAGTGAGGATGATAATGTAAGAGATGATTATGATAACTGTAACAAGATTTTAAATTCAATTACCAAATTTACGGTTGAATCAATAAACAACTTCATTTACTAAATATTGTGTTTTTTATCTTGCCATAATTGTTGCCCCTTCATCATCAATTCTTTTTTGTGAGTATCACGTCCATTTTATATAGGCTTTCTGACAGTTATAGTGTTTACTTTGTCACTTTTTCCATGTGAATTCCATACTCTTCTTCAATACCTACACATTATGGAGTGGAACAGCAAACATCCTATCTTTGGGAGCGCGTACTCGTAAAATGATGCTTAGATTTTTTTAATTGAACATTGCTTTTCACCTTATACAGGTTGGTTTTGTTCATATGATATCAATAATGCCATTAGTATTGAACCATTGTTTGAATTTATGCTGTAGATCATGTCCATGTGGTGTATAAAGTATGGGTACGTCCTAAACCTCGGGTCATAAGGTTTATAATCGACATTCACAGCAGGCCGGAGAGGACAGGGAACATGAAAAATGACATCAAGCTTAGGAGCCAGTGTAAGAGTTTGCTCTTGCCAGAGGAGAAATGTGTGTGTGTGTGTCCTGTAGCTGTTCCCTGTGTGTGTGTGTGTGTGTGTGTGTGTGTGTGTGTGTGTGTGTGTGTGTGTGTGTGTGTGTGTGTGTGTGTGTGTGTGTGTGTGTGTGTGTGTGTGTGTGTGTGTGTGTGTGTGTGTGTGTGTGTGTGTGTGTGTGTGTGTGTGTGTGTGTGTGTATGTGCTTATATGTACATCACAAATCTGTATGTTGGTGTGTGTGTCTTTGTCCGTGGAAAGGAGAGGAGGTAAATTCATATCAGAGTGTTTTTGCTACAGGCATGGTAATTATGGCAGTTTTTAATAACTATGCTTTATAATCATTTAGCACTGATGATGCGCACACACACAAACACACACTCACACACACACACACACACAACTCTTGAGGCACTAATGAATTTAGATGTGATAGGCAGTGAAGCTGAACTTAAGGGAGGGGGGCAGAGAGAGAGAGATGGATAAAGAGTGAGGAAGGCGGGGAAACTTTGTTTTCAGTGTGACAAAATAACCATTTATGCATGAACATGTTGTGCTGCATCGATCATTTTTTATCAGTGTGTTCAGGAAATCATCAATGAGTGCAAGCCTATTCTGATACCATGAGAACACGAAAAGGTAAATACAATAATAACCAAATAACTAAAGGTTATGAAAGCCTGAGTGAACAGAACTGCAGCAAAATAATAAACTGATCCAGAATAGATTACAATCCTATAAAACAAGCCTTTGTTGTTGGTTACAGGCTTTTCGGCCTTTGGACTAATGTAGCGGTGCCTAATCTGGGAGATAAATCTTAACTGTCACAACATGATTTATAGGACAGGAAAGAAGCAGTTATTCAGATAAAAGGAGGTTTAAAGGGGGATAATGAATCTTTGGTTTAACTGATCACAACTCATACACATATTCAACTAGTGTTAAGAAGTCGCAAGCTGATATTTTAGGGATCACCAGACAAAAAAGTTGGCGACCGTAAAGAGTAAACAGCAAGTGTTACGATCAAATCAGAGATACAGGGTCCCACGATTAAATGTGTTTCTTTTGAGCACCAGTCAATCTTCAAATTAAATATATAATACATGTTAATTTATCTTATCGTAACGTATCGTGTCTTATTGTGTCGTATTGTATAGTATTGTGTTGTACCTTACCGTAAGATATTATTATTGTCGAGTCGTATCGCAGCGCGTCGTATTGTATCCAATCGTATCTTGTGTTGTATCGTATCCTACCTCATTGTTTCATGTCGTATTGTTTTTGTATAATGTTGTATAGTATCGGATCGGATTTTGTCCTACCGTGAGGAATCGTATCACATTTAGAAAAAATGATAGTTTTGATAAAAGGCTCAGTATCATTCCAGCAGAGTAATTGTCATTTTGTCCAGCATAAGTCTGAAAGTCCTTTCACAGAGGGACAATTATACCATTACGAGCACTTTTTGAGACCTGTGCAAACGTCGAATGGATTTTGCTTTATTATTTCATTTCTCATTTTTCCATCCTTCACATCCACAGCTTTCAATTTGAGGGGGGGAGGAGAAAGGTTATAGAAAAATAAACCATCCTCCTCTGCTCTCCTCTCCTCTCATAGGTTTAGACAGGTACTGAGTGTGGTAGAGCTGAGTGAATTGGTTGCTGAGATGGGTCATTAGCTTTTCGCCCTCGCCATCGATCTGATGCATAGGAGACGGGGGAGGAGAGAGAGAGAGAGCGACAGACAGAAAGAGAGAGAGACAGAAGCAAGGCTGCGCTTTTAAATTAAGACAATTGGAGAGAATCAAACACTCAATGGAGCAACTGCAACAGGATTGGCCAGGTTAAATGGATTAAAGTGTCCAGAATGCTTTGTTTTAACTTGATGTCACAGGTCCAGTAAGCGAGTCTGATAAGGCGGCCATTTTGTGCCCCGTTGTGTATAACATTTTATTTTGGAATTACAAAATGGAATGAGGGAAACCCATGAAACCAGCAAAGAGGATTATTTCAGTCTCAGTTATCCAGAAGAGCTAATCTACTGAGCAGAGTTAATGAACTAATTCTAAAGAGGGAGCAGTCTGAGTGTTATTCTAATTAATTTGTGGACTTATTTTCGCTGAAACATTATTGTAAAACTGCTCAAACTATGTGTTGAACTGAGAAAGGCAATTCAAAGTTAAAGCATGGATGATTCCCTTGATCCCCGTGAATACATTTCTCTATTTTTTTTAGGGCCATGCTGCTGGTGCCTTTTATATAAAAGTTCTGTTATCTTCTTTGTGGGGTTCATCTATGGGATAAATGATCTGAAGTCAATATTTAATTAACGTGTAGGGTCATGAATGTTTTATTAACCTTGTGCATTAGCTATATCTTGAGTCCCTTTTGAGCACTTTAAGATTAAATTATGTTCCCAGCTGATATTTTGGGCTGTTTTTACTGGACTGTGTGAAGGGAAACATGACTCAGCAGGTAATCAGTTCTACCTGATAATGCATTTACCACTTAGTGTTATCAGCACATAGTGTATTTGATCAACTTTGAAAGGGTGAATTTGACCTTGATTTTTCTGCATTAAAAACATAACTTCAGAATAAATATATAGTATACAGTAACTGTCTGAAATAATTGAAAACACAGCCAAAAAAAGTTCAACCTCAGAAATATTAATAAATTAACAAATGAGCCTTTCAAATTTCAGAGCAATATAAAGAGAATGCAACTTCTACTGAATCTAATAAAACATTGATTCCTCTAAATGTTAATTAACTAAAGACTTCAAGCGATTTATTCCAATTGATTAACCCCTCAAAGAAGATTAAATAGTTTGAAACAGTCCTCTGCCGTATATAAATCATTACAATGTCTGGAAGTTTTTTACTTTATGCTGTGAACACTCCAGCTGTTGCCTTGAAAAGTCATACAGATATCTATGGTGCATATAACTTTTGTCACTATGCTCATTTTCAGGTTCATATTTCATCTAAAATAAAAAATAAAAGCGTATACTTGGTAAACTATCTCGGTCTCTACTGGATATTTTGGCACAACATTTTGTACAGACTACCGGTTCCCAGAGGCTGAGTATCTGTCCTTATTTGATGATGAATGTCATTTTCCACTTACTTGACATTTTTGGTCAGATGTGAAATAATATCACATTATACTGCTGAATGTACTGATATGATTCTCTATAGATGTTCCATCACCAGTATTAGATCAAAAATGTTTTGTCAAATTTGTTGTTTAATGATAAATTCCTGCAGAACTAATGATATATTTAGAAACTAAACTGAGATGGTGAACATGGAAAGCATTTTACCTGCTAAACATCAGCATGTTAGCATTGCCATGGTGTTAGCATTATTCTCAAAGCACTGCTGTAGCTAAGTACGCTGTCACAGACCCATCAATACACTTAGACTCAAAAGGTGGGTTCTGACAATGACTGTCCACTCACAAGAAATTACAGTTATTTCTGTTATTTCCCTCCAGTCCCTCTCCTTTTTCCTCTCGTCTCTATGTGTTTATGGAGTGGATTCATCCAGCCATACATCTCTCCTTCAAACGTTATATTTCTCCATCCCCATACATCCATGTCATTGTGCAACCTTCCCTATAATCTCTCCTTCCAGCTCTGCTGTTCCTCATTTCTCCTTCTTCCTTCCAGTCATGCATTTCTCTCCACTTTGCCAACACTATGTAATTATCATGAAAGATGTGCAGCGTTCGTGTCTCTTTTTCTTCACAATGCTTTCACACATCCTCGCACATCTCTTAGGAGTGTAGGTGGAGTTTCCTCGTATTCGGCTATAGGGTAAAATACCTCAATACGCTCTCATCCATTCCACCATCTTCACAATCTTAACGAGCTGTGACATCACCGCCTCGCCGTACTAACGGACTGTGACATCACCGCCGTTGTGTTTATTGATTAAAACGCTGGCAGCGTTCAGGAAGTTGAAATAAGATCCCAATCCAATCACGGCTCGACCTAATGGCATTAGTAGCTGCCATTGGCTGGCTGGTTTCTCGGTAACCTGATTAGTATTAAAGCAGTTTGATGTTAATGAGATTTGCTTTTATTGGTGTCTGATCAAATCACATCACGGATGCGTGTGCACTGACTTGAAATACACATACAACTAATAAAAAAGCAGGAAGAGACATGCTTTACCAACACAAAAGGGAGGTGTGTGGCGTAGCGGGTTGTCCGTAGGTGTTCGGATCAGGGGGTCACAGGTTCAAACCCCACTGCAGTCAGCATGTCGTTGTGTCCCTGGGCAAAACACTTAACCTCAAACTGCTCCTGTGGGGATTGTCCACAGTATTGAGTATGTAAGTCGCTTTGGATAAAAGCGTCTAACAAGTAACATGTAATGTAATGTAAAAGTGCATACAGGGAATTGTGTAAAATCACATGTGCACATACAAACCCATATATCTTTAAAATGCTCACTTACACTGAGATAGGAGGATTTTGCTTCACTAAAACAAACCGAAAGTGGCCAGACAGATCAGGAAGGAGAGGGGGAAGAAAGAAAAACAGAAACCTAGAACTTGGTTTTAACCCAACGCTGATTCATAGCATGTTTACAATCTGCGCCCAAAATGATTCTGCCAAAGCTGCGGAACAACAAACTGGTACACAGAGATAGACGGGGGGAGATTTAAGGCTCCCCAGAATCCAAGTTCTGCTGTAACATCGACAACGTCTATCTGGGGTGAGAATATCCGCCAATCCTCTGGAATTGATCCACTTGGAGAGGCAAAGCTAGCGAGGTAAAACACCCCAGCGGGCTACACAGTCATCCTGAGCTTGGAGATTCCCATCCAAACCACGTAGGCCTATTTATACATCAGCAGTGTACCACAGTCAAACATCTGCTTTGCATTTTGTCAGGGGGTTATAATGTCAGATAACTTGCTCTTAATATGTTTGACTATATCTGCTGTAAGAGCTTATTGTAACAACAGATAGGAAGCTGCAAACTATGTTAGGATGACCATTTGGAGACATCTCATACATACCTAGAGGACATATTATGCAAATGTTTTATTTTGTATTTCTACTGTGACATCTCTCCATGCTTTAATGTTCAAAAAGCTCTTTATTTTTCTCATTCTGCCTGTGCTGCAGCACCTCTTTTCACCCTCTGTCTGAAACCAGAGCCCAATCTGCTCTGATTGGTTAGCTGGTCAGCTCTGTTGTGATTGTTTAACAGCCTAGAGTTTCCCACCCTTTAGCCTATCACAACGTTCAAGGTTCAAGGTTCAAGGTTCTTTATTGTCAAACTAACATAGCTACAGAGTAATTATGTCGTTGAAAATCTTAGGTCACAGGCTTCTCCAACAATGCAACATAATAATACAGATAGTAAAGTAATACAAAAAGAAAAATAGTTCTAAAATAAGTGAGAGAGAAAAAAAAGTGGAATAGTGCAGTACGAGTCTACGTACAAAGTGTTGGAGTGCTAGCCAATAGAAGCGCAAGTGTAACATAGTGATGTCACTATGATACAGAAGTAAACAAAGGAGACCAATTGAGACGTTTTATGTGGTGGGAGGGTGGCCTTTGCAGACCATTTACATGCACAAAAAGCTATATAACACACAACAGGAAAGGGAACACCCTAAAAAGCGAAATAGGCCCCCTTAACACTTCAACTATACCTTGGATAATAAAGAACGAGAAAAGTATATCTTGAGAATTTGAAGATGATTTTACCAAAGTGAATCAAAGGTTTGATTAAATAAATATTTTTCAAAAGAATGTGGATGCGTCCTTGTTGGACAGAGTTATACCACTCGTACAGTCCTCCCTAATGCAATGCTATGATCATTAAGTTTTAGTTTTGACCACTGGCTTGGCGAATGGTGCCCAGCTCATGACAACCTGCCAACTGGCCCGGATCTGGATATGAATATTCATGAGAGAACCAACTGCAGAGACTTAATGTCCACTATGAACTTGCAAAGTTTGAACTTCATCCATTCCTCTCAGTTTTCTCCTTATATCCACTTTAGACTTGCATTTGCTGCACCCAAAAATGGGCTTTTATCAAAAATGCCATCCAGAGTCAATATATAAAAGATAGTCTTGAGTTAAGTTTCAAGTCATGTCTCAAACAATCTGTGCAGCTTTTGTCACTGAACAACATTCAAATCTCTGATGACTATGTGAGCATAACATAAGGAGGCAATCAAAGGTGCAGCAGTTCCGTTAACAGGAACAGAACAAGAAAGTAACAAGCAGAAATGTTGCCTGCCGAAAAAAAAGGAGGACAAAGAACCTTTATACTTTCCTATTGTTTTGGCTTGTCACTGTTCTTGGGTAACCTGTAGAAAACAACCTGAACATGCTGGTGTTGCTTCAACATGTAAATGACTGTAAATGCAAATCACCACGGAGCCTCCATTTCTACCACAATTTGCATACCATTATTTTTTTCTCCCACTTTCAACCCCCTCCCTTTAGTGACGTTGCTTATCCAATGCACGCTGCCAATGATCGCAAATGAATATTGGCAAACTTCTCAGTGGGTGTTAGCCATTAGTGTAGACACAACGCTGTAGCTTTTATCATGAGGAGAGGGGGCTATGTTCACCTACAAGCTGCCTTTCTGTTGAATTAGAGTAGAACTGACTTCAGATAAAACTGTGTGGGAAGACACAGCGATGAAGTCTTTCAAACTGGAACGTGTGTGAGACAAAATCCAGTTTTCAAGACAATGCAGAGGTGAAAACCTGTTGTCGGTGGTTTTTGCGTGTGAGTGCGTAGGTGCAAGGCTCTTTTCTCTTTGTAGGTGGAAATGCCACCTTCTCTTTTCACTCTTACTGATTCCCTTATAATTAATCAGCCATGCAATTACTCTGCAGAAAGGAGCCAGGGAACAAGAGACAGCGAAGGGAGAGGTAGAGAGTAAAAAAACATCTATTTGAATCTATTGTGGTGGAGAAAAAAGAAAGAAAACGGGAGCGACGGAGAAAGAGAAGGTTTCTCTTGAAAGGTGATAATAAGGAGCCCTTAAAAGAACAAATGAAAATGTCATTCTCCCTCCAACCCCCCCCCCCCCTCCTTGCCCTCACCCTCGCCTCCCTCCTCTGTCCTGTGGAGGGATAATGAGGGGGAAAGGGAGAAAGTGAGGGAGAACGAGTGTTTCTCAACATGAGAGCTTTTGTCGAAACATCTCCGTACGCTGACGGCTTTCCTCCTCCTCACCATCCTGCCCCCCCACCCTCAGCACACTTCTCCCTTTGTTATGTGTGTCTTTTCCCCTTGTAAAGACATGTCTTCCACCACCCACGCCACCCTCTCTTTCCCTTCCCCGCCTGAACTCTATGAGGCCGGACATTTATTCCAGGTTGTTATCATTGCACCGTGCTAAGCTGAGTCCATTGGCGCTTTTCCACTGCAGCACGGTTTAAGCGGGCCGGGTTTGCTTTTTTTTTGCTTTTCCACTAGGGGTAGTTCCGGCTCAGGGCTACTTTTTCACCTTTTTTCTGGCCCTCCAAAATCGAGGTTCTTACCGGGCCAACAACCGGGCTGAATATGCTAAACTAGTGACGTAAACACTCCAGAATCGCTGGCAAGGGGGGGCTACAACTACAACAAAATGAACATATTTGACCGTGATTTAGTTGTAATACACGTTTCTAAATGATGCCGAAGTAACAACATACTGATACCGGTTAGTAAAAACCATGAATTAATGCTTTGACAAGTCTGCAGACAAGACGGCAGGCGAAAAACCTTTTAAAATGCGGGTTTTCTGAATGGAGATGGGATCGATCAGGCTAAGCTAACGTTGTATATGCTCCGTCCACACTCACAACAACAGCCTACAGACATAAATAAACCAGCGACTGTATTCACCATGACACAGACAGTCTGTGGTTTGTACTTGTTTAACTTTTGTCTAGTTTCTGAACAGATATGAGGAGCTGTGAGCTCTGAGTGCTAACAGCTAACAGCTGATGTTTTGGTTTTGTGGTTCGCATTGAAGATGACGTCACGGCAGTTTTACGCAGCGTCGCTCCGCCCGCCGAACAGCCGATCGCCTCGCCTACACTGCGTTACTATAGTTACTATAGTTACTACCCCTGTTACTAAACTGTAATGGAAACGCAGCATAAAGTGAGCCTGGCCTACCAAGGCCTAACCATACCGTACTAAGCCGTGCTAGGTCCTGCAGTGGAAAAGCGCCATATATGTGTCCTCCTCCCCAGCCAATAGAAAGGTCAGTTATTATGTTAATGGGACACAGTTTGATATTAGAACCGCTCTCTTTGTTCCAGTTCAAGTTTCATTACTCCGGAGAAGCTCTCATTACAAAGAGCAACGCCTCGCTCCGGCTCTCTTTTGTTGAGAGGATAATACACGAGGCGGGTGAATGTGGGAACACTGTCTGTCGGCTGTAAATGCGCTGCTGAGGTGCCCTTGAGCAAAGTAATTAACATGTCACCCCCTCAAAGTTGAAGATTGAAATACATTCCTTCTGATATTGATATGAATGATAGTTTTTAATGTGTCAAAGGGGCTTGTTCATAAAATAAGACATTCCTCAGGGTTTTATTTGAGCGTTTGTTCACTTTCAACAGAATTATAAACACAAAGCAGATCCTACTGTGGTTACTTCATCTTCACTGTTGCTTTTAGTGTTGCAGTGGATAAGCGAAGTTCATTGTTCGCTTCTGCCTCACCTCCTTTGAGGCTGTTTCACATTGTAAGCGCTGGCCACTGAGAAATCACTCATTTCAAGTGAAAGGTGAGTGCAGAGCCGCTGGCAGCCTGGCAGGCAAAGCAGGATAACGGGCTTCTTCTCATGGAAACGACTGTGAAACTGCAAGTGAATCACATTGAGCTTTTTGAGGTCGTCAGCGCACAACTCAGCGCTTGACCAATGACATGACAGCTCCGATGCCTCTGTCAGAGAAGAAAAGGGAACTCATGCTGGTTGGGCTTTTTCTTCTCGTGTGTGCAGCTGATGTCTGAATCATGAGAGGTGCAGCTCTTTTCTTTGTCCATGTGTAAAATCCTGCTCCATACTGTAAGTGGTGACTATATTGTTGTCTCTTTGCACTGAAAATAATGTAACTTTTGCAAAAAATATGAAGAAAATCATGAAATTATTCAGAAAAATGTAAGGTTCATGAGGTTAAGGCATCTGAAAATATCGGAACGAGCCCTGAAACTAATCATTATTTTTTCTATAGCTTATCTCTTGCTCGAATTGTAGGTTCATTGACGAATACATTAGTCTATACAAAGCTTCAAAAAATCCATCAGAAGGACTTTAAGTGTTTCCTAAAAACCCAACGATCAATATACAGTATTTTAAATAAAGAAAAGAAGCAATTTTTCACATTTGTGACATATATTTGGCATCTTTGCTTGAATAAACAATTAATCAGCAAAAACGCCTCTCTATTAGAGCAGTTTATACACAAGGAGCAGGGTTTGTCCAATGTATGCTTTTTTCCACAAAGCTAATATATTTATTTGCTCCATTTTGAACGCCTCAAATCTTTACATTTGCTCAAAGTTCAACAGTTATTTAAGAGTCAAAGTTCTCCAGCATAGTGTACGAGATAGCTCTGCATACATTGACTTTGTCTCCATGGGGGAATTGGACTTGCCAACAATCTTGGCAAGTCCAAGGAAATTAATAGATTTTTGGCCTGAAAATGTTGCAGTTCTTTATGCCAGGCCTTTGGGGTATGTTGGTTGACCATAATAAAGCTTACATGTAATGCTATGCTACACTCACATGGTACAGCTTTTCCTATTAAGCAAGATTCAGTTCCTTATGTACTGTTTGCAATCATTTTTAAACAATCTCGATTCTCGAAACTAAAGCTAGGTCATAAGGGCTTTTAGAGTTGCTGTCCTAAACAGAAAACAAAATTCTGAGCTAAACCAAATGGAGAATGTATTTAATATTTGAGCATTAACACTGTTCATAAAGCGTAGATTCAACATGTCCTCAGATTGAACAGCTCCAAAGATGGCGACTTTAATAACTTTAACACCTGGCAATATCCAAACAAATAATAATGCCTGTTCCTGTAAACTGAGAGCTAGTTGAAACTCTGCTCCTTCCTTCTGTTCGTGTTCCCGCAGAGAGACAAGGACGTCGCAGAGAGGCTGTGGGTCTGCAGGCGACTCACTGCTTATCGTCTGAGAAAGAGTTTAGAATGATTCTGTTATGCAGCCGCGGGGAGGCTGAGTGCAGCTGGACCAGACTGATCAGAGATCAGCCAAACACACGGCGGAATCAGACGAGACTATTACCAAGAGATATAGAGGCTTTGTGTGTGTGTGTGTGTGTGTGTGTGTGTGTGTGTGTGTGTGTGTGTGTGTGTGTGTGTGTGTGTGTGTGTGTGTGTGTGTGTGTGTGTGTGCGTGTGATCTGTATTGGTCCTATTTTCTCACTCTGAAGTCCTTTAGGTGCGTGCGTGCGTGCGTGCGTGCGTGCGTGCGTGCGTGCGTGTGTGTGTGTGTGTGTTTAGCCAGCAGATGGGAGATAGAAGAATGAGTAAATTAATCCTCAATACATCACATAGCACTAATTACTGATTAATAACCACTGGACTGCTCTCTCCAAGCATGCACACACGCACACACACACGCACACACACACACGCACACAAACACACACACACACACACACACACACACACACACACACACACACACACACACACACACACACACACACACACACACACACACACACACACACACACACACACACACACACACACACACACACACACACACACACACACACACACACACACACACACACACACACACACACACACACACACACACACACACACAGGTTTATCTGGTTATGTTTAGATGGGAATTAAACAATAAATGAGTCAGACAAGTACAGAGGTAGGTCAACAGAAATACAATCCTATAAACAAAAAGAATTTGACGGAAGAGAGACTGTGTGTGTGTGTGTGTGTGTGTGTGTGTGTGTGTGTGTGTGTGTGTGTGTGTGTGTGTGTGTGTGTGTGTGTGTGTGTGTGTGTGTGTGTGTGTGTGTGTGTGTGTGTGTTCAAGGGTGAGAGATAGAGAGAAAAAAAGAAGAGAGGGATGAATGTGGGAACGTCGAGGGAATGTGAGTCTATTGTCTTCCCATCACAAAGCGCTCATTGTTTCTAATCCACTTATACACAGTGGGGTAACTGACACACACTATGTACACAAACACACACATACACACACACATACAGTTCAAATGTAGTCATTTTGTTGGCGTCATGCAAAAAAGTGCAAACCCACACACACATGCACAAATCCCATACCGGGTTCAGATTAATTGTTGCATTGTCGGTTGTTGCACTGGATGGGATTCATATTAATCAACCTTTTATGTGTTGCTAAATGTATTCTGTTCCATCTATCTATCTATGTATATGTATCTATGTATCTATGTATCTATCTATCTATCTATCTATCTATTATATGTATCTATGTATCTATCTATCTATCTATCTATCTATCTATTATATGTATCTATGTATCTATCTATCTATCTATCTATCTATCTATCTATCTATCTATCTAATGTATCTATGTATCTATCTATCTATCTATCTATCTATCTATCTATCTATCTATCTATCTATCTATCTATCTATCTATCTATCTATCTATCTATTATATGTATCTATGTATCTATCTATCTATCTATCTATCTATCTATCTATCTATCTATCTATCTATCTATCTATCTATCTATCTATCTATCTATCTATCTATCTATCTATCTATCTATCTATCTATCTATCTATCTATCTATCTATTATATGTATCTATGTATCTATCTATCTATCTATCTATCTATCTATCTATCTATCTATCTATCTATGACTGGTTTAAAAACTGGTAAACATGTAGGCCTACTCACAACACGACATGACACACAGTTGCATTATCTCTGCTCCAGGCCATTGAAAAAAAAACGAGTTTCATTCATTAAAATGTCCAAGTCAAATCTCTCATTTGCGTAAACATGTTACTTTTCACAAATCTTTTAGGTCTCCAAATGTAGACTATTTAAAGGTCACCTATTATGCAAAATCCACTTTTTCATGTATTTTATACATAAACATGTGTCCCCTCTGTGTAAAGAGATTCTGAAAGTTTCAGGAAAAAAGATTCGCTCACTTTTTGTTAGGGATGCTCCGATCGCCAATTTTGGGGCCGATCACCGGAATCAGTATCGGCCGATACCGATCGCCGATCCGATCGAGTGGGTGGGGGCTATGGGGATCTTCAATTTAAAGTGATGTTTAAAACTCAGTTCATGGGGCTCATTCACTGGCGCTTCCACAAACAACAACCAACATAATTATTACATTCAAATGAAGTACATTATTCAAGTTTACATTAACTTTGGAAAATAACACGGGAGAAATGAGCGGAAGCGCTCTCTTTTCCTCTCTCCCCCTCTCTCTCTCTCCCGACAGCCGGTCCCTATCCGTCTCATGCAGCTCACTGATCCAGTAATGAGTGACCCGACAGTGAAGAATAAATATATTTATAACTAGTTTAGCTTGTTCCAGAGGTAGATAAAATAGCTAAGTGTGTTAGGTCTAACTCTTAATGTGTGTTTTTGCTCCGCTCACCGGTCCGTCACAGCGGGTGGAGCTGCAGGATTTCACACACGTTGCATACCGCTATTTTATTGTCATTTTCGGACACCTTAAAATACTGCTAGACTGGTGAAGCCTTTTTGGCGAGCTTGTTTTTCCGCGCACAGAGAAAAGTGTCATGTATTTTACGTCATCATTTTACGTCATGCGATCAGCTCTCGCGATCGGCATTTTTAGAGAGCACCGATCGATCGGCAGAGAGTGAGTATCGGCCGATATCGATCGGCGGCCGATCGATCAGAGCATCCCTACTTTTTGTCCTGATCCGTTTATATAAAAACCTGTCTGAAAATGAGCTGATCAGATATTGGCCACTTAATGATGTCATAACGTTTTTTTGGCTTGTGTAACCATTAGCCAATAACCAACCAAGGTAACCCCCCCCCCCCCCTTATCACCTGAGTCTCCTCCTAGAGCACCATTGTGTTCTTTTTAACCAAATATCTCTCAGAGGGGAGTGGCTCCTTATTTTCATCTAAAGTAAAAGACAGAGAATCAGCACTTTTGAAACAGGGCTGAAACAGAGGGGATTATGGGATTTGAGCAAAACACTTCAGAGACATGTTTTGTATATATCTGATAACTATAATATGTTGATGAAAAAAAGTATAATAGGGGACCTTTAAAGTACTACTAGTACTATAATTTGTAATGAGTTATGGAACCGATTTCTGATACAATGCCTTGGAAAACAGGTCAACTACTAAAAGGCCTTCCGTAACACAGTGGCATCACTATGTCACACTTGTGCTTCTATTGGCTAGAGCTCCAACACATTGTACGTGACAGGCTAAGGCTAAGGGCTGGGACATCCAATCACAACAGCAGTTGACCAATCACAACAGAGCCGGGTAAACTAAAATATTAGTTTACCTGAAAAAGAGCATAATAGGGCCCCTTTAATGTTGACGTTTGGTTTCAAATGGGACAAACAATTATAAAGTCAGTAATAGTTTGATCCATCATAAAAAAAATACCAAAAAGTTCAAAACAAATACCAAAAACAAATGTTATCCAGGGGAAAATACGTTTCGTAATTGTCAAATAAGCCTTGTTGTTTGGTAACATTTTTAGAAGAGGCTGAACAAGAAGTCATATGTGTGACCAACATGTGAAAAGTCCCAAAAGTCAAGTCTATCGCTCATTCTAAAAAGTAGCTCTTTATTTTGGATGCTAACTATACAGGATAACTCAACATTGTTGCACCCTGCAGACACATTTAGCAGTCTTTGTCCTTTTTACTGTACATCAAACAGAGCAGCAGGACAATCCCCTGCAGCTCGGTGTGTCCCTTTAAGAGGGACAGTGGGGATTGGACGGACTGGAAACTCTGCACTCATTACTCAACATAATGGACAGACATAGAGAGAGAGGGGGTGGAAGACACGGAGGGAGTTAGTGAGAGTGTGAGTGAATGTGTCCCGCACTTGATCATGCACTATTACCGCTCTAATAGATAAAGTAAAAAATGCTGAGTTGTAGTTTTCCCACCTCTCTCCTGGACCATCTATCTCACTAACTGCTACCGCCCGTGGAAGCTGCTATTTCTACAGGAAATTACCATAGAGCCTTTACTTCGCCAACGAAGGACCACATTAGCCTTATCTCGAGCAGAAACTACAATATGTGAAGCTATTTCCACTGGAGCACTCAGACGTAGACTCTATAGTGCCATTGTGGCTTTTCATTTCCAGAAAATAAAATTTTAATTGAAAAGTTATATGGTCTTTTGTGGGATGATTAAATCCAGTGACCCCTGTGAGAACCCTGGAAGCAGGGAACTTTTAAACCCTGTAGATTTTCTTTAAATGCAGTCACTTTTTTATCTAAATCTGAAATTATTCACCTTTAATCCGGAATTTCTTTTATGAAAACACCATTTTTTGTTACCCAGCAGCAAATATATGAAGACCAACTCACAGAAACCCCGACATTAATGGTTATAACCCCCATCAACATTTCACATTTGGCTCATTTCAACCTGGAAGCTGAGAGCAGTAATAACTAACGTTAATTGGTGTGGAGGTAATTCAGTGGAGATGTATTTTCTTAATGCTTCCTCTATATCCCACAATATATTTCATATACGTTTGATTTTAACCAGTTCATTCCAAGGCTAAGGGTTAACAACTATGTTTTGTATAAGGCATTATAAGTTGAATAAAAAACTTAAAAAATATGGGTTTATGGAAGAAATAAAGTATTAAAGTATTAATGAACTCAAGTAAAAACGACATGAATAAATACATTATAACAGATATAAATACGAATATGTGACATCTCATGACAAATACCTAAATAAATATATTATAATAGAAATAAAGAAGGAGATATTTAATTTCATGACAACTGCCAGACTTAATCTGCTAGTGATATGACTGTGGACCTTTAACAGAAATGTGTTGTTAAAGGTGGGGTAGGTAAGTTTGAGAAACCGGCTCGAGATACACTTTTTGTTATATTCCATGGAATGCTCTTAACATCCCGATAGCAATGAATATCTTAAGTGCTTTGACAAGAAATCCATAAAAAAATGTCATCTGTGGAAGCCGTAGTACTGTAAAAAGCACGACCAATCATTTTAGCCGGCCCGGCTAAAGTAACTGGATGGCCTACCTGCCTGTCAGCCTTCCATCTGTGCACAAACTTATCTCGTGCCCTCATTGGTCATGTGCGCGTTCGTGTGTGTTGGAGGAGGGGCTCTGTAAGGAAGTGGCAGATTTTTTCCGGTTGTGTATTTTCAAATTCTAGCGATCTCGAGCCGGTTTCTCCAAAATTACCTACCCCACCTTTAACTATACTTATTTACATGGTTTCAGTCAGCATGAACCTATTCCAGTTGAATCTTCAGTATAAGATTAATGACTGTGTTAGACAATTATTGAGTCTTTTTTATATCAAAAGTCAAAGATACAGGCCTGTGTACATAAAAACTACAACTCCCAAGGTGCATTTCAGCAAGAAACATGCAACAAAATTGATTCATTCAGCATCCTTGCCGTATTTCCTGTTCCCATTTGTAAAACCAGTGTTTTGAATTCTTTACAACTCTGTTCCGTGCTCAGACTGACTTATTTTCCATTTCAATGAAGGTCAAGGCTCATGGGTATTGTAGTATTTAGCGCTGTTATTCAAAATGATGGGGAAAAAACTGCATTTCTCAGGAAAGAATGTGAAATAGAATAGCGTTGTTAAATTATCCAAGAGAGTCCTGTGTTTTTACGTGAAGTTTCATTGAGGATACATTATTTAAATGTCAAAATAAAAAAAGTTAATTGGCACTTAACTATGAGGAGACTTCAAAGTGATGTTAAAGTTTTATCATTTTAAAGTGCAGCAGCAATCAAGGAAAGAGTTTTTGAAATTGCATTTGTGGGTACATTTAAAAAAAAAAATTCAGGACTGATGTTTCCCATATTCAGTTAATTCACGGACATACGCACACACAGATATACACAGATATACACACACACACACACACACACACACACACACACACACACACACACACACACACACACACACACACACACACACACACACACACACACACACACACACACACACACACACACACACACACACACACACACACACCACACACACACACACACACACACACACACACACACACACACACACACACACACCAGATCATCCTGTATCCTGCTGTTGAAACAGAGCAGACCAACAGCTGCTGGGAACCAATATCACTAATGACTGACCTCGTACTACACAACAAAATACACACCCTCTGACACACACTACCGATGAGTGCAGCATGTGTGTTGAGAATTAGCCCATGTGCTATACAATGTGTGTGTGAGAGATGTGGGTCATTGTGTATGCGATCTGTGTTTGATGGCATTAATTTTAATCATCATCTGTTCATCCACACCACAGCTGCCACAGCGTAGAACTGAAAGAAACTAGAGTAGACAGGGTTCCCAAAATGTACCTGTCAGTAAAGTAATAACAGTAATTCAGTTATCCATGCTTGTTGTAGCACCAATGAAAATTGTGCCTGCTATTAGGAATCATCAGGTTAAAACGAGGGCATGCATTTTACACGACTGTTTCACACATGATTGAAAACAGACAAAGAATCGGGGAAGAATGAACGTATGCCTCAAGTATTCATCACGCCACTAATGAGAACTAAAGCGCTTCTTAAGGAGGTTTCAAGTATGTCGGTCTTTTTCATAATGGGTCACTTTAAATCAGTGTGTTGTGTGATTCAGTGCTGCTCACTGCAAACGAAATCGAGACCAAAGCAAACACTGACGGAGAGTTTGGGGTCAAGCAGGGCAGGGAGCAGGGCTTCATCATTATTTTTGAAATATAATAATCATTATTCGCCTCACTGCTTATATTATGAATAGATTCATTATTCATCCATCTTTGTAGGCGTTTACTCTCAATGCACTGTGCTCACTGCAATGTAAAGTTAAAGAGGACATGTTATGCTAACTTTGAGGTTTCATATTTGTATTTTGTGTCTCTACTGTGACATGTTTACATGCTTTAATATTCAAAAAGTGCTTTATATTTCTCATACTGTACTGCAGCACTTATTTTCACCCTGTCTGAAACTTTGAGTAACTCCCACACACTTTGGGATTTCAGCCTTTCAGACCATTTACATTCACACAAACCTTTATAAAACCCCAAAAAGCATAATAGGGCCTCTTTAAAGTGATTTTTTTGAAAACACACAGAGCGAAGCATATCTTTACTAGAGTCATGTTTCCAAGTGCAATATCATCTCTGTTTTTCATCTCTCGCAGTACAAAACATTAACAACTCAAAAGTCATAAAACAGTAAAAAATGTACATAAAAATCAATGTTAACTACGACGCCCATGTTGCATTTCAGCTGGAGGCTTAAAATGACAAGAACACGTATGAATTCAGCTACTATGTCCCATCTCTTGTTTCCATCTGCATTATCAAAGTGTTTAAAGTAATACAAATATTGATTAAAGCCACTTAAATGTGTGAATGACCACTCACTCTCATGGTCTTTTTAATGCTGCCGCTCAACTCCTCAGTTTGCTAACACTGCTGCTGAACACTGTTAATTAGTTCTCTAAGTTTAAACGAAATAAACATTTATTTAAAGAAATGATTTGTTAAAATAGTTTTTTCCTTTTTCTTCAGTTTCAATTTTAATATTGAAACGACATCTCCGGCAAATCGTACATTATTCCCCATTCAGTTATTTCCCACAGGTTTTACCAATAAGTATCTTTTTCTGAGGAGCACCTCATTCCCAAGAGCTTCTCTCACAAATCTATAATTTGAAAATCTTCATTAACTCTTTCTCCAAACTTAATTAACAACAAACGAGTCAGCATCCTCAGCAACAGCTTACTTTCCCTCTGTTTGATATCATGATAGCCACTGGTATGAAAGAAGACATTATTACCGGCTGTGATAACACGGCTCGTATGTAATTGGCAAAATTCTGGAAGAACAGACAATTCAGGAAATTAAAATATTGATTAATGACTTTCAGGGGAGATCTGCCACGATAAACATTACAAACTATAACTGTATGAAGGACATTCAAATTAAAAGATCTCAACAAAAGCGATCCTTAACTAGGCTTCGCGGGAAAAATATGAGATTTAACCGATTCGGAAATGTAAACCCACCCTAAATATTCACAGGAAACAGATGTGTTAATTCTATGAGAGGCAGATCTATGATGAGGCATCCTCCACATCTGCTGACCTCAGGCTAAAAGAGATTAAATATGACCCAGGCTTATTAGGATGTTTAATTATCATAATGCTCTCATTATGTTGCTATCGCCTGTGATGATTATTATTTCATTATTTAGGTTTGTTTAACCTTGCTGGTCAGCTGGGTATGAATCCTATGACCCTAGGGGTTTTTATATCTACACTAAAAACACACTTCTTCTCTCTGGCCTTCTAGTTAGAGCGGAGCACGACTCCTGACTTTTCCCTGTGTTTTTTATATATCTGTTGTAATTTATTGTCTTTTATTGTGATTGTAGTAATGTGTTTTTATTACATGTGTACAGCACTTTGGCTCGACCAAAAATCGCTTTGAAATGTGCTTTATAAATAAAACTTGATTTGATTTGATTTAATATGTAGCGACAGTTGAGCTAGGGGCAGGGATGAGAACAAGTCACAAAATAATTATAAAAAATAGGCCTCATGATCAAATCCAAACTACAGTAGAGAACACAGCAAAGCAAGCCATCAACTATCAAAGCACATGATGTAGAGAGAAAGGCATGCATGGTTCAGACATGTAAGAAAGGCAGCAGGAGCAGGAACCAGAAAGTGTTTTGACTAGCCTATTTTTAAAGGATATGGCAGGGATGAAAAGATCAATTTTAGGGATTTTGGAACTCATTGCAATCGCTGGCAGCCGCACAGTGGAATGGGTTTGAGCCAAAAAGAGGTGTGAGCTCCGGGGAGGAGGAGAGGATTTCTGCTGGAGATGCGGACTGGTGGGCTCAGATAAAGCGTGAGTCTTGCCAGGGATGGATTTGCAGATGAGTTGCTCTGATGAATGAGAGAGTACAGCACTGATAGACTTGTAGGAGTGCCCATAACTCGTTAATATTTATGACAGCGCCTCCAGACCAAAGTGGTTTGATTATAACGTGCAGGCCAAGTAGAGAGTTCAGAGGACTGCCTATCATGCTCCAATACATCCCTATAGAGTAATATATACCCTTCAAACCAAAGCTTTCCATGACTATTTGAAATACATACCATAAAATAGGAGTAAACCCAATATTAAAGAGTATATCATACACTTAATATCATATTTTAGAGCAATAAAGTATGAAAAGAGATGTAAAAATAACCTTAGTCAGAGATATAATCCTTAAACAATTAAAACGCTAGAAAAAACTTTTTATATATATTTTACACACTTTATATACATTGGAACAAGCTCAATTACTTCACAATATTCCAGGATTATGATACCAATGTACATTACTCCTAATTTGCGGATACCTTCACTGTACAAAGCGCTTTATCTCATTCTTCTCATCAGATTTATTTGACATGCAGCACTTTTGTCCCAGCCTTTAGCAAAATGTAGCATTCGTCAACTGCAGCTTGTCCAAAATGGAGCATTAGATAAGATGACCTTAGCCCCGTCCTGACCTCATTGCATTTCATCCCTTTTCAGGGTACTGACATAACATAACCTTCACCATCTGAGCCCACAATGCAGAGCTATTGAGTTTTCAGGTAAATGACAAAAAAACGATTTCCTCTACAACAACTTGCTATTTGAAATGTTTTCTGCTCCTGCACAGCGTCTTGGATCGAATACAATACAAACGTATTATCACTAGCCAACCTTGTACTGTCAGTGAGTTTTTTAAATCACTTTTGATAAAAAGCAGGTCTGGACTGTACTATTATAAGAATTGACTATGGATTACATTTTTGGAAAGCCCAGGCACTTTTTCCTCAACACTGATATTGTTTGTTGACCTTTTGCCCTTATGCACATACATTAGCAAACAGATAAATTACGACACATTGCTTTTGTTTCATACATCCTACTCGTAGCTCAGTATTGTTTGCTGAACATTTGTTTCTAGTTGAAGTGCACACATTTAGTTAAAGGTGGGGTAGGTCATTTTGGAGAAACCAGCTCGAGTGCGCTAGAATTTGAAAATACACAACCGGAAAAAATCTGCCACTTCCTTACAGAGCCCCTCCTCCAACACACACGAACGCGCACATGACCAATGAGGGCACGAGATAAGTTTGTGCACAGATGGAAGGCTGACAGGCAGGTAGGCCATCCAGTTATTTTAGCCGGGCCGGCTAAAATGATTGGTCGTGCTTTTTACAGCACCACGCCTTCCACAGATGACATTTTTTTATGTATTTATTGTCAAAGCATTTAATGTATTCATTGTTATCGGGATGTTAAGAGCACTCCATGGAATATAACAAAAAGTGTTTCTGAAATAAATTACATACCCCACCTTTTCCTCAAATCACTCGTGTTTCTGTTTCTTACCTGTGCTGAGGGTGGTGCTGCTGGAGGGACTTCTTCTCAGGCCTTGCAAAAGATGCACCCCCTAAAACCTTATTATACATCCATGCCTAAAACAGAGGTATTAAATACAGGAAGTGGCCAAACAGACTGTACCAACTGCCTGCCACATTATAGGGGGGATTCAGATTTGAAGATTAGAGATGATGAGTTTCTTTAGAATATAAAAGTTCATTAGTGCTTTTGTCTTTATTTGATTGCCAACATATTTATACTAACAGTCACATTTATATGTTTTGTTTTATTTGGGCTTTAGTTTATAGTATTTTTATTTGTGTAAACCCCTTAATAGTCATAATATACAGTATGTTCAACAAAGATATTTGATTTAATTTAAAGGTGGGGTAGGTAATTTTGGAGAAACCAGCTCGAGATCGCTAGAATTTGAAAATACACAGCCGGAGAAAATCTGCCACTTCCTTACAGAGCCCCTCCTCCAACACACACGAACGCGCACATGACCAATGAGGGCACGAGATAAGTTTGTGCACAGATGGAAGGCTGACAGGCAGGTAGGCCATCCAGTTATTTTAGCCGGGCCGGCTAAAATGATTGGTCGTACTTTTTACAGTACTACGGCTTCCACAGATGACATTTTTTTATGGATTTTTTGTCAAAGCACTTAAAATATTCATTGCTATCGGGATGTTAAGAGCATTCCATGGAATATAACAAAAAGTGTATCTCGAGCCGGTTTCTCAAACTTACCTACCCCACCTTTAACCATAGGCATAGTGTGTACTGCAAAGCCTTAAAACCAACATGTTTTGCCAGTTTCTAACTCCAACACAGAAGATTTTGACTTCTCAATGCTAAAACCCACCATATTTACTCAAAGGAGCTAAGAAAAAGCAACCTTTTCACCCAACGGTGACAACCATTATAGTCTAAAGGCAAAACAAGGTTATTATTTCAAAGAAACAATTCACCAAACTAAGCCACTCCTGAGTGGCGGGCGGTTTGGTTTCAGTGTGACAATTTTATCACTCTGAAAGCAGCTCTCTGCTGTGGGAGGCACACACACACATTCATTATGCACACATTCACACACACACCCACACAGAATATATGGAAGCGTATACATGACCATATGAGCTGAGCTGAACTGATATGCAGACTTTTACACACAATTCAACCATACACACACACACAAAGGCACTCCTACGTACCCATTCACACACACACACACACACACACACACACACACACACACACACACACACACACACACACACACACACACACACACACACACACACACACACACACACACACACACACACACACACACACACACACACACACACACACACACACACACACAGTGTCTTGGCCAGCCAGATGTGAGGAGGATTAGCAAAGTTGGCAGTCAGCACAGAGCTCCTTATCCACTGGAGCTAATTCACTTTACTACACTACCTCTCCCTCTCTTTCTCTCCATCCATCTTTGTCTTCATTTCCACGTTATGATCTCTTTGTCTGCCTCTCTTTCTTTCTTTACCCCATTTTAACCAATATCTCCCTTCGTTCTCACCCCGACTCCTCCATTGCTTTCAGTTCGAGCAGGAGCGCTAGATTTGCTTTGTCAGGCCAGTGAAGTTGTCTTGGGAAAGCGCTCAATGCCTCTGGCGGTAAAAGCTCTGTGCTGATAAAGGATAGCACAGATAGGTGACATTGTGAAAATTCATTAAAGCCGTTTCAATTTGATTCTCATATTTGAAGGTACAGTATTTTGAGCTATTCAACTTGTAAAGGTCAGAGATTTAGATCGGATATACCCCAGGATATCGCTGTCACTTGACCCCTGAGCTGGTATGGATTCAGCATTGTCTCCCAAGGATGTGGAACAATTATTATAAAAAATGTGTTACTATAAGATTGCTGGTGAAGCAACTACTCACAGGGACTAGTGCATCAACAGTAGCTTACAGCTAACTGGTCACGAAAATAACTATTATTTCGTTTTTTTCTTCCAAAAGTAAACTATGCCATCGACATCCGTCTCAAAACTGCAAACTGACTGCAAATTTGAAATGTTATCTGCTGGAGGGTTGAATAAAACTGGAGGTTGTTGTCATAGCCCAACCAAGTCTCACGGCATTTCGTGTAATAGTCACAAAATTAATTTAATCTATTGATGCTATTCACCAACACGATTTTCCCATTTCTTTCGTCACACAGAACGATTTTAAAAGCAATGTATTTCTATTGGTAGTGTGTTTCGTGCCTGGACCACGTCTTTTTGTCCGGTCGGGTCTTGGAAAAACAGAAGCTGTGTGGTTCATAAAATCATTTTCTTACTCAATACCAAGCCACGATTGTTGTTTTTATTTTAAACTGTATAATGTGTGTCGGACTTTTTTTGCCGTCCGCGAGGAAAATAAATGGGGCTCAGAACCTCAGAATATAACAGTGATGCGCCGGTGAAGATGGCCGCATCGTCTTCGTGCTCCTCTCCAACTTTGCCCATTTTCGTATTTTGTACATATTTCTTTTACTTTTGCCGTTTTACTTTTAACATGGTTCGCAACATGCTAGCCGACCGCACCTACTCTGCCATACAATATAGCAGAGAGGAACTTCTCCAATTGCGAAACTTCGTGGACAATATTAACCCTCCGACAGACAATGGAGATTCACCATGGCTACCTGTTGCTGTTCTACCTGAGAGACGCAAGAAGAAGACAAAGCGAGGATGCCGGGCCGGGTTGCTGGTCAGACTAAGAAAACGTGAGAATCGGCCCCCTCTTCCGAGTATTCTTCTGGCTAATGTTCAATCCATTGAAAATAAGCTAGATGAACTCAGAAGCCGGATTGCTTTTCAACGGGACATTAAGAACTGTAACGTGTTAATTCTCACTGAGACTTGGCTCAACCCCGCTATCCCGGACTCCGCTATTGTCCCTGACGGATTCTCTATTTTTCGTCAGGACCGGACTGCAAACTCGGGGAAAAGTAAGGGAGGCGGTGTCTGTGTAATGACTAACAACAACTGGTGCTCAGATGTGAAGATTATTTCATCGGACTGTTCCGCACAGCTAGAGCACCTCATGATCTCATGTCGGGCCTTCCATCTGCCGAGGGAATTCACATCTGTTGTGATAACAGCAGTGTATATCCCGCCGCAGCCACTCGCCGACAACAACACGGCACTCGATCAGCTGTTTGGGTTTATTGATAAAACCGAGACTTCACGGCCAGATGCGGCGTTCGTTGTGGCCGGAGATTTCAACACCGCCAACATGAAGAAGGTTTTGCCAAAATATTACCAACACATCAACTTCCCGACGCGCGGGGGAAACATACTGGACCATGTTTATTCCCCTTTCCGGAATGGATATAAGGCTCTCCCTCGCCCTCCCTTCGGCAAATCAGACCATATCTCACTACTGTTGTTGCCTGCTTACAAGCAGAAACTTAAAAGGGACAGACCGATAACAAGGACAGTACAACGATGGAGCGAGGAGTCAGATTCAGCACTGCAGGATTGCTTTGCATCTACGGATTGGAGTGTGTTTGAGGACAATAACATCAACACACACACGGACACTGTCATCTGCTACATTGGGAAATGCATCGATGACGTGGTACCGAAGGTTTCTGTACGGACATTCCCAAATCAAAAGCCCTGGGTAAACGGTGAGGTGCGCGGCAAACTGAAAGCGCGCACTCTCGCGCACACAGCGGGAGATTTGGAGGAGTACAGGAAGTCTAGGTATGATCTCCGGAGAGCAATAAAAAATGCAAAGAGACAGTACAAAGAGAAGGTGGAATCTGACTTCAAAGGCTGTAACACTAGGAATATGTGGGCGGGACTAAGGACAATGACTGACTACAAAGGAGCAGCGGGGGGTGCTGCGGGAGTGTCTGCGTGCGCATCTCTCCCAGATGAGCTAAATAGTTTTTTTGCACGCTTTGAGAGCAGCCAGGCTGTGGAGGTACAGAGGGACCAGGAGCTACACTGCCCTTTTGTTTTAAATAGGGCAGATGTGTGTAAATCCTTTAAAAGGGTTAACCCACACAAGGCTCCTGGACCTGATGGCATCCCTGGCCGTGTTCTCAGGGTGTGTGCAGTTCAGCTGGCAGAGGTGTTCACAGACATCTTCAACAGGTCCCTGCTGCAGTCTGTAGTCCCCACATGTCTTAAACACTCCACCATCATTCCTGTCCCCAAAAAGACAATCATCACCTGCCCCAACGACTACCGCCCAGTAGCACTCACCTCCATCATAATGAAGTGCTTTGAGCGGTTAGTCAAATTATTCATCACCTCCTCCCTCCCTGAATCTCTGGACCCCCTGCAGTTTGCCTACAGAGCAAACAGGTCCACAGACGACGCCATAGCCCTCACCCTCCACACTGCCCTCTCACACCTGGACCCGAAGAACAGGAACACATATGTGAGAATGCTGTTCATTGACTACAGTTCAGCATTCAACACCATTGTGCCCTCCAAGCTGGCCATCAAGCTCAGAGACCTCGGGCTCAACAGCGCCCTCTGCGACTGGATCCTGAACTTCCTGACGGGCAGACCCCAGGCAGTGCGGGTGGGAAACATCACATCCTCCACCCTGATTCTTAACACCGGTGCCCCTCAAGGCTGCGTGCTCAGCCCTCTCCTCTACTCCCTGTTCACCCACGACTGCGTGGCCACACACAGCTCCAACACCATCGTGAAGTTTGCTGATGACACGACCGTCATCGGCCAGATCATAGACGATGACGAGACGGCATACAGAGAGGAGGTCGAAAACCTGACATCTTGGTGCCAGGAGAACAACCTCCATCTCAACATCAGCAAAACAAAGGAGCTGATTGTGGATTACAGGAAGCAGCAGGGAGAGGGACACGCCCCCATCGCCATCAATGGGACTACGGTGGAGAGAGTCAAAAGCTTCAGGTTCCTTGGGGTCCACATCACTGAGGACCTGACATGGTCTCTTCACACCACCACCATCACCAAGAAAGCTCGACAGCGGCTCTTCTTCCTCCGCAGGCTGAGGAGGTTCAAAATGGATTCCAGGATACTCTGCAACTTCTACAGGTGCACGATAGAGAGTATCCTCACTGGCAGCATGACGGCCTGGTACGGCAGCTGCACCGACCTCGATCGTAAGGCTTTACAGAGGGTGGTGAAAACTGCACAGCACATCACCAGGACGGAGCTGCCATCCATGGAGGACCTTTACTCCCAGCGGCTCAGGAAGAAATCACTACGGATTATCAAAGACCCCCATCACCCCAGCCACAAACTGTTCTTTCTGTTGCCGTCTGGCAGACGTTACCGCAGCATCCGGGCAAGGACAAGAAGATTCGGAGACAGTTTCTTCCCGCGGGCAGTGAGACTGTTAAACAATTGAACTGTTGAAACAACATCAAACATTCAACTGCTACTCAGTAGTATGTATCTAATACCTAATATATATATATCATTCCAATAACTTGTATATAGACTCATACTGCACTATTCCACATCATAACTTTATTTCATTTTTATAACTATTATTATTTTTGTATTGCTCTTGCTCTTATTGTTATTATGTTATGTTATTATGTTGCATTGTTGGAGAAGCCTGTGACATAAGATTTTCAACTGCATAATTACTCTGTAGCTATGTCAGATTGACAATAAAGAACCTTGAACCTTGAATACTGAAATCTGTATTTTTTAAATATTTCTTTCCTTCTAATGTGTTATTATTTGGTGCAGGCACTAAACATACTACCAATAGAAATATATTGCTTCTAAAATCGTTCTGTGTCAGAATACTGAAATCTGTATTTTTTAAAATCTTTTTTTCCTTCTAATTTGTTATTATTTACATTGCTTTTAAAATAGTTCTGTGTGACACGAAAAAAATGGGGAATTCGTGTTGGTGAACACGAATCAATAGATTAATTTTGTGACTATAACATGAAATGCCGTGAGACTGGGTTGCATAGCCTGCTCTATGTTGCTGTTGGGCTAAGCCACACATTTTATTGTTAAAATTCACCTTTCACTAATGGCAGAACAAGTTATCAGGCAACCAGACAGGACTTCACAAGGTTACTGGTCGTTACCAAGACATTTTTCGTTCTATAACCCCCATAAAATAGGCCCAGTCATTTTAGCACGGATTAAATAAATGAATTGGCTAATTACTGAGCTTTAGAGGTGCTGGAGGGCAGATTTTGTTTCCTTGGGATGGAGCCAGGTTAGCTGTTTGGCAGTAGCTTCATATTTATCCTACATGCATGAGAGCTGTATCAATCTTCTTGTATAACACTCAAACCCAGAATAAAAGCATATTTCTCAAAATCTGGAACATCTATTTTAAATGCTGATGTGACTGGCCCTAAAGTAGGATACAGTGCATGCTTGTCTCGCAGGTTTTTTAACTTCCAGTTGAAGGACAGCTTTTTGACTGCCCTATGTCACACAGTGGATACTTTTAGCCAGCACAGCTCACAGTGTGCTGAGTGCATACATCTTGTGCTGCGATGTGATAGACTGAAACAACCTTCCAACCTGACCCCAGATGACATGACACAACCCACGCTCTGGCTTAATCAGAGCTAATAAGGTCTAAAAATACTGTCTGTGTAAGTATCAGGTGATTTCAAACGAGAGGTGGTGAAGTATAAGGGCATATTGTAACACAATGGACATTATTATTCAAAGTGGACCTCCTTGAAAAGTGATGATGCTCTCTAAAAATCCAAACACTAAGGTGCACAAGTTAAGTGCTGTAATTTACTAACCCAGAAGGTGTGGCAAAAGCACCGCATATAAATAGTATCATTTATCAAAAAGTACAGCTCCAGGTAGCCCATATTGAATACAATTTTGGGGACAACTGTAGCAATGGTGAATAACAAGATATTAGGGCTGCTTTATGATAAATCAATAAACCCAGAGGTCACCAGGCTATCGGCACAAAGGGAACATTGGTTCTTTTTTGTATGGCTTCCAAGAAAGATTTGCTGTTTTATGTTTTGCTTGTAATTTAATGCTGTTTTCAGTACAGTAATGATTAAAAGTTCAAGCAAGAGAAAGGACTTCTGTGAATGGATATTGGGGTTAGGTGGTCACTGCAAAAGACAGATTTGTAGTGAAAGTGAACCTTTTCCTATTCTTTCCCAAATGTATTACTCTCCTGAACAATTTATTCCCAGTGCATTATATTTAATGGTGAGTCATTGTGAAGGTCAACTATTGGTTTCATTTTCCCTTTGGTTTTTCTGTCTTTTGTCTTGATGTTGTTGGTTGCAGTTCAAGTCATCTATTATTTTCATCTCTAAACATCAAGTCTGTCAGTATCACAGTTAATGTCCTTACCTGGTGGGTGAAGATATGAAGATACATTTACCAAATGTGGACTTATTGCAGCATCCAGATATGTACAAGGACCTATAAAAAGCAAATATATTGATTTCTGAAAATAAGGGAATTTTAAAGAGTAGAAATTGAAGATTTGATAGGGGGGAATGACAGGCAACAAAGGTCCTTAGCTGGACTTGTGTTTTGGGTGTTAAAATAACTGCACACTCCCTAGGCTGCCCTACAATATTTAAGTGTCTAAATGATTAAATTACAAAAGTAGTTTAATGTTAATATCTGGCCAGTGTTGCAACAGGAAGTTATGTGAGCTGTAAATATGTTCCCCTGGTAGGAATAGTGTGCCACTTCAGAAATCAAGTCACACATCAATTTGAGGAAAAGATTGACCGTGAAACTGTGAAATCTTTAGAATCTGGTTTGGATGAGACTTGCCCGCCAGGTCACAACTACCACAGTTGCTGGTAGTTTCACAGTTTCCACTGAAGAGGCTCTGGACTCTGGCGCTGCAGGAGGCTACTTTAAGTTTGGATTCCAAAAGTCAAGAAACCAACATGTTTAAATCAGTCAGGCCTGTGAGTGTTATCCAATTATAGCGGTGAAAAAAAAACTTTTTTACCTTCAATTCCCTCAAAAATGTTTGCTGGGGTGCGAATGATGGCTGAGATGGCATCCGATTCTGTTATCTTGTTTCAAGGGTGTGTGTGTGTGTGTGTGTGTGTGTGTGTGTGTGTGTGTGTGTGTGTGTGTGTGTGTGTGTGTGTGTGTGTGTGTGTGTGTGTGTGTGTGTGTGTGTGTTTGTGTGTGTGTGTGTTTGTGTGTGTGTGTGTGTCAGTATCATATGGTGATGTGGCATGTACACAGCATGTCAGGCTGTCAGCTATCCATCGTTCTCTATCTCTCTCTCACAGACACACACACACGTCTTGTAATGCAATCTCTAAGGAGATGACAGGTGTGTTGGCTTAAAGTCTTTGCCGACCTGTCACCTGTGTGTGTGTGTGTGCGTGTGTGTGAGAGGTTGTAACATGAGAGTGTTGACAGTTTGTAAGCCTAACACTTGATGCTTATCATATCTTCTCACTGTACCAAGTCATATTTCGGTAATATTGAAATAATTTTATATCAAATTTAGAAATATATTTGGTATGGTAGAGGCCAGTGGTGTTGTTTTACTGTTGTTATACCCATACCTAGAAATGTTTGTGCAAATTGTTTCAATTATGTTTAAATGCAACAAACAGCACCTTGCAATGCATAGTTTTTAAGTTAGTATTAGTTTCTTTATATTAAAGGGGACCTATCATGCAAAATGCACTTTTGTACGTCTTTTATACATGAATATGTGTCCCCGGTGTTCCAGGGAACTCACCAAGTGTCAGAAAACACAACCCTCTCTATTTTCCTCCATACCCAAATCTCTAAAAAAGGGGCTGCAACGGATCTGATAAAAACTGATCCAGATTTGAACACTGTCCTGACGTCAGGACGGTGGCGCTACGGCTATTGGGCCAACTCCACCAATCAGGAGGAGACAGCCACGGCCATTGCCGTTCGAAAGCGCTGGAGACGCTGTAGTACATATGCCAGGCCAGTAGATGGTGCTGTTCTCACTGAATCTGCCCAGAGCTAGAAATGGTCAAATTGAGCAAAATGAGGCATGGCTAAAATGCATGATCTGTTTGGTATTTTGAAAAAAAAAAAGTATAAATATGCCTTATATAGGTATGGTCCTACACTATATTATTCAAATATAGCATGATAGGTCCACTTTAAGTGCTTTATATCTGGTATTGTGCAGTAATGATAATGTTCAAAGGTTGATCCTTTGTGTTCCTGTTTCATGTTGTCTTCACTGACTTTGAACATTTCATCCCCTCTCTTTCTGCCCGTCGTTTTCCCCTGCACTTGATCAAATAAAACTTTATTGAGCTAAAGAGATTTACTACAAATGGACTTTGCTTACAGGGACAGTTTTCTGCTCAGAAAGAAAATCACTGTAATGGTTTTTTAGTCCAACTACATTTTACGAGGTTAGTGTAGTGCAGGGGTGTTTTTGCATGAGTGTGTGTGTGTGTGTGTTTATATGTCTGACCAGTGACTAGTAGAAATACATAGTTCATCAAGCCCCTGCGGGGAAATGGAAAACTTAAATTTCTCCTCTGTAACTTTCTGTTTCTGTTGACCTTCTTTAATTCAACTGTGATTCAGTTTTTGCCCTTTCTCATTCTTATCTTTTTCCTACTCATTTTTCTTTCCCCTCACTTTTCACTTTACCAGTAGATGTTTTTAACAGAATGAAAAATGAAACAATTTTCGTCTCCTCTGTCGCCCTTTTTTCTTTTCTTTTCTTTCAGTTTGGATCAACCCACTTCCACAGTGCGTTGGAAGCACATAAACAGAAACCGAACCAAAGCCAACATGACTCCCACCTGCCTGTTTTAACACACACACACACACACACACACACACACACACACACACACACACACACACACACACACACACACACACACACACACACAATGACAAACACGCGCACAGTCTACCGCCATAGATATTTTATCAATAGCAAATTCAGACATGAGATAAGACAAACATCACTCAATCTTCTCCAGCCAAAAGGAGAGGATCCTTTTTATATTTATTTCCTCCTAAAGGCTTGTTAGACACACTATGATAAAGTTCACACATATTACAGTCAACAGCATTTTTACAATAATTATGCACAGAAAACATGTTCGTCTAAGCATAAAAACCTTAAAAATAGAGTTAATTGTATGGTAGGTCAGCCTGTTCCACTAATGGCTGTAATTATCTTATTATTTTATTACAGCAACACTTAAGACTGGAACACATTCAGCACTTTACAAGGTTTAATTTGATTTAGATTATATAATGTAACAAAACTCCATTTCCTACTTAAACAAAAATCTTTCTTGACTTTGTATTACGAACTATGTGACAATCCTCTTTTGCTCTCCAATGCAATTATTAAAACATGGACAATATTTACTTATTACAAACCAGTCAGCATGGCAAATTGTACGGTTTGGTTAATAGATAGCCGCAAACATCCCAGGTGGTGACAGGGGAATTTATAAGAAGCTTAAAGAAACGTTTGGCTGACACACATATTTTTATTTTTATTTTTTGTATATTTGTCATCACCCATGGATTTTATCATCCTGATATTGCTAAAGAACATGCTTTAAATAACTCATTACAAAAAGTGTAATCACTCACTTGAAAGAAAGAAATGTTTCAAGGAGAGTGCGTAACTGTCCTTTCTCTTCAAAATCCATCCATCTATTCATCCACCATCCATCCATCAATCCATCCATCCATATATATGTATATCCATCTGTATATCCATCTGTATATCCATCTGTATATCCATCCATCCATCCCTCCATCCATCCGTCCGTCCATCCATCCAATAATCCAGCAATCTATTCATCTACTCATGTATCCATCCACCCATTCATGAATCCATTAATCGACCCATCTATTGATTTATTATCCACGACTCATGCATGCATCCATTCATCCATCCATTTATCCGTATAACCATCTATCCATCCATCCATCCATCCATCCATCCATCCATTCATCCATCCATTTATCCATATAACCATCTATCCATTCATCCACCAACTATCTATCTATCCATCCATCCATCCATCCATCCATCCATTCATCCATCCATCCATCCATCCATCCATCCATCCATCCATCCATCCATCCATCCATCCATCCATCCATCCATCCATCCATCCATCCATCCATCCATCCATCCATCCATCCATCCATCCATCCATCCATCCATCCATCCATCCATCCATCCACCCTACAGTCCTCCCACTAATCTTTTCACTGAACAGATCACCCCAGACACACTGCAGATGACCCCCAGGCTCAGAATGCACAGGTCTATCAGGCGGTCCCGCACAGTGAGGCGACTCCACTGCAGTCTGAGGTGAAACAGGCAGGGCAGGATGAGCGTCATGGCCGCCCCGGTCACACTGCCGGTCAAACCCATCAACAGCGAGAACCTGGGGACCATCAGGGCCAGCAGGTATGATGTCATCAGCAAGGCGACACGGACCAACAGGGCCGGACCAGACACACCTCGACCTCCATGTTTGGAGTACGATGAGACATCTGTGGAAAGGTTGAAGTAGAGTGTTGTTTTGATGTCAATTTGTGTTGAACCTGCAAGCAATTTTTGTGTATGGGTTGCTCTTTTCAGACTAATTGTTTCCCAGTTGCGTCTATGTAGAGTTGTCATCAGCACAAATTAAAAATAAAAGCTGTAGAAGGCAGGAAGGGTTAAAATGACATGTGCATTGCCCATTTAAATATCATATTTTTAAATGACATCACTTCGGAAAAAGGAAAAGTGTTGCTATGTGATGATTACTTCATTAGTGTTTACAGTCAATGACAGTGAGAAGGTTAGTTATCACAAGGTTTCCCTGATGTCAAACGGTATGTGATTTGCTTTTTTGTCGTTGGAGTTGTATTTCTGACATCATCTGTAAAGTTTTCATTTCATATCTTGGTTTTGACAATAGGCTTAAGTGTGGATGCAAACAATTTATGAGGTAATCTGTGGGCTAAATAAACGTTTAGTAGAAATGAAAGTGTGGTTCTCATGCTCTGTTCAAGCACAACCTTTCTTCACTGACACATCTGCAGAGACTCCCATCTTGAACGATCTAACCCCAGTCCACCACTATTGACCTCGGGAGCAATTAAGTCTTATGCCTAAGGCAGCATGAGAGAAAACAACATGTAACTGATTAATTTTCTTCAAAGCTATTTTCATTGACCATCCAGGAATCCACCAGCCTCAGGCCTGCTTTCTTTATCTTACATGCTTATGCTGCTCCACAGAGTAATAAGCAATATAGAAAGGAAAAAACAGCTTCCTAAGGCCATGTGTAATCTGCATATCAGCCATTATAACGTATACAGTAAAATGGAGATATAAAGTCCACCACACCTTCGATATAATTCACGAGTACAAACCCATTTATAGATGGCCTGAAGGAACTCTCTCTTCATGTATGGTGACAAAACTTTGGGAAAGGTCAGTGGTTTCAATAAAAAGCTGTCGTCGTGTTTACCTCCAAGCAGGCAGGTTTGCAGTATTTCAGCAGCAGAGTAGAAGGGCAGAGGGTAGGACAGCAGGGCTTTAGCCAGCAGGCACAGGTTGACGAGAGGTCGGAGGTCAGAGGGCAGGTTGTCTGTGATGACCTCACTGGTCTCTTCCCCCCAGGTCAGCACGGCCTAATGGAGGAGGAAAAACAAATCAATGCAATCAGTCAATCAATCACTCCATTTGTCTGTCCCTTCTTCCATCCTTTAATTAGATCCGCAGTTGTTAGCCAGATGTCCGGCCAAATATAGATTCTGTCTCAACGCTTTTTAAGTAACAAATTATAAAATAAAACCGTCACTGTATTTATTTACCTCTGACAGCACTTAACTAAATGTTAGCTTTGTTTAGGAGTCTTCACAAACACATAAAAAAACAACTCTATCAACTCAGTATCACAAGAACATTTTCAGTGTTTAACAATGTTACAAACCAGTAAAGAAAACAGGGTTTTCATGATGCAGGCGGCACCATGAGTCCACCCCAGCATGGTGTTAAACTGCCCTCTGTCCTCCATACTGCCCTCTAGAGGAGGGAGGAAGATCTGAGAGGTGTAGGAGAAGATGATGACGCCCACAGAGACGAGGAAGTCCTCCGGGTCCACAGACAGAGACAGAGTGGACCAGGACCAGCTGCTGGCTCGACTCAGACAGTACAGCATGACCAACAGGCTGACAGAGGGCCAGAGACAAAAGGAAAGAAAATGATAAATACATTTAAATTAATAAAGCCTGCATTGATAATTGTTGTATTATGTTCAAAGCATGATGCAATAAGAGCTGTTTACTCTTTGGTACACAGAGCAAGGTTTGCCTATATGAGGAAATTGAAAGAAGAAATAAAGACATTGTACAAAATATAATACAACAAAAATGTATTTTAAAATGTTATACAAATTTGGGTTTTTTTTTTTTTTTTTTTTTTATTGGGAGGGATGAACCCCTCTTTAATGGTCACACATGCAGAGCACACAGCACACACAGTGAAATTTGGCCTCTGCTTTTAACCCATCCTAGTACCAGGAGTCTAGTACTAGGAGCAGTGGGCAGCTATTGTACAGCGCCCGGGGAGCAATGGGAGTCAGGGGGGAAGGGGGGTGTCCGGTGCCTTGCTCAAGGGCACCACGGCAGGGCAGGAGGTGAACTGGGACCTCTCCAAGTAGAAGTCCACACTCCATATTTAGGTCTGGTCGGGGACTTGGACCAGCGACCCTACGGCTCCCAGTCCAAGCCCCTACTGACTGAGCCACTGCCGGACACTGTTTCTCTGCATTTGACCCATCCTAGTGTTAGGAGCAGTGGGCTGCCATTATGTACGGCGCCCGGGGAGCAGTGTAGGGAACGGTGCCTTGCTCAGGGACACCTCGGTAGCACTTCCGGGACTTGAACTGGTGACCTTCCAGTTGCCAAGCCAAGTCCCTATGGACTTCGCCACCACCGCCCTTGGTGGTTAGCTGATTATTTATTTTTTGAATACAGGTGAAAACAAGGCTTTCTTTATAAGCTCATAAAAGAAAAATGGGACATTCAATAATAAACTTGGAAGAAATTATTTGCACATCACGGAGAACTTTGAGATCCAGCTCCATTATCTGAGACAACTGGTGTAAAAAAATCAAACAAGCAGCAACAGCAGTGTGTTGAAGATGGGAGTAGACGGCCAAACCAGCAGAAGATGCATAATGATCAAAGGAGTGGAAAGGAGAGCAGATTAGAAAGACCACCTCGTCGTCTTGATTCCATATGACTGGTGATACTGATCAGCTAATGTCAGAACAATCATAGCTACTCCTTTTCAATCACCTGATCAGTATGTGAGCCAGGGAGCAGAGTAGGCTGAGGGTGGAGACTGGTCTGAGATCAGTGAGCAGCAGGCAGGGCAGCAGGAACACCAGAGACACCAGAGAGCACACTGACCGAGGAACAGCCATCCCCGACACACTGTCAGACAGCAGGCTGCTGGAGACCACCAGGTACAGCGTGCACGTCATCAACAGCTCGATGACCTTGAGAAAAAGAGATGTTTAACTGTTTATTGTGAGAAACTAAGGTGTTTTTTTCACTTGTGTAAATCTAATATATATGTATCTCATAGTGCTAGACCAGGGGTACCATTTATCCAAACGAGACGCCTGCAGGAAGGCTATATAAGCTTTGTGGAGAAGCTTAAACTCATAAAAAAACAAAAACAGAATTTGATCCAAAAAAAAAAAAATATCCATATACAGCATGATAGCTAGATCAGTCATAAGTAATAAGTCTTAATTGTTGGCTAATAGTAATAAATGAACCCTTCCAATAGTTCAAAGGTAGGTATATGTAAAGGATATATGATTGAAATGGTATAAGAAAAGTAATAAATCCTGTAAAAGCTAAAAGTAATGAATACATTGTTTAAATAGTTATCTAAAAGTAATGGATCAGCTGATAGCTGGCTAAAAGTATTTGGAAAATTGTGAAAAAGCTACATGTAATTAATAAAAGGGTTGATACTGTAGTATATCACTAAACAAATAATGCAATAATGCTTATGGTGATAATGGTGAAGGGCTACTCAAGCTAATTTACAGGCTGTCGGTGTATATCAGACAAAACGTTAGGAACCACTGATCCAGAAGTATTCAACATGTGCATGTACAGAATGATGAATGTGCTGCTATGTGTTGGTTTATTCTGAAGTGTGTGTTACCTGCGCTACATTAACCATCCAGCCTGCCAGTGCAGGCCAGTGGGGCCACAGTCCTTTGCAGCAGGCCTCCACAATGTCCTGGTAGCTGCGCCGGACTCTGACCTGTGACACCGAGCCTCCACTGAGAGATAAACACATCATCTTAATGTGATAATAGTGTAATTCAGGGTATATGCAGGAATCCTGAAGTCAAATGTAAGACCTTTTAAGACCTTTTTTAAGACCCGTTCCATACATTTTAAGACCTCATCGCCACTTCGAGTTTTAACCGGTTACATTGGCGACACACTTTACCTCACATTGACTATATACAGTATTGATTGTCCTTCCTCCTTATCTTCCAACCATTTGGACTCAAACTTGCATTTCCCCATAACGATGTTGTTTAACAACCGGCGTAAACGGACCTTCGCGCGCTATCAAGCAGTGAGCGTGCGATGTCCTGTTCAGATGATGTCAAATCCAACGGGATGCCATAAATAAACTACACAGAATCACACTACACACCTACGCAATGATTACATTCAGGCAAACTGTAGAATACAACCTCTTTGGACAATTGATATACTTATTGAAAGCAAGCTACAAAATGTAATACCTTGGAAAATGCCGTTTAATGCTTTTTAATAGCCTTCATTTTCACTAAATTGATTGATCAACTTTTAATACTTTTTAAGACCCCGCGGACACCCTGTAATTAGACAGTATGAAGTTGACTTTTGATTGTGTTCTGGTTTTAAGCAACTGTGATTGAAAGAATATTGCTTTTATTTGACTTTTTAATGGTTATTTCATTATTTTTTTGATATTATTTTTTTGTAAGAAGGGGCAGGTAAAATAAGATGTTCTTCTCCCTGCTCATTTCCACCATGCGCTATACAAATAAAAACCAGTATAAGTGTACATGTTCTGTTTTAAAATAACTCATGTGTGGAATAAACAAATAAAATAAAAATAAATTCTGACAAAAATGTCATACAAATTTCGTGCAATGTCACTATTTCCAGTTATTATCTTTGTGGAAGAGTTTGCTCCAGTGCTTTAGATGAGCACAATGATGTTCTTTATTTACATTGCTATGGCTTGCAATTTATATTGAAAATGAATGAACTCATCACAACATAATTTAACCTAAGTTCAGAAAATCTACTTCAGCACAGTTTTACAGAACAGATTGACATTTCTTTTTGCTGTGGTACTTTTCTTAAGCTCGCCACTGCTGAAAGAACAGAATAACATGTTTTTATATTTGGACTCAACCAAATTGGGGTTAAATTCCCCAGAGGAGTCTGAATAGAAGTGAAAATACATTCATGAATGGCTCTGTTGTCAGAAACGATAGTCACCATCTGCAGAAACTCAAACATATCCAACAAAGACTTCAACAAAAAAAATAGATATCCACCAAGCACAGGGATAAGTGCTCTTTGGGAATAAAAGCCCATAAGTGCTACAGCATTGACACAAAGTTAAATAAGTTGCTTAGAAAAATCTGCTATGAGTAAAATGGCTAAAGAGGAGAATATAACAGACACACCTTTGCTCCTCTTCGTACAGACAGGCCACCAGGATCCTCCCGGTGTGGTTACAGACCCAGGCCGACAGAACCAGCAGAACCAGACCAACATAACCCGAGCGGACCAGAGCGAAGGGCAAACCCAACACAAAGATACCCTGAGAGATGGAAAGAAAGAACACAGATGATTGGGTTTGGTGGAGGACGATAGGAATGAGAATACTACAAGACCCCTTTGGAAAAGTTGCTTCCAAACCTCTCCTTTGGTAGTTGAATATTGAAGAAACAGATTCACCAATCAACGTGAGAAAATGACCAACGTGTTATCGCCATGGTTACACACACAGATACATAAGGTAAAAACATGAGAAAATAAGCCGTCCAATCGAGAAAAAAATATATATATGATAATGAGTTTTGGCCAGCAAAATGTTTAAATGTACATATGTCACAAATTATAAGGCAAATTAAACAATTTCCAATTTTCTCAAGTAAAGAAAACACAAAATGATAGTAAAGTAAGTAGGAAGGGATTTAGTCACATACAAAATTAGGTTTTGACAAAGGTGATGAACATTTTGAGAAATCTATAAAAATCCTTGCTTTAAAATATATACACAAAACAAAATACATAGAAGACCTCTTAATCAACCCATTTTTACATACAGCCAGGTGCTCATTTCAACTTGTTTTCAGTAAGAATTAGAAACGTCTAAAACAAGAGAAGAGGAAAGAACAAGGATGAAAGTTGAAGGGGGAATTAAGAGAGTAGAGAAGAGAAGAGGATTGTTCACGGTCGGAGGATGAGGAGGCGAGAGGAGAGTTTTGGTGAGATGCCTGGAGCGTTCGAGGATGCAGGAGGCCAGCAGGAGCAGAAGGGACGAGGAGAGGCGAGCTTTGGCCCGTCATGGAGGGGACGTGACTGCCAGAGAGAGGAATAAGCAGGAGAGGGAATGGAGGAGGAAGAGAGGAAGAAGAAGGCACAAACTGACGAGGGTAGAGGAGAGAAGGAAACAAGGATGAGTGGAGATCAGAGGAGACAAGAAGCTACTTTGATGGAGCTCCTGCGTTACGAATGTTGGAACATGTAGACACTGAAACACACACACACCCACACACACTCATACAGTGGATGCATAAACACACGAGCACACATTCTCTCTCTTTCAAGTTGATATTTTGTAACTGCTGTCTGTTAGGCATGCTGACGGAGCTTTGATGTTCAAATGGAGCTGCTGGTGATGAAAGCAGTCTGACGCTCAAGTATCTGATTTCATCTCCCTTCTCTCTCCCTCCCTACACTTCTCTATCGCTCTGTGTTTATGCCAGATAATTCCTCATTGGTTACTCTGAGCGCAACTTGAAGCAGCTCCCAATCACAGACAGCTACAAAAAGAGAGGAAATAAATACCCGATTGACTCAGGAGAAGGTGTTTTAGCTTCATCCAGTAGTAATCCGACACCTAATATAGCTTTAAATGTAGTTTTCTACATACAGACTTAATATCAAATCATTTGTTATAACGATATTTTATTATTAACTTTATTATTCCTGTGCTTTGAAGTTGCAAAACTTCCGGTGTGGCGGAGTGAGCGGGCGAGAGTTCTCTCAGGTGGGTTTAAATAAACCCACAAAATTCAACAACTCAACAAAGAAAAGTTAGATATGAGTGGGGTAAACAATCCGGAAAATAAACAAACAGCAATACAAAGTTGAAAAACAACCTGAAATGGACGAAATCTCCGAAGCTAGCGAACACGAGGAAAAGCTAACTAGGAGCTATGGGATAATGCAGGAAATGCTAAGTGTCGCGCTAGCAACCATTAGCAACGATATCAAAGAGTTGAAGCAGGAGTTATGACTGAGATGAAGGAAGAAATCGCAACGAGCTACAGACACAGAAAACAACGATTGCTTTGTTAGTCAATCAGAATAGTTTTTTAACCAAACTGCTCTGGTATTGAATAAAATATTAAGCAAGAAATATTGACTGGAAAATAATAATGTAACATTTCTCATGAAGATCCAAGTGTTCATGATAATATATATTGTCAAGAATAGTGCTTAAAGAGATGATATACGTAAAAATAACTTCAAAAATTTACTTTTTTTAATGGGCAACCGGCAGCATTTATTTATTTATTTATGCCTCACTTCTCTTCGGGGTGTTGGGATGAATTTGGCAGTGAGATGAACCAAATAACATTTGACAGCAATCTTTTCCAAAACAAAATGGGGACATTCTTAATTTCCCTACGGCCTGTGTTTGGATTTGAAAACCCATTTACAACTTGGATGTTGAATTTCCAAGCCAGTTTGAGGTAAAATGTTGCTCAAAAGCCGACAATCACAGGCAGTTAAAGTGATATCAGAGCGTTGTTACTGTCAAAAACACAAACTTCACGTCTCTAATCTGCGATGAAGACACTGCCTCATTAACAGTCAAGTTGGAAATAAAACTGAGTTTCATAATACTCCCAAATCGGGAGCCTTGAGAGCTGGAGCTGGTATTTGCATTTTTGGCAGCAAATTTGCTCTCTAATAAAAACTTTATTAAGCTGGCAGACAGTCACATCAGTTATATTGGCATGAATAAACAACCACTGGAAAATACACATTTTCTTTACAGCCTTGATAGGAGATAAAACGGAAGTTGTTTTTTTCACAACGTTCTGTAATTATGGCCCAGATGTTTATACTGTACATCAGATACATTTTGTGGTCATACATCAGCGTCTGAGCCTCCAGTGAATCACCGCCTTCATTAAATAGACTCTTTTAAGCTACATTAGTCATCCAGTAGTCACCTCAATTTAACCTATCTGTGACCTCAACTAAAGGATTACTGAGCAATCCATTTGGTTAAGGTTCCTGATTGCAGTGTGCTGCTGGTAATGAATAACCTATAACACATTAAGCAACCCCACGAACCTGGAATGAAGCAGATAGTGTTTTAGTTTTAAAAGAAAATATGCTGCAGTAATGTACAGTCAAATTGCAGTTATTTCATTCAAAGCATGGTTTTAGGGACACATGCATTCAAATATAGTTGGAAGCATCAAGGCTACAGAAATGAATACATCGTACATTCGAATAGGCAATTTAAATCAGTAATATGGAATATATCATGGCCTCAGTTTCCATTCGAGACGAACTGTGGATCATCTGGCACAGAAACGCGGTCTCTAATGAATGAAAACCTGGCACTGAGATAGAAAGACTAGCATCAATAAACCAAGCACATAAAATACTTGTTTATCTAATAAATATCATTAGTTTGTATGTTTAGTTATGTACTGACAACAGAGCTAATGGTGAATTAGAATGTGTGAAAATAAATTGACATTAATTCACCTTGACTCCCGAAGGAACAAGTCTTCATGCATGTGTATTCATTTGTGTGTGTGTGCATGCGTAAACAGTATTGATGTCATAATGTTCTTTACAGACCCTGCAACGCTTTTCAATTACACTGCAGTTATTCAGTGAAAGAACACATTAACATGAGTGCAGCGGTTGAATACGGCTCAGCATTTACACAATAAGCTAATAGCATTACCGCCACGAGGATACATTGTGTTGATAAAAAAAACGATACGTCTGCATATTTAATAAATATATTTTTTGAGCGGTTGGCATTTACAGAGATAGAGAGACAAAGCTTTGTAGAAAAAACAAGGAATGACATGAGTTTTGTTCAACTTATTTCTAGATCAATCATTTTTAACATTTTCGGTGACTAACATGTTTTCCCCTACACATTTTGACAAAGATGACCCCTGGTTCCAATACGAACTCGAACAATTTGCCAAATGTCAGCCCCCCTATCTGCCCCTTTCTACACTGTCACTTATATAAAAAGGCACTGGTTGCCGAAAACAATCTTTAAAAAATAAATAAAAAGAATAGTTCATCAATGGCATTTGACACCATAGACATTTTACTGACAAAACTGGAAAGGTATGGCATCAGAAGGGTGAGATTAGACTGGGTGAGAGATTATTTAAGCAACAGACAACAATTTGTTGAAATAGGTGAACATAAATCAGAATACATGAACATAACTTGTGGAGTACCTCAGGGGTCTGTGTTGGGTCCAAAGCTGTTCATCATATACATCAACGATATTTGCAGAGTATCAAATATATTGAAATGTATTTTATTTGCAGATGATACTAATATGTTTTGTTCTGGTGACAATTTGAAACAGCTAATGGAGGTAATAACAGCAGAAATGACTCAAGTAAAACATTGGTTTGATAAGAACAAATGATCATTAAATATAAGCAAAACAAAGATTATGCTATTTGGAAAACATAAAACAAATCCTTAGGTGCAATTAATAGACAACATAAACATAGAAAGAGTATATGTAAATACAGGTTCCTTGGTGTGGTTTTAGACCACAAAATCAGCTGGAAACCTCATATCAATCATGTAAAGCAAAACTGGCTAAGACTATCGCAATATTGGGGAAAGCAAGACACATTCTGGACTACAAATCATTACTCTGTATAATACACTCATATTGCCATATCTGAGTTAATGTGTGGACCTACAGCCATTATGCACATTACAAAAAAGGGCTATAAGAATAATCAATAATGTTGGATATCTTGAACACACTAATTCATTATTCTTGAAGTCACACACACTGAAGTTTACTGATCTGGTTAAATTTAAAACTGCACAAATCATGTACAGAGCAAGAAATAATCGACTTCCTAGGAAATTACAAACATTGTTCATAGGCAGAGAGGGTGGGTATAATTTGAGAGGAAATCTACATTTTAAACAACTCAAGGTCACTTGAGAAGTATGTGCATAACAATCTGTGGGGTGATTTTATGGAATGGTTTGTAATTCGTAATTGTAAAGAGCTTTGAGCGCCTTGAAAAGCACTCTAATAAAAAAATGTAATGAATTATTATTATTAATATACCTGTATAGCATTTGTGACGTTCCAGCCAGCCTCCCAGGTGGTGATGGTGTTCAGCCCTTTGGTGCCAGGGTTGGGGCTCTGAACAGGATTACCCAAACTCATCTTTGCTATCTCTTCTTCCAAGCTGGTACCAAACTGAGAAGTCCCCTCCACAGTCTCCTCTCCTTCCTCTCCACGCTCAGAAAGTCTTGGTTTTTGCGTATTCCCTCTAAACATCCTGTAGGATTGTGTCTTGTTCTCCTCAGTGTTGTCGGTCTCAGAGGATCTTTTCCCTTTGCCATAAATGTTGGAGTTTTTAAACCAAAAGGAGTCTGAAGTGGAAACGGCTGAAGTTATGGTGATGGTTCTGGGTCCGGTGGAGATAACAGTGGCTCTGGTTTCTTTAAGAGTTGGACTCTCCTGCACAAAGGTGCTGTTTCTCCTGGTGTCCTCAGTGCTGTTGTTTCTGTTTGTGATGTTCTCCAAAGGCAATCTGTTGTCCTCACCATAGGTTCTGCTCAACTCATCACTGTGGGTCAGAATCAGCATCTCTTCGTCCTCCTGAGAAAACCTGCCAATCAAAACAAACCACTTCAATAAATGTTGAGTTCATGTTTTTTGAGTCATCAGTTACATTAGTAATAGACCATATTGAGTGAAGACCTAAGTATTTGGTTCAAAACAACCGTTCTTATCATATTATGAGTTTAAGAGTGGAGTCTGCTTTGAAGTACTTGAAAGGAGAGCCTCATTAACTTTAAAGAAATGTCCTCATATTTGTGTAATCTACTATAGTAAACAAAATATGTATATTGACAACAATACTATTGTGCAAAAGGAACAATACAAGTGTTTTTTATTGACTTGTAAAGTACCTTGTTAATCTGACTCTAGAAAATCCTATATTGAATAAATACCTTTATACAGAAACGTTTCCACTATCAATGAATTTAGCAGATACTCTACATAATGCACAATAAAGTTTAACATTAAGAATAAAACAAGAACACTTTGTTGATGATAAACCTACTAATAATCATAGTTATTTTTAGAAAAGTAATTATTTCAATATGAAAATAAATAGTAGGCTACAGTAAATCTATAAATGAATGTATCCCATATTGTGACTCACCTTGATGTCCAGTCCAGGGGCAGCCTCGACACTGCCCGGCCCCACAGAGACCCAGCAGAGCTCCAGGGCTGCCCAGAGCTGCGAGCCCAGCGACGAGAGCCCATCTTCAGCCTCACTGTGTACAGAGTCAGCCTCTCTGCCTCTGGTGGTCTCTGGGTCTGGGGAAGATTGACTGACACTGGACACATAAACAAACTCCTACAAAAATATCCCCCAAACACACACACTCACAATGTCTGCCTGTAGATAATCTGCAAAAACACACACACAATTGCACAAACACTCTTGCACAGGTGTGTGAAGTGATTGACAAGTTGGTGAGCTGTAACATTTTAATATAGCCGTGTTTTCAACAGTGAAGAAGTAAACAGCTTTAATGGCCTTAACACAGGGATAAAGTTGAGGGTATGACTTCATTCACTTTCATTAAATGCGGGATAGTTTTTACATGCTGATATAAAATAACAATGCTTTAATTAAAAATGTAACTTGTAGATGTAGGTTATACTGTTTTGATAATATCTAACTTTATGTAATTAGCTAATTTTGCATTATTGTTTACTCCAGTGAATCTCAACCTCAACTAGTTTGAAATGGCACTTTAGAAACTTTTTTAGAAGCTTCAAACAATGTTCTGACATACCTTTTCAACAAAAATGTATTTCATATTCTGATTTTGTCCTTATTTAATGTCTCTGTTTGTGCATATGGCTGTTCATATCTGGCAGTTTGAGTTTAGCCCCAGACTGTGGTGAGTTGAGCAGGGCAGCAGGAGGAGCCACAGAACAGTTGTGTAACTCACTTGACAAAACTTGACCAGAACTTTTGTCCAACTCTTCACTTCTGAAGTTTTCTCTGCTCTACTCTTCTTCACCCTGCTATGCTGTTTGTTGTTTCCAGAGCTGTGCTGATGCAACATTTCATTTTCTTTGTAGCTTTCATACCAAAATTGCTTCAGTTTTGCAGCAAACTGATGTATAATACGCCTTAAACCCTGTAATGGATTCAGTTACCATATGCTCGCAATGATCCCAGAATGTGAAGTTTCAAAAAAGTAACCAAGTAAATGAATTCATCTGCTATACTAAAATACCTATTAGGAACTTTATCTTAGTATTAGTCATTTTATTTCACGCTTCTACACCATTACATTTCTAAGGAAGATTTTGTATTTTTTACATTTTACATTCATTTGCCAGACATAAGCTAATGATAATGTACATACATTAATAATAATGTACGCAAAACACAAGCTCACCTGATACAATGTGATGCATTGCTTGATATGGGCCTTTCTGATGCCCAATGGTAACTTTTATAATCAATACTGTAAATACATGTTTGTTGTAAAAAGTTGTATCTATCTATCTATCTATCTAGTTTTCCATTCACTTCACCCCTCCTTTGCCCCATGTTTAAACCTGGAGAGAAGGGGGAGAGAGTAGAGGAAAGGGAGGAGTAAAGAGACTTTGGATCAACTTTCTCTGAAACTTCCCCCTGACTTTAAACGCATCACACGGAGCGCGCGAGAGGACCCCAGCGCTGATTCCACAGCGCACGCGTCACAATATCAAACTTTTTAAAACAGGACGAAATGAAGCGACTCCGGCTCGTGCTTCTGACCGCGTTACTATGGCAATGCTGCCATGCCCAGCAGAGAGGTGAGTCCTCCAGAGACTGATAGATAACACACGGATCAATACACCGATAACTGTGCTCAGGGGGAGTCATTTACCGGAGCACAACACTCCCATCATGCATCAGACCCCCTGTCACTCACACGGCTGCTGCTCATTTCCCTTAATAAGCTAATCAGGCCCAGGCTGGCTACACCTCTGATAGATAGATAAACTAATGTAAATCCAGGAGAAAGGCTTTTAAACGTCCTCTCATCACTGTGGCAAGCTGACACATGCCATTAATCACACTTTGTTTCTATCAGAGCAGGGTTTCTTTACTTGTTTAGATAAAAAGGAAAACGCATGATAAACACTTAAGCGTTTTTGTTCTATTAAAACTAAAACCTAAGAGAGCACTTTACACACACATCTGTTTACAGTCCTATTATTTAGTTATATATTATTCCAATCAGCTGTATTGTATTCCCCTACAATACAATATTTAATTTAAAATTCTGTTTTTATCAAACATTATACTTACTTGTTTGGGTATATAACTTGCTTATTTTTGCATTTACTTACATCATTGTGTCCATTGCAACATTCTCTTGTTTCATTTCTTTTTATTCTTGCAGTGTTTTCATTTGATCTATTTGTTTGTCTTCAGTATATTGTTTGTGTCATTGTTGGAGGAGCCTGAACTACTCTGAAGCTATTGTGCATATGACGGTAAAACACAGATAGAAGATGGTTGTTTTTCGAATACTGTTTGAATGGTTAAAAAATCTACTTAGCCACTGTGGTGATATCAATGTCTAAAGTCAAGTAAACTGTGTGTTTAGGCTGTAGTTTTTGAAGAGTATAACATCAGTAGCCTATAAACTGTAGCTGGGTGACTTCAACATAATTGACCAAAGGAAACATCCATTAGATCTAGGAAAGCAAAGGCATAGCTGAGATCATAAAACCCTTTGAAATGTCTTGTTAAATTAGGACCCCAACGTTTGTTGTCTGTTTCTGAGCGATCTGATAAGAAACTTTGCGAAAGAATCATCAGTTGTTCTTTTTAGACTAACCAATAAGGTTTACATAAAAGACCTTGACCTATAGTTAGTGTTGAACTGTACTAATACAACACAAATATGTCCTTTGGTTTGCCCTTTTGCAGTAACTCCTTGGCCAACAGGATGTATCCTTAGCCGATGTGCACTGTATGACATTTAGTCTGGCTCCCTGGGGAGTCTTGTTTTCAACTTTTCACATAGTTCAAGAACTCAAGTCACTCACAATGTTTGTCTATGTGACATTAATGTAGGCTACAGATGAAGGCTTGTTTCAGTGCCATTATAAAAAAACATCAGATCATTTGTTGCTGTTTGTAAAAGCAGGTATTTGACAAATAGTGAGGTTATTTTATCTTTGGACAGTGTACAATATTGGTTTTGGATTGGATGCAGTTTGCGGAGGAGTCACTGTCCAAATGATATGAGGTTCAGATTGAGGCATTTCATTTTGAAGTTAAGAATGTAATGTTTCCATCTGTGTTTTAGTCATCCTCAGTGTTTTCCTAAAAACAAACGATCAATCGCAACATGCCCTGAAGGTTGTTCACCCTAATTATGAAATAACATTTATTTGTATTTGTATAAATCTTGTGATATTTAGAGATGCAGATAAGATCAGTCTCTGAGTTTTTTGCCACCACAACCAAACAACAAAGGTGAAGTAAAGTCGTTTTTGTACATTATTTAAAACCTTAGCAGCAGCATCTATTTTCAGAAGCGGTGTTTCTCTGAATAATCCTCAGACCTCATCTTCAACAGATTTGTCATACTGTTTTTAAGAAATGCTCCTTTTTTATAAATGGTGTTCACAGTGTGTTCTGTGGATTATCCAAAACAAACTCTGAACATCATCAAACACAGTTGCTGTTTCTAAAAGATACATAACGTTGAATCGGCTGTATGAGATATTATTTTCAATGCCTTAAGTACCACTAACAAAATCCATACACATACTGCTTTGATGTGAAGGCAAAAATCTCAGATAAATCTCTCAAAACCCAGACAAAGATAAGCACGTCCGTCTGCATGCCTGGATACCACCACATGCTAAGAGAAATACCATCTTCTTTGTTTTTGTCATTTAAGTGAATCAACCCTTTAAAGATCAAGAGATGCGAAATGCACTTGAAAAGAGCTGCTGCTTTTGTATTTACTGTAGTGGTGAAGTTGCCAAATGATGTTCTTGTGCGTTAGGGCCGTGACATTCAACAACAAAAAATGAGCAACAATGCCCTTAGAGGAGAAGGGGATTGACAGCTGGGTCAAACACAATATAACAAAGCACACAATAAGATATTCATGCAAAATACTGATTCTTATTATTAGTCAAATTACCCCTTTTACACAACTTACTAAGACCCCGTTTACACGAGGACGATACGGGTTGTATCTGCATAGTTTCTCTTGCGTATAGCCCTTTCGTTTACACGAGGCCGTAACAAAACGATAGAAACGGACCCCGCAAACGATAACGGGTCCCAAGGTGGATAGATCTGCAAACGGAACGCTCTGGGGGGTCAAACGGCTCTGTGTGTATGTCCCTATACGATCAAATTCTGATAACGATGAAATAGCCCCGCCTCCCTCTCCCCACGTCTCCTGCTCAGAGATCAGCTGCTGGGCTGTCAGAAGAGTGGGAGGAAAAGAGAGGCTCCGTTTATTATTATTATATTATTATATAGAGTCGTTATCAATTTGTTTTAAAGGGGACCTATCATGCAAAATGCACTTTTGTACATCTTATATACATGAATATGTGTCCCCGGTGTTCCAGGGAACTCACCAAGTGTCAGAAAACACAACCCTCTCTATTTTCCTCCATACCCAAATCTCTAAAAACGGGGCTGCAACGGATCTGATACAGACTGATCCAGATTTAAACATTTCTCTGACGTCAGGACGGAGGAGCTCCGCCTATATGGCCAACTCTCCACCTATCAGGGGAATGAGAGGTTGCCTTGGCATGGTAACATGACGCTCGTAACTCGGCCCCCTCCTTTGCAGGGGGGCGTGGTCAGCTGCAGCGCATGCAAAGACAGGGTGGAGGAGAGCGAAATGAGGCATGGCTAAAATGCATGATCTGTTTGGTATTTTGAAAAAGAAAACGTATAAATATACCTTATATAGGTATGGCCCTACAATATATTATTCAAATATAGCATGATAGGTCCACTTTAAAGCTCAATAAATAACAAAGAAGACCTCTGACCGGCACTTTTCTAATTTTGTCCGGAAGATTTAAACTTTAACGGACATGTTGACCGGCGGAAACGAAACTCTGCCGCATGATTCCCTCGTCCCTTGGAAGAGGCGGAGAGGTGGGTGTTTTTCATCTGCTGGTGGACTACCGGAGAGATTTACAGCAGGAGCACACGCCGTCCACCGCGGAGAATAAACAGAAGGGCAACCATGGCAACCATGCTCCTGGGTCTTCTTCGCTGCTTTTGGTGTATTTTGTGGCGGCAGCAGCGCCAATTACAGGCCTGTCATATGTACTACAGCGTTTCCAGCGGTCTCGTGTGAACGGACACGTTAAATGAGCCGAATGCGTGTGAACGGAAGACTTTTTGGAAAACGCATACGGTGCGTAAACGCAAACGTTCCCGTGTAAATGGGGTCTAAGGATTGGCCATTTTCTTCTTGAACAATAGAACAAACATGAAGATGAAGCTGTTTGAGTGTGTGTAGGGTGTGTTGACATGTGTGTGTTTGTAGCTTGATTAATCAGACAAATGTAGTGCTTGTCATGCTTTTTTTCTATTTATCCTCTTCAAAACATCTCCAGCTACTGTTTTACGCAGGAGTGCTTTGGACCACCTGCAGAGGGGAGGGGGGCTGCCATCATGATGTGTGTGTGTGTGTGTGTGTGTGTGTGTGTGTGTGTGTGTGTGTGTGTGTGTGTGTGTGTGTGTGTGTGTGTGTGTGTGTGTGTGTGTGTGTGAGAAAGTGAGTAGAAGAGAGAAATTGAGTAGAAGAGGGCGGGAGAGGCCATCTGCATTAGGAGCCTCATTACCAGGCATGTCAGCCAGGCATGCTCTCTATCAGCGACGGAGCTCAGAGAGACACCGGGAGATAATCAGAAAGAGGTGGAGGAGGAGGAGGAGGGATGAAATGGAGAGGAAGGAGGGTGCGCTCAAGAGTTATAAGGCATTGAAGGAGACATCAATGATAAGGATTGGTGAAACAGGTAGAATAACGGTTCAGGGGGCATGAGAGAGAGAGAGGAGGAGGTTGAAGCAGCAATATTGAGTAAAGGATTGGAAGTATACACAAAAGCTATATGGAAATTAAATATTTTGAATCCGATCCCGATGGTTTTGAGGAGAGGGATCGAGACACATTTGTTGATGATGAAAAGACCCTTTTTTTGGGGCAACATTGCAAAAAAAGTTGGGTGGAAAATTGCTCATCACTGTAGACCAGGGGTGTCAAACTCAATTTAATCGCAGGCCACGTCAGCATTATGGCTGCACTCAAAGGGCCGGTTGTAACTTTAAGACCATATAAAAATACATATATAAATATATATATAAAATAATGTATTATATTACATTATTGCCTCTGCATTGGATTATTATCAGAATTAACTATGTCTGAAAGCAGAAGTCTGGGGCAAATAATTGCAAGTCTCTTCAGTGAGAATGTCACAAAATGATTTTAAAAGAAAAGCTAAATTCTGGAAAAAAAGTCATATTGGATGACAACAGTATAAGTCAATAAATGTGAAGTTGAATATTCAATTCCACTGACTGCATCATCATAAAACCAGAATAGACCAGATAAATCAGCAAATGTAAAGTAAATGCTATATATATTGGACAATATGAATTATTTAGCAAGTTTTGAGCTCTGATTTTATATGAAATAAAAGTCAGAATGATGCATGGAACTCTAGAGTAAAGCCAAACAACAAGATATAGTAAATTGTCATGAATGTGTGCCTGTCACCAGGGAAAATGTCTAAAGTTCGGACTAGTTGCCAGAAAACTTGACTTGTGTGAGTTATGTGTGTATTAATGTGAATGTTATCATTGTTTTTGCATGGATGGATATGAGGTTACGCTCACAAGAGACACCAGTGTAATGAATCCAGAAAAGGATTGAAAACCAACTGAGAAATCAACATTTGTTTTTTAATTCCTAGTGACTTAACTGCTGTCCTACAGAAAGCTCATTCTGCATCTTCAGAAAGCAAACTGATTGATTTCCCTGTTGGGGCTTATAGGACTTTAGCATAATCAACAGTGCTATGCTGAAAATATAAAATATAGTTCATTTGTAAAATAAAATGTCTCCTCAGAGCAGATGTGTTTTAAGTTAAGGTAATGGATTAAATTACCAAGCCAGGCTGAATGTGGAGTCACCAGAGGTTTAAGTGAATGTGTCGTGAATCCAAAGTGGATTTTTCTGCCCATCAGAGAAATCAACATTTTTATGAGGTGAATTAATCCCAATGTCATAATGTTTTCAAAATATGTTGATCTCAGTCTGCAATGTTAATGTGAAAGCAGCCGAGCTTAGCTGAATGGATTTGATAGAATACACCAGAGGCGCTCAGACTTCTCAACCTAGGACTCAAATTCAGTGAATATTGTCAATGTTTCCTGGAAAATAAGAGGAAAGGGAGGGAGTGAATGAAGAAAGGAAAGGTGTCAAGGAAGAAAAAAAAGGAAGATCCAAGGATACAGAATAGTCTAATTGACTTGCTGCTGTTTTAAGAGTTTATATGGCAACATACATGTTAAGGCCGCTACACACCCACCTGAGACCAAAGAACGCGTACCGAAGGCGTCCCGACTTTTTTACGTCAGCTTCGTCGCCTGAGTCGGCTACGTCGCCCGCTACGCCGCCCGCCTACGAACACACCGCAAATACTTCAGTCGACGAGTGGCAATAACTGTCCTTACCAGCAGGCAGCGGTAGTGTGAACAGCCAATCAGAGTGATTGCTTGGGCCGACTTTCTCTGACCTCTCGCGGGAGGTGTGAAAAGGTGCCGTAAAGAGACGACGGTGCGGGACACACCAACCTGAGGAGGGCGCCGCGAATTCCCGACTGCCTCTGAAGGCCTCTGACTCCCAAAATCGGGTTGGTGTGTAGCCAGCTTTAAACAAGCAGATTAATGCAGATTTTGGATAGACTATATTTTTGTTATTGTTGGGGTTGAAACATTATACACTTATTTTTCACTCACACCAAATTCAACACCACGGTAAAAAACTAAATTAATCGGATATAATTCAGCTTAATGTTTTTCTGTTAAGAAGTTAAACAGGGGAAAATATTTCCTTCAAACAACTGCATCATCAAAGCTTCTTTCCAACAACTACATACATACAATTGAACACATTACGATCATGTTAGAATTGACTACTGTAACCCAGTGTAGAAGCTGTAGACATGTGTCTTCCCAGTGTCGGTCAACAAGTCCTTGAGTGTAATGAACTCCAAATTGCTCCAGATGGGTTAATGTGGGAAGACAAACCTGTTGCCAAATCAATGTGCTCTGCCTGTTGGCTGCACTTTGTGTGGATGAGGTTGATGTCCATAATCTATTTAAACGTGAAAGTGTGTGGTTATGAGAAGAACAGGTAACATAGTATAGGGAAGTAGCTTTTGTGTTTTTGCTGTGACAAATGATTGATAAAAGTTCATCGTTCATTATTCGCATCATTCATCAGGCAGGCATCCCATCATAAATGAAATTCTGTCTGCGTTCTTTAATTTCGTGCTGCTTGGTGTGTTACACTCTGAGTGTGTCTGCTTTCTCTTTTCTTAATTTGGCAGATGTGAAATAGATTACTCTCATCACTCTGATGCGCATGTTTGTATATGTTTGTAGCTTCTTGTCATTCCTTGTTTGTGAAGTTGTCTTCGGCTTCAAGGCAGCCAAGAATGAATCAATGACATTGTGCCAAAGACACAGATCACATGAGCCCCAACAGGTGTGTGTGTGTGTGTGTGACAGAGTCTGTGTACTTAAGAGGAATCCTCTAGGAGCTAAAATTAGCCAGGTGCTAAGTTGGAACGGTGCTGTATCCTTCCTGTCAGTAAAAAAAGACATGAAGCTGCAGGAGAAAAAAGAGAGAGGGATTTGGAGGCTCTGACTTTGACATTTTAAATCTTTGTCGTTGAGTTGTTTTTCTCCTGACATTTGTCACAGTGTGCGGCAGAAGTAGGTCAGGAGGCTGATGGCAGCTAAGTGATACCTGCTGATTTAAAAAATAAATAAAGAATGCACTTACAAAATATTACTTTCTGAATTGAACCAAGTATCAGTAGAGCCAGATGTGGAATATTTAAATAAACACAGACATCCACTATGCCAAAAGCTATGTTAACGAGAGTGAAAAATATGTCTCGATTCAGATCAGATTATGTCAAAAATGTAATCTTTCTTGGCCCATGCTTCCCCCTTCCATACGTTTTTTTTTTTTAAATTGAGCCTGTAGTTAATAACACAACCTTTTGAAACATTACTACAAGTACAGTAAACAAATATCTCATCCATAATCCCTAGGATTCTCCGTTCCTAAAGCCCCCATAGTATATTTGACATGTGTTCGTTTAATTTTGATGGGAAATGTATTAGTTTGCTCGTTGACCAAGGCAAAACAAGGAAGCAGGCATGATGTTGAAACTTTCATTGTGTATCAGAGAAAAGCTGGTGAAATTTGTATTTGTCTTTTTAACCAAGCAAAAGGAGAGTGGGACAAATACAGTAGAAGTTATCTTACTGCTGAAATAAAAGGTGTTATGATCTCAATTTTGAAAAACACAAATAGTGACTGGAACAAGACAATGGCCGTGACCATGGTGCCGTTGTCTATGGTATGTATACCAATGTCTCCAAATGAATTTGATCATAATTTACTGTAGGCCCACGGATGTTCACAAAGGCTGCGTTCTGATTGCACAAGCAATGCATAAACATCCGATACGTAAACACAGGGTAATGTTTCATGGGACGGTGTTTATCCTAATTTCGTGTGATAAGACTGGAAACATATGCTTCAGTTTGTTTTGAATGTTTGATTATTTGTCATTCATCATTGTTTGTGTATTTGTCAGTGTGTGCGTATTAGAATAGTATTTTCATATTTGACTTGTGCTTTTCCCTGTGGGGCTGAGCTGCCTCCCGCACAGCACATCTCACACTGAACACAATCTGTGTGTGTGTGTGTGTGTGTGTGTGTGTGTGTGTGTGTGTGTGTGTGTGCTCATGTGTGTGCTCACGTGTGTTTCCTAGCTGTTTTGTTGTCAGAACAGCATTGATAATGCTGAGGAGAAAATCAATAGTTAATTCTACCAGGGACACAATAGCTGCTCTGCCCAGCTTCATTCTACTGTGGGCTTAGACACAGAAGGAAACAGGGCATGAGTTGATGAATTGGTAAGTGTGTGTGTGTGCATGTGAGTTTATACAGCGTGTGTGTGCATGTGAGTTTATACAGTGTGTGTGCACAAGGTTCTGCACCTGACTGTTTACTGTGCCTAAAAAATAAACAAGACTGCGATATAGATTTGTAGGAAAGAACATAAAATATGTACAAAATATTTGATGTTTTCGGTTGCAGTAACTCCCAGCTCTCCTAATACATTCCTTTTTAATTTTGCACCGATATAACCCCATGTGTTTGCGATACATGCAAAAACATAATGGAAATTAATTCAAGTAGATCTGGTTAACAGCGTCAGGGCTGCATGTTCATAATAGAACGAATATTTTGTAAAGTCATGTGCTATGTACTCGATAGCAAACTAAACTTTTATTTTAGTGCGGCATTTCATAGACAGACATTCCAATTAAAATAACCAATCTTCCCTCTGAAGAACTAGCAATGCAGTCTGATGGTTTCATTCCTCTGACCCTTTTTTAGATTTTCTAGATCAGCTGCTGCATTGTGGGTAAATTGCTCTCATTTAACTCTAATCCTGGGTAGCTAGCTTGAATAGTGAAGAGCACAATGTCTACCTGTGCTTATGTGCTCTTGTATGATTTATTTTAAAGCCATGTTCCTGCCAGGGACTGCACAATTAGCCTCTATGGCTGAATCTGGCACATTTACATGATGGACTCAAGTGCTCATGTTAGTTAATGTGCATTATCCCTTCTTAAATATATAAATAAATACAAATGTAAGTTCTCCTTTTAGAGATTTACTGCAAAATATTAACCATACGTTACATCTAACGGCCCGTCCACACAGCAGCGTTAAAAAATCTTGGAACGCTTCTGCCCATTCACTTTGAATGGGGTGACGTCACTTTGCCTCACTTTTCGCCGAACTGCATTGTGGGCAGCAGAGCGGAGATTTTCAGGATTTTCAGGATTCAAAGTTGAGCAATGTTCAACTTTTGAAGCTGAGGTGGAAGCGTCAGCCAATCAAATCCCGTGTATGCAAATCTGACAGTTCAAGCGCTAGCCAATCAAACCGCGTGTATGCTGGGAGAGACATACCGCAGGTCATTTCCTCATATTCCAAAAAATGGAGGAGAAATTAGCGGTAGGGAATCACCCGGTGCTTTATGACCAGTCCCTATTTACCTACCGGGATATAAACCGGAGGAGCCAGGCATGGAGGGAGGTGGCAGAGACAGTGGTAGGTTTTCGCCTGTTTGGGGAGTTTATATCCAGTTTACTTCGGGCTTTTTTGCTTTGTATGTTGGGGGCGAGAGATTCATGTGATTGGTTGTTGGTGCCTTCCTCGCAAAAAATCCCCAAGCTTCAGATACGCCCACCTCCAAGACTTTTTTAACGCTGCTGTGTGGACGGGCCGTAACTGATTGTGTCTGTGAGTTTTGTCATGTAAATGTGACTTTTCCCAATCAAATAGGGCTGACACAAGTACATTACTTATTTTATTGTTGATTAATCTGCTCATATATTATTAATACATTTATTAGTTTTGCCATCAAATAAAAGAAAATAGATAAAATAGGTGATGCCTTGTCCAAGAAACTGAAACAGGCCAAATAAACCAATAAACACAATAGCTGCAAACTCATTTTAGTCAGTTGACTTATTGACTAATTGACATTTCTATATAGTTGTTCAACGTTCTCTAATCTCCTTTTTTCTTACCGTGTCAATGTCAAGGAAAACTTCTCTCACATGTTTTATTGAGACTTTTTTGAAGAAGCCTTACTTTAACAATCCTTCAGGCACTCAAATCTTATCAAATAAAACCGACAGTGTTCATTTGAAATATTTATGTATGCATGTCTATGATAGATGTCTGGATAGATCTGAGTGCGTGTTCGCTGTGGGATTTGACACCGTGACCTTGTGGCCAAAACACGGCACGCCTGACATACAGATGTGCAGCTGATAAAACAGAGGCTACTGACCCCTCCACACACACACTCTCTCACACTCCCTCACACACACACACACACACACACACACACACACACACACACACACACACACACACGTCTGCAGCTGCAAAGACTTTGGAACAACCTCCGTTTCTTCATCTTTCTTTTCTCTATGTCGTCCTCTCATATCTTTCTCGCTCTCTGATCTTTTGGGTGCATATATTTTCCCAAAGAGCTTCCTGTGGTAACACATGGTGTCAATAATGAGCCCCCCTTTTCACACACACACTTTCCCCTCCTCCGCTGCTCATAATCCGTCGTCCCTCTTGCCTACTTCTTTCTTTCTTTCCTGTATCTTCCCTCTGCTCTTCTTTCCTCTTCTCCTCTCATCCCTTGGCCTCCTGATTGCCCTCTTCTTCCTCTCTTTCTCTCCTAATTTATTTTTGACCACCTTTAGGTCCCTTCACCTCCTCTTCCCTCTATACTCTTTCCCTCTTTTGGCCAGCAGTCATCTTAATATGCATCTTAATCTTTAAAAATCCAACAACACTTGCTTAAAATGTATGTCTTCTTGAACATCTCTGCCTATCAAATGTAGTCAGTGCTTCTCTGTTTTTCGATTTCCTATCATTCCCCCTCTCCTCTGTGCCCCTTTGTACCACCCCCCCTTCTCCTCCTCCTTCACCTTCACCCCGCTATCTATCTTTCATCCCAGGAAGGAGTAACGTTGACAACCTCTGCGGTCGAAGCACAGCTCAGCGTCTGGCCTGAGTTTGTTTGTCTTACGATTCCTTCACCGTTGGGTTCTGGAGGTCTTATTGTTCTCTTTCCAGCTCAAATCACTTCAGTTCAAAACCTGTGTTTATCCACTGAGAGCGCACTGAGAGCAAGCTGTCTTCCACTGGAGAAATCTGTCTGACACAGGCAGTTCAAAGACAGCCGGAAAGCAAGACAGATGCCCCCCAGCTCTGTTTTGGATTTTTTTGGTTTGTTGCATTTGGTTTGTGTATGCTTTCTTCAGATTTCAACTTTGGGAACTAGTTCTCAGTTTGTTGATTTTGGTCCGGGGCCGTTTTTTTCCTCTAAGCCTTCGTTGTGGTTTGTTTGTGGTCGTTTAACTTAAACAGTGGAAAGCATCAGAATTGTTTATTTGAATCGGATAAGATCATTGTTTTGAAAGAATCCTGTGACAATTAGGGTCAATACGTATGTCTTTATTATCCTGGGATAAAATAAACAGATGTTAAGTTGTACAAGTTCAGGTGTAGGTATGACAATCCCAATCGGAGTCAATTCAGAGTTTAGACTCGGTTTCAAAAAATCAGTAAGGTCTTGCAGATGTTGCCATGACAACTGGTGATTAGCACTGTCACTGTTAAGTTCTGCAAACTGACTTTGCTGCAGAACATTGAATGCAACACACATGGCCTACACATGTTAATATCATTCGCTGTACACAATCCTTGATTATTTTTGCTTTGTTGTGGCCTAACAACAAAATCCTTACTCCCTCACCAATTTCCCAAAATCCAGGCATATTTAAAGCTTAGTTTAATAAGCCTAATCTTCATTTTGGGACACGGAAAACAATGTCGATTACACGGCATGTTTTCTTCTTCTTGAAAGGAATGAAACACATAAAACCTTTTTATAGAATGAATTTAAAGAGCCCCCTCGACGTCAACAGCAAAGCCACCGTCCCAGTCTCCCACCGACATGCTGTATGGATCATGTTTCAAAACCAGACTTTTACACTCTAGTTGGCAACATGTCATGCTGTAGGTCTCTGTGGTCAGAGAGTCTGGGCTGAGGTTAGGCTGCTGTTTCTCTGAAGTCCTGTATAGATTGATACCGGCTGGTTTTAGTGGCTGCTAGAAATTACCATTTAGCTCGCCCGCTACATCCTTGTTCAACATATGGGCACAACATGATTTTCAGACTTTCTGTTCGTGTGCGAAACAAAGCAAGACATTGTTGGAAGATGGCTTTGAATGTTTATTTGTGCATGTTTTGCTGCTTTTGTGTGTGATAATTCAGCGTCATGACCTTTCATATTAAAGCAACCTCTAACCTCACACATTCATGAACTTTGACCTTTCAGAGCCACGTCCTCTGCCTTATGTGTCATGACCTCAGTCTGGTGTGTGGTCCAAGTCAGAATAGCTAGCAATACAAAGAGAGGGGTCAACCAGATATACTTGAGTTTGTAGAAATTGGACAGTTAACACACAAGTTTTAAGCATACAGATTAGTGTGTGGACTGCACTACGTCCATTTTCAGTAACTTCAACTCAACTATACGTTTTTTATTAGGTTATTATTTTAAAGGCACAGTTTAACGTTCAAGGTGAAATCTCCAACTTCTCGTCTTTAGTTCTTAATTCATTTCAAATCACCAAGTGTAATGTTATTATTAAGTGGGAAAATATGTTCCCTTACCAATGATTTAATGGCAGCCACATCCTTAACACTAGAACCGCCAGAGATTTTTTATACCTAAAACCGCCACCTGGGTCAAATTGACCCGCTATTAGAATGCATTGATTTTCAAGGTAAAATGTTCTTTTATTGAACAGAGAGCTTTGATCGCACAGGGATGAAACGTATACCAATATAATCTGTGGACTCTCAGGGCTCGACATTATAAATGGCCCGCTGGGCCGGAAGCATTATTTAGACACCGCGGCCAGCATAACGTACTTTCAACTCGCCCCACAGCTGTTTGCTGCGGAGCGCAGTGCGAGCAGTCTCCCGTGAGCACACTCCTTCACTACAGACTGTCTCTATCTCTCTCTCTCTCTCTCTCTCTCTCTCTCTCTCTCTCTCTCTCTCTCTCTCTCTCTCTCTCTATCTATAAGGAGGAACCGCAGTAGACAAAGGCATTGCTATAGCAACACGTCATGTTTATATGAAAAGGGGTGGGGTCAATATTACCCGCTTGGCGGAAATAGGTATAAATGGCCATTTTTTGGGCGATTTCTTCAATCTGACTTCATATTGACCATTTTTAACAACATAGGGTGCTACATAACACAATTTCAGGAAAAGTCACGGACTGGAAGACTTTAATATTTTATTGAAAAAAAGTTACACACAATAAAAAACAGCTCTGGGTCAAATTGACCCGATTGGCGGTTCTAGTGTTAAAGACCGCTAACAATGAGCAACCTGACGATATCCACACTATCTGAGATACTTTATTTAATTTTTATTTAAGTTATCCTTGGTTTACAATTAGCAGCTAATGCTTATGGTCCTTAATCAACACCCTAAACTCGGCGGACTACCCTTGAACGGCTAAAACCGGTGTCGGTGTATATTCCATACCTGGCAGTCCCTTGTTTTCGCTCATTTCCACGTTTTTTTTTACCATCAGATACTGCAGCCGACTGACTGACAGGTGGATGAATGAATGAATTTAAATGCAGGACCTCCTAACCAAACAATTGCTGTTTCTGGCTTTACTGACAGATTTGTATGCAGTGCACACTCTCTCTTTGCAGCACAGCTCCTAGATAGAAGCACACACACACCACACACACACACACGCACGCACGCACGCACGCACGCACGCACGCACACACACACACACACACACACACACACACACACACACAGCAGCAAACAGAAAGGCCATTATTTTGGGGCTGAATGTTTGTGTGATTGAGCTGATAAAGCATCAGAGGAATACGAGTCTATTAGAATGGCCTGGTCAGATTTAACATTTATACACACCTCTGTGTGTTTGTTTGTGTGTGTGTGTTTCTGTGTGTGTGTGTAAGATAAAGAGTGAAAACACAGGCAGGCAGGAGTAGACAGAAGGAGGAAGAAAGAAGTATGTGGTGTGTATACATTTCTGCTTTTCCATTATTCCAGTTGCTTTTCTCATCAATATTGTGTGTGTGTGTGTGTGTGTGTGTTTGTGTTTGTGAAGAGAGAGAAATGGACACATTTTGTATGTAATTTCACATTTCCATTATATTTTTTGTATTTCCATTATTCGGGTCCAAGGCAAACCCACAGAGAGCCTAATGCAGAGCAAATGTTCACATCTGACACAAGATGAAATATGTGAAAAGTGGTGTGTGTGTGTGTGTGTCTCTGTGTGTGTGGACAAGGCCAGAGAGCCCTTGCCGCCCCGCAATAATAGGCCCGTGACACCCGGGAATTTTGGGCACTGGTCTGATATTGGACCAGGCTGGTAAGGAGTGAGTTATTCCAAAGGGTATTTTCCTGTTTAAGGCACATATGACTGTTGGTAGACATGTTGTTTGTGCTTGAATAACATCATAATAGTTGGCCTTATACTGAAATGCCAAAACTGAGATAAGCGCAATTTGATGAAGCTTGGAGGAATGATTCATCTTGTTGCTTAAAGTGTCCAACATGCTGCCAGCATCACAACAGAGGGATTATGTTTTTCCTTTACTGTGTGGACCCCCTTTTGGCAAATCTACTGATTGGCATTCATTGCCTTGCTTTAAGGAAAAGACCAGCTTCGAATCTCAAACCATTTACCTCACTGAAGAATCTTACAGGAGCTGAGTATGTTTTGGACTACAAAAACGTCCTCTATGCCGCCAACAATAAGATTCTCATTCAAAAATGCTAAATCCGTTTTATTTTATTTTTGATTTAAGCTTTTGCCTTAGAATTAAATTATAAATAAAAAAGCTGTCTAATGGATAGCATATTATTTTTTTAGAAGAATGTAATCTCAAGTCAAGTCATTATCATTTAAAATGAGTGTCAGAAGTTTAGTTTTACCGCTTACATACAGTAAACTAATGATTGTTTTGGACACCACAATACTCTGTCCCTGAATCTGACCCCTGACCTCACTCCCTGTTGTAGGTATTTCCCTGTTTGGACCCATGTAATATCAAAATATGAGTGTATCCTAAAAGAAGAGTCAGTGGCAACGTATTTGGAAAAGAAGTACTAACATTCCTGTACATCAAACCTCTATATTCCAGTTTTTAATATCTGTGAGACTCAAACAGTATGAGTTCTGCGCTGACCCTCTTTGCCCCTGAAGAGGAAAGCAAATCTGAGCATTCAGCCAGGCCCAAGGCTTGTTCTGTCAGTGGGTGGGAGGTGGGTGGTCCGTCAGCACATTTATTCCTAGAGGAGCCCACTGCTCTGTTCTAGCAACTCAACCAGATCCTTGTCCTCTGCCTGCTTGTTAACAAAGACTCGTGTTAGTTTGTTATGTAGAGGGGTTCGGCTCTGCTGCACTTTGGGACATATTTGTGTATTTTGAAATCTAGGGTGTGCTATTTCCAATCGGTTTAATATCCCTGTCCAGGTTTAGGTGATGGTCAGAAATCATCTTGTAATATTTAGATTTTCAAATCAACTCTTGCAAACTAGTCTTCAAGCCAGAGGGTTTATTGTACAGTGGAACTTATTGCAAGATGGCCTACATACAATTATTGGCAGGCTGGTCAGCAGTAGCTCAGTCCAAAGGGATTTAGCGTGGGAACCCGAGGGGTCGTCGGTTCAAGTCCCAGATGGTACCAAGTGTGGCGTGTGGACAGGTCTCTTAGAGGTGCCAGTTAATCAACTCCTAAGGTGTCCTTGAGCACGAAGACAAGCAGCGCTCCTAAACTGCTCCCGCGGCGCTGTAGTGTCCCACTGCTCCTTATACTAAAATGGGTTTATTGCATAGACTACATTTGACTGTGTGTACCTGTCAAGATTTATCGTGGATTGGATTTGAATCCACCATTCTCCATTTGCATAACCAACAGCTGAATAAACAACGTTATACCCAAATTAATCCTATAAAATATAGAAAATGATCAAATGAAATGCCAGGGAATATGTGATAAAAGAAGATTACAACACTTGGTCACAATTTAACTGGTGGAGGTCCTTGACCAACACTATGAACTTAAGTGTGGGTGTGAGCGGGTTCTTTAATCACTCTTCACAGCGCACACACACTTTAAAATAAGCTCAATGTTGTTAAGTCAGCTGCTGAATTGCAGTATGTCTTCCAGACTTCCCTTTTGTACTCTGTGCTGTATTATAATGCTATTGGACTCCTCTCTAGTTCCCTGATAACATTTGCTTTCCATAAAAAATGTTTCTACTCCAAATATTCATGCTGTTGTTTTTTTTATCCGAGCACTGACTTGTTTCCTAATGGGAAAACCAGGTTTCCTCCGGGTTCTGCTCTGATTTACATATTGATTCAGAACAGAGCAGCGCACTGGACAGGACATTTTTTCTCATGGCCATTTTCCCTAGTCCTTCTCTGCGGTGTGTGTGTGTGTGTGTGTGTGTGTGTGTGTGTGTGTGTGTGTGTGTGTGTGTGTGTGTGTGTGTGTGTGTGTGTGTGTGTGTGTGTGTGTGTGTGTGTGTGTGTGTGTGTGTGTGTGTGTGGTGTGTGTGTGTGTGTGTGTGTGTGTGTGTGTGTGTGTGTGTGTGTGTGTGTGTGTGTGTGTGTGTGTGTGTGTGTGTGTGTGTGTGTGTGTGTGTGTGTGTGTGTGTGTGTGTGTGTGTGGGGGGGAGTGTATTTGCTGAGGCAGCAGGTCTGTGTACAAGTGGCCGGCTCACAGCCCTAGCTGGTGATGCATGGAGGAATCAGAGCTCCAATAATGAGCGGAATCAGCCTTTAACATGGTAATGTGTCATTTAGGGCCTATCCATTTAGCTAACGACTTGCTTCCTTTTGAAACCTATTAGCAGTAATGGTAAATAGCAGCCCCCCCCCTTTCAACTCACATCTGATCTATCCCCTTCTTCTCCTCTGTTTGTCTTCATCGCTTTGCTTCTTGTTATCTCCCACTATATTTTTTTTACGTCCTCTCCTTCCTTTTACTTGTTTTTTTCATCCCTCTATTTTTTTTTATCTCGTCTAACTGTTTTATCTCCCTCCATTTCCCTTTAAAGGCTGTAACGGATTATTGTCAATATCAATTAATTATTTTCTTGATTAAACGTCTATAAAAGGTCGTAAAAATGAAATGTCTTTTCCCACAGTCTAACAACCAAAGATATTCAGCCATTCGTGTCAAAAGAAAGCAGCAAGTCATGTTTTAAAGGATGGAAAAAAACGTTTCGCACTTTGTTTAGAAAGTACACTCAAGCAATTATTTGATCAGAAAAAAATCCCACTTATTTTTCTTTCATCGATTAATGGATTTATCCTTGCAGCTTTATTTACCTTTTCAGAAACAGATCAATTCCTCTCCTTTTGTGCCTACAAAATGGCATCTCTTCTCCTCCTGCTTACCTCTGATATTTTGTTCTCTTCTTTCCTCTTTTTTTACCCAATTCATTTATTCACATGTTCTTCTCCTCTGTTTTTTGACCTTCTTCCCTCATTCCTCTACCTACATCCTTTCCTTTTACTCCCCTCTCCTCCCTTCTCCTGCCCATAGGGGCCCATTCATAACATGTACCCATTACCCACCAAGCTATTAGGTTTGCTAACAGTGAGATCCATTGGGTGAAAATCAATGTCTATCCAGGGAGCAGTTTGTCTGTAGCGCCACTGTAATGAATGCTATATACTCCATCACACACACACACACACACACACACACACACACACACACATACACATACACATACACATACACATACACATACACACACACACACACACACACACACACACACGCAGGTGCAGACGGAGCATGGTGAATCATACATCTGAACTTCACTGAGAACAAACACATGAAGGAGCATTGTAGTCAATGCTGTGCCGTGTTTACTCATCCACACTCTTCCTCTCTTTGCAACTACTTCTCTTTATCGCTCTCACATAGTTGATTTCCTGTTTTCCAATGTCTCTTGCTCTACAATCCCTCATGTGAACATACTGACTAAACGAGGCAACAGGATCTCAATTTGTGTCCCTATAAAGAGGCGAAATGCAAAAAAACATCTTGTAAATACAATGTATTTAAGATTATGAGATTGAATATTGTCATAAAACACTGTGGGCACACACGTACTGTATACATACTGTCTATTAAGCTCTCACACACACTATAATGGATTCTATATTGTCAAACACACATTTCAGCTGCGCTCGATCTAACCTGAACATTTCCAGTGCCAGAGCAGTTAGCGGTAGCCTGAGGGCAGCTAATAGTAGCTCTGTAGTCATCAGTGTGCGGTCAGAAACGATGAGTCAGCAACATGTAGCTAATCTCTGTCAAAATCCATAGCCATCATTTAATGCTGTGTGTGAAAACCTCTTAACTCCACGTGAACTCCATCTCGTAATACTGATTTGTATTCCTTTTTCACACTTGTTTTATATGTATGTTTTAGTGTGTGATTTAAAAGATAGTTAAACATACTGTATAGAGAGGCGAAGTCTCTCCCTTTCCGGGGGAGCTCCATGGGACCTTATTTCGGAAGAATTATGTATTGAAGTTAATGGGGAGAGAAAGATTATCTTTCGATCCCGTTTGAATTGTGCTACGAATTACACACATGATGTTTGTCAATTTAAAAGAGAATTTTGCAAGTAAAAAAAAGAATCACTACAAGTCTGGGCATGTTGAGAGCTGTACATACACACAAGGGGAGTTAGTCGGTTCCGTAAGAGCCAGCATGCGGGACCGGGATTCTGGGATTTGTAGTCTTTCTAGTTGCGTATTTTTCATAGTCTTATATTTCAACAGTTTTACGACAAACTGTGACTTTTTTGACATGGAAATTATTTTTTAAGATTGACAAACATCATATGTGTAATTCGTGGCACAATTCAAACGGGATCGAAAGATAATCTTTCTCTCTCCATTGACTTCAATACATAATTTAAATAATAAAAATGAGGTCCCATGGGTCAGAAGTAGATGGGCGGGACTTCGCCTCTCTATGGATCCGGGGTTCCTTTCGGCCGTCGATAGATGTCGGGCCGCCGATGAGCGTCCTGTCGCCCTACTCAGATTGGTGTGTCCAGCACCGTCGTGTCTTTTCGGCCGTGCCGACACCTTCGGCAAAAGGCTGTCAGCAAAATAAATCACTCTGATTGGCTGTTCAGCTTAGCGAATCAGTGCATGAGAAGCGAAACGGAAGTGAAGAAGGCACACACAGACGGCTATTATTTTTCATTTTCCAGTACCGCACTAAACATGTTTTCGATTATAAGTCGTTATGTGAAACAGTCTGTGATAGACGAGAGTGAAAATGGAACGCACGCTATTTGTTGTTTGTATATATCACGCAGTCTGTCTTCCGGTTGCCTCTTTTGAATTAAGAATACACACTACCGCCGCTTGCTGGTAAGGAGAGTTATTTCCACTCACGCATGCGCAGTGCGTACGTGCTACTTGGCCGTCGGCTGAAGTCTTTGCGGTGTGTTCCAGTGCGATTTCTTGGCCAAGACGCAGGAGACGTGAGGCGACACAACAATCGGGTGACGTGTTCTTTGGTGTCAGGGCCTTTAGTTGCGCTCAATTTCTCCATGCCTATAGGATCATCACTATTTATATGACACCGAACAATCAAGCCAAGAAAGAGTAATTTTGCAGTTTTATTGTTGGGGCCTCCTTTTAGACAAAGCTTTTAAAAAAACAACAACCCCTCACCCACCCTTAGTTTACTTACTTAGCTTTGCCAATTTCCTGGATGCCTATAGGCTCATCATTATGTTATTTGAGATCCAACAATCGAGGAAAGGACAAACGTTTTGACATAACTTCCGAACAAATCAGGCATTTATTAGGCTAATTTCTCTCTAAAGTGGACAAAACACTAAAAAGACCCTCTGTATCATGGCAGTAATAGGATGTTTTGTAAGGGATGTTTTGATGTCATGGTCATTCCTTCCCTATGAAATATTTATTTTTAGCACATTGACACGATACCCATAAAAGTGAATTAAATCCCTATTTCACAAATGTAAAATTCTCTAAAACCCCATAAGGTCACAGTCCCTTTTTCAGTAGACTTGTGTTCAAACCCTGTAAGAAAACCAGGTCTGAACATCTGTTTTGTGTTTTTGTTGGCCTGTAATGATGTTATCCATGTCGACTTTCAGATTGTTGGCTGGGTCTGCTGTCAACAGACTGTAAAGCTGTTGGAACTGATCTTAAGATCTAAGCACTGCCAACTACATATATAGCTAACGGAGAGACTAATGGCCGTCAGTGGGGATCTCCATCAGTCTCTGTGATGGTAACTCTCCTCGTCCTGTGAAGAAGTCGTTCCCCAGAGAAGACAACTGACATTTATTATCTGTGTGTGTGCAGATATTACTCATGATAACTGGCTGTTCCTTTTGTACATACTTTGTTGATTGGTCCCGTCGGACACACCCACTCAGCTCTTCAGCCAATAGTACACTGTTTCCTGTCTCTCCCTGTATCATTCACAAGTCAACTGAGGTGGAAAACAGAGGAGGAAGACCATGAGACGGGGGATGATGAGGAAAATCAAAGTGAATTGGAAAAATAAGAGAGTAAGAAAGGTGCACAGACGGAGATGAGCTATATTAACGTTGTGGCCTGTGTGTTCAGTTTCAATCTCCTTGGTAACCGTTTCTTCCTGAAAGCTCATGCACGTCCATCTGGATTTCCAATTACCCACAATCCCTTGTGACCCCACCAGCCGCATCTAGAGAATGATGTTATTTCCTGACCTGACAAGGACATAACACATTTAAGATGGGAAATGTTGCACACTCACATTTACATCTACATAAACACATGAACAACATGCACAAATACAGTCCTATACGCACATAGCCCGGCCTCTAGTCATCACACAGTCAGACTCTCCTTCTGCTTCTGTCTCCATCGTATCCTCTCACAACATTTACATCAGTTTCAAGACATCATCATGTTTTATATATATGTATCAAACTAGGTTACACTTCATCTTACAACTTGGCTTGCAGTACAAGAATAACACTCAGAATGCTATGCTACTGATACTACTCACCGACGTTCTATTATACTCTCCTGCACTAATGTATAAGAATGAGTTAATCTTAATTTCAGAATAAATAAAGTGGAGATGTATACTTCATTCTTGATCTTTTTCATTGGTCAAAATAATATCTACTCAAGATTTAAGTTGCTGTTCTGGAGCATTAAATCTAAAACATGTCACAAACTAATTTGCAATGGAGGTCCTGTGAGAAGCATCATTTTACGGTGTGTAAACATCAAACTTAAATTCAGATTTAATGGATTTTTTCAGCAAATCTATGTACAATGTTACTCTAATTATCCTGACAGTACATGCAACATATTGTCTAGTCTATTAGGTTACAGTCACATATAAATGCTTCTATCCCAAACCCTAATAAGCCTTTGTGTCGATAATGTAATTTAACTTGTAAAAGCCTGACATGACTTCATATATTGAACATTTTCAAAGAGCAGTTCATTTAGATTGTCCAACATACATAAGCGAAAAACACTGCTTATTACATGGCATTTTGTTTAGCTGTTTCAGAACCTGCAGTATTAATAATTTTTTATTCCACAATGATCCACACGCTCATTAGGGATTTAAAGCTGTGTGCATACATATAAATAATAAAGTGAGCTATTCGTAATACATAATTAAAACTGAGCCAATGTCATTTTGTCCTTTTTCGTCAGGTTCAGTTAGCATGACCATGATTCTTTGGCCAGTTGATATTGGTTTGGAGAGAAACTACATCAGGCCATTCAGACATTAGGAACTTTTAACAGACTCTTTATTACCTCCCCCATCTGGAAGTTCAATTTTTCCCAATGCCAAAACTGTGAGGCGACCTTAAATCATGTTGATTAAACCGAATAGCCACTGTAGTCCAGCACAGCAGTAATCTCTTCTGTGACCACTCTGTACAGTGTTATAGGTGTTGTGCTCAGATACAATGGAAAAGCTTCAGCTTCTGTGAGGTCAAGTTGTGTCATTGTTTGGCTTTTCTTCAAACATGCTCTTAAATCTGAGCATTCACTGAACCCTGACTCTATCTCCAGGGTGCGTTTGCACTCAAATCCAGAGCAGTCAGCAGTGTGAGGAGATAAATGTCCAAAGTGATTTTCCAAAGAAAATAACATTTGTTATTCTTTTCTATGTGATTTGATTCTATTCTATAATGGTTACAGGCTTGAGAGCAGAATGTAGTGATTGGAGCTATGAGAGGATTAGATCCTCCACCAACGATAAATCTCTCTAAGGGCCAGAGGTCAAGTTTTTCTCTCCTGTAAATCTACTCACTGGCATGTTTTCATTACCAACAACAACATATCCCCCATATCCCCTAGACTGTGGGTGTGTGTGTGTGTGTGTTTGTACTGTAGGTGTGTGTGTTTGGAGGCAGTGGCCTTGGCTGCTGGCTGGACTGTAAGTATTAACCAAGGCTAGCCCCGATGAGTTCCTACTTAAATCATACACCACCACACACACAGCTGGGTCTCTGAGGTGCTTGTGGATGATTTAACAAAGTCCTCATCACTGCCTCATCAGGTATGGACTGTGAGTGTGTGTGTGAGAGTGTGTGTGTGTGAGAGTGCAGTAGGTCCATTGCAGGATGGATTTACTGCTGGCTGGTCTGAGCTCAGCTAAATCACTTCAACCACTTATCCAGGAGTTATTGCGCATAAACATTCCTCTCTGTGCCCCTGTCTTCCTGTACTTTATTTACAATTCACATTGAAGCTTACGTTTTTATGCAGTGCGGTCTTTAACTCACTGAACTCTGATTTCAACGTACATTAGTATCATGCTAGTGCTCCTGCTTATGGTTTAAAACCCCCATTAAGATGCTTTTAGTCAGCAGCAGTAACTAGTCGAGCTTTGGATATTTTTCTCAATATGCCAAAGTACACGGGACCTACTGTATGGTAAATAAACTGTATTAATTTTGTGCCTTTCCGGTCTTTCTGAGCCTCAAAGCACAAAACTATCTTTGGTACCACTTGTTTTTGGTTTATTTAAAAAAATAATTAAATTTGTAATCACTGTAGTTAAACTATTGTGTTTTATCCATTACTGTTGTTACAATTGTTTAGGGTTTTCATTTTTAAATGAATCAGCTGGAAATGTCAGCCAAATGTCTAACCAACCCACACATTTAGAGTTAATTAGCGAGCTAGTTACATCTATAACATCTGCCAACACCAGCTGATAATTGACGTTGATTGCTAAAAATAAGAAATCTGCTTTTGTTTTAAGGAGAAATTGTTTCAAATTATACTTAGAATTGTCCTTATCCTGGAGTTTTTTTGTGAGACTTGTCATACAGATAATTGTCCAGTAAAGGGTTTGATAGGGAAATATGTCCAGATAGAGACTGTAAACGCAATATTGTATTTCTAAAGCCCTCCCACATTTCTTCCCTATAGATGGATTTACAGTATGTTGCATGTTACCCCACATTCTGGTCTGAAAAACTAATATAAGTGCAGAGAAAACCAGTTGGCCTCCTGGGAGAACATTTAGCGGACCCCCCCTCCAGTCTGGAGCAAAGGGATCACCTTCAGCAGACATGTTGATTTCATTGAGTGTGTGTTTGTGTGCATGTGTGTCCTGTTTGTGTGTGTGTGTGTGTGTGTGTGTGTGTGTGTGTCCTGTTTGTGTGTGTGTGTGTATAAGTGTGCCTAAGTAGGGGATTAACTGTCTATAACTTTGTGGTTTTCCTGTTTAGTCTGAGTTTATGACCGTCTGCAAGAGGACAGCATTTGCAAAGATCAACCCTACACGCACACGCACACGCACACGCACACGCACACGCACACACATACTGTAATACCACATGTCCCTCCCTCTTCTTCTTCTGTGATGATCAGTGTGTGGCCATCTGGAAAAAGGCAACATTTGGGCCTCTAATTTCCTGAAATCGCAAATTACAAGCAGTAATAAAGATGGGTATAATGAGGAAACATATACAGAACAGCAATATATAAAAGATACAATTAGCAGAATCTGAATTATTAAAATAAAGGCACCAATTTCAGTGATTATCATGACCAATGGATGAAAACGGTAACATCAGATTGAGCCCTTTTTTTAATATAAAAACAAACTACTTTGCCGTCCTTGGTTAACCATGGGCTTGATTTCACTTGATTAATACCCAAATTAAAAAGATCAGCGAAGTCCTGGACATGGCATGTGGAATGGGGCAATAACAGGAGAGAAAGAATGATCTTGTCATGCGGTTTAAGTCCACAAAATATAATTTATGAAAAGACCCTGATGATCTGCCCACAATCTCTTACTTATTTTTTTAAACCCCTCCCTGCCTGTATTTTCTTTTCTTTGTATAATGGACCATTTTTGGAGCTTCATTGCTGATGGACAAGCACGCACGCACGCACGCACGCACGCACGCACACACACACACACACATACACACACACACACACACACACACACACACACACACACACACACACACACACACACACACACACACACACACACACACACACACACACACACACACACACACACACACACACTCCCGGGGCAGGAAGTCCTAGTGGGAGCAGGATGTTGACTTAGTTTTTATTTCAGCTTTCTCTGAAAACCCCTGGAGGTCGACAGAAGAGCAGCCGACAGATGTAAAGCCAGAGATACAGGCAGGGAAACAAAATATAGATTAATGTTCATTTTCTCATATCACAACAGAGAAGTAATAACAAAAGAACTAACGGACATTTATTTACAACTATGGAGGGATAATATTGATAAAAACAGCAGCTGAGGTCAGACGAATGTGAGTCAAAAGCAGACCGACACTGTTTCCACAAGTTTGATTTGTAAAATGTGGCTAGTGACACTCTACAGTAACGTTTTTTAATTCGCAATAAGCTTGATATGTAATGTATTCAGTGTTACGCTTCAGGAGACAGAGACTGTGACTCATAAATAGTCTTTGTGTTTTTAATTAGTAAGAAATTAGCATTAATAAGCAGTCATTGACTACTATATATATACCCGAAATGCAAGAATGAGAGTGCACTCAGTATGACAACATTCAGCATAAATACTTAAAGTGGACCTATCATGCTATATTTGAATAATATAGTGTAGGACCATACCTATATAAAGGCATATTTATACTTTTTTTTTTTCAAAATACCAAACAGATCATGCATTTTAGCCATGCCTCATTTTGCTCAATTTGACATTTTTTAGCTCTGTTTTTGCAAGGGCAGATTCAGTGAGAACAGCACCATCTACAGGCCTGGCATATGTACTACAGCGTCTCCAGCGCTTTTGAACGGCAATGGCCGTGGCTGTCTCCTCCTGATTGGTGGAGTTGGCCCAATAGCCGTAGCGCCACCGTCCTGACGTCAGGACAGTGTTCAAATCTGGATCAGTTTTTATCAGATCCGTTGCAGCCCCTTTTTTAGAGATTTGGGTATGGAGGAAAATAGAGAGGGTTGTGTTTTCTGACACTTGGTGAGTTCCCTGGAACACCGGGGACACATATGCATGTATAAAAGACGTACAAAAGTGCATTTTGCATGATAGGTCCCCTTTAAGCTTCAAGCATGTTAACTATGAACTTAGGGTCACTCGTATCAATCTGTCAACATCATATTCTCAGCATTGCATTTGAGAGTTATATTCTCAAAAATGTGAACACCTTCAGATCAAAACCTTCTGCAAATGTTCAGGTAATTTCAGAAGCCCAGTTACTAGTATCAGTTCACTTGGCTCCTTTTTGAATGATAAACTAAGTCTACATAGTAATAGTAGTAATGATCAGATGATGACAGAATGTCTAATGGTGTTTCTGTTAAGGATGCAAATCTAACGTATTTTTTTTGTCGGACGATTTACCCTAATAACGTGAGTAATGACATTTTCTTCTAGCAACGCCTCCTTGAAATAACCAGGTGCTGTTTCAAGTGAAACACTGTTACACAAATTGAATGGATTAACTTGAAATATCCAGAGACAAGATGTTGGCATTGGAAATGTTTTAGTTGTCTTTTATTGTCCGAAATGTAATTGACTAATAACGTTTGAGCAGTCGTCTTATGACATTGCCTATCGCCCGTCTATAATTTAGCTTTTTACAGCATAATATTAGCTTCTAAACTGTCTGCTTATGAAACAATGTAGTTTCATATTTTGTCGCTAAACTCCAGTCTCACCTCTCAGGCTGTAAGCATTTAATCATCATTTAATCATCGCATGGAAAAAGATGCCCTAAAACATAGCCCCATTTCCCTCAGAGGCTTATCGTCTTTAGAACAATAGCCCATGGGTTTGCAGATAGTGCATTTGCTAACACAGATGATATTAGTACAAACCGTTTTAATTGGGAAGTTTGTACAAGCGGTGATAAAGAGAGTGACAGGAACAGAGCGCAAGTCAATGTCCGGGAAATGTGATTTAACATGTAGCCTATTACAAATGTCATTCATTAATCCAACGTGTCAGTACAGACTATGTTCCCATAGAAACAACACGCAGCAACCATGGAACACTGACAGCTGTGTATGTGTATGTGTGTGTGTGTGTGTGTGTGTGTGTGTGTGTGTGTGTGTGTGTGTGTGTGTGTGTGTGTGGTGTGTGTGTGTGTGTGTGTGTGTGTGTGTGTGTGTGTGTGTGTGTGTGTGTGTGTGTGTGTGTGTGTGTGTGTGTGTGTGTGTGTGTGTGTGTGTGTGTCTTTTTTGTGAGATGTGAGCTTTACCAAAGTTAAGTGAATAATAAATGTTTTGAAGCCAGGACCGGTCGACAGAGAGGAGTGTGTGAGTCGCAGCGTATGATTTGATTTAGACTAACATGATCACATGATATATTCTAAGCTTTCATTTGTGATTATTGAGAAAATCATGCTAGTCGTGCCATTGTTCATTTTCCTTTCATTTTATTCAATTATTGTGATTTAATCCTCAGACACTTTTGTCTTCATGACGCTCACGTTGTGCCATGTAGATGTTATTCAAGAATATTTCTCTTTAGGGGAGAATAACAGATAACTCTCTGTGGGGTGAACTTTGGGATTTCAGCCTTTGCAGACCATTGACATGCACACACCTATATAACACACTACAGGAAAGAGAAAACCCCCAAAAAGCACATTAGGGCCTCTTTAAATACCTTGCTATACAATGTAGGTGTTGAACTGTGGTGATTCATACAGTGCTGTTCTTTACCTAAGCTGTGCACTTATTGTGGTGTTATCTATAAATCTACTTTAATTAGGTAATTGTCTTGGGAAATTATTTTCATTCTATCTGATTTCTACAGGGATACACAGTTTGATGATAACAGGATAATTATGTTCATAAATTAAGACTGCAGGATAAAAATAAAGATAAGACATTTAAATTGCTGCAACCTCCTGGTTATATTCTGACACACACACAATTTAATAATACTGGCAATTTATTTGTGTGTGTGTGTGATTACATTTTTACAATTTTTAACTGTCATGAGAAAGGAGCTGTTGGATCTTTCCTATTTTACTGCGGACTTAGTCAGACACAGAAAGAAAATGCAACCAGAATGTGTTAGCAAGTAGCGTTGACCTTTTTGTTTTTCATCATCATTAGAAGTTTGATATTCCTGGATCGCCACATAATGAAGTCATGATCTGGAGAGTGTGGGTGTAGACACAAACGCTCTCCATGTCACCTGTTTCAGGACATTTTGAGTGTCTTTTTCACCAGTCGGGACATGTGTTGAATTCTCTTGCCCTTGTTAAACTGTTCAAATCCAATTTCCTGGAGTGTCTCGTTTGTGAAACTCAGAGGTGGAAGAAAAATCATTTGTCAGGTGTTCAGAGCACATCTAAGCTCACAAAGCTGATTAGTTTTCTTGGAGAGATCCTCCCAAAGCTGAGGACTTATTAGTGTTTATATTTTATCTTGGTCTAATTTCTAGGTGGAAATTCATTTGAGTATGGGGTGTGCATGTGCATATGATTTGATTTAGACTAACATGATCACATGATATATTCTAAGCTTTCATATGTGTCTGCATTGTAGACATATTATTGATTGTATATTTTTGCAAGTGCTTTTACGATTGGCGATTGTGTGTGCTTTACATATCTATTTCGCACACACACACTTCTATATATCTGTATGTAGGCTCTGTGCCATTGTGTTTATGTGTGTGTGTGTCAGAGTATACAGGATTATCGCAGTCTCATCCTTCATTCCCCTCCTGGCCATGACCCTTTTAAACAACACTCCATCTTTCTCTGGGAATCCCTCCATCCATCTCCATCAATCTTTCTTTCTTTCTCTGCATCCATATCTCTCTCACCCCCCCCCCCCCCCCCCCCCCCAAATACTCTGGATGGAAGGGCGAGAGAGAGAAGGAGAGATACAGAGAGAGAGATGATCCTGTCTTTTTCAACCTTCTTCTTGTTCCATCAAGCATACATCTAGCCTCAAAACTCAACAATAACACATCCATCACACACACACACTCGCATGCACACACACATCCATGCAGCAGGACAAGCAGTGCAGAGTCATCGTCCACAGAAATAAACGAATAAAGTTTTATTCATAATGTCATGAGAAGCCTTCATACGATAGAATATATTTGCTGTCATCCTGAATTTGGAGGAAATCCAGTCATGTCTGGACATTTTCTCCTTAAGTTTAGATTGAACTCCCATATTAATATCGTATTGTCCTTCCTACTGCATTGATAAGTAGTGTCCTTCAATATCGTCACTTTTGTAAACACTATATTTGTTGGAACAGGTGTACCCTGGGATATAGATGGAAGTCCTGGGTGTCTTAACTCCTCTTTTTAGAATCCAATAACCGTTGAAAAGCATCAAATCTCTGGTCGATGTCAAATGTAATTCCCACATCTTGCAACAGCAGAAGAGGTTTGATTTCTTCTTAGTGAGATGGTTAAGTCTTTACCTAGTGGCTTTTCTGGTCATGCAAAAACATGTGACGATACGATAAACGATACGATAATAGGTCTGACATTCTTCTTGCATCTCAGCATCTCCACTTGCAACATCAACAAGGACAAATACCCAAAACAAATAACGAATCAAAGCCTTTTCATAGAAGAAGACCACAATGTGTGGCTGAAAGCTCCAGGAATGTCCAATTAGTCAATGAACCTTGTGACAAAATCAAGGTTGAACATTCAAGCTAGATTTGGTTGATGCTGAGAAAATCTAATGTTTTATTTGGTTTCTCTCCAACATATGTATAAATATATATATTTATGGATATATTTTAATTGTAAAACATAACCGCAATGTGGCATTATATGGTGTATGATAATTTCTACATTTGAACATTTTGATAAGATGACGCAATAGACTGTACTGAAATTATTCTTTGGGTAATATTAGTGTTTTTCCGCCTATCCTTTCCTTGTAATCAGTGTTTGGGAGTGTTGAAACAACTTCTTTGGCGATGACATTTCCCAGCTTTCCCTGTGTGTGCTTATACATTCTGACAGTATTATAATTTAGAGGCTGTATGGCAGCAAATCCTCCGAGACATCTGGTTAACAGAGCGTAGAGGCGGGATAGAGAGGCCAACAGACAGATAGACGGGTTACCATGGTTATCAGAGCAGAGAGAAAAGAATGGAAGGTGATGAACCTGAGTAGATAGTGTGTGAGAGAGAGTGTGTGTGTGTGTGTGTGTGTGTGTGTGTGTGTGTGTGTGTGTGTGTGTGTGTGTGTGTGTGTGAAAGCCATAGAGCTGAAGGCAGACAGTCATTGTGTCCTTGTCATTGAGTGAATCTGAAATGTGAGCCCTCTCTTTAGCCAGCCCTCTCTGTTGTTATCTCACCTCATTGTTGGACATAAAAGCAAAGGGAGAAAGTGTTGGAGTTGTACCCATGATGACATTCTCCCAAGAGATAATTGTAATGTTTAGAAAAGTTGCTATGGCAGCCAACACAGTGACAAAATCTATAAAGAAAATGTAGTTGAAATCATATTGGATTTTTGTTGTTGTTCCCTGCATTATTTTCACTTTCCAAAGATGGTTTTGAATGTGCTTTTATAATTAAAGTTTGGACATGTGTTATGTGAACATGCAAGGGTCCCAGCCAGATTGAAAGAGATGAAAATGGCACAAACTAAACATGTGCTTTCACCATGTGATTCTTTAAATTCAGACATGCAGAGCTGATGGTGTGTTTATGGTATTAACTGTCTCAAATCTAGATTAAATGACACTATTAAAGATATTCTTACTCCCACACACATTTGTATCCAGGTTATGAATGAATATCCATAATTACGCATGATGTTGGCTATAGGTTTTCTGACAGAAGGAGGAGGCAGTCGTTAGAAACGGTGTGGAGACGGATCATGAGAAATATGTTTATTGAAGAAACCGATAAGATCTTTTATTAAAGCCTTAAATAAGATGTATTTCACATTGAAGATGGTTCAATTAGTAGCTGTGTTGGTAGCATGACAATAAGATGGTGCACACATGTTTGCTCTTGTAATAGGTGCATTAAAGGTGGGGTATGTCATTTTGGAGAAACCAGCTCGAGTGCGCTAGAATTTTAAACTACGCAGCCGAAAAAAATCTGCCCCTTCCTTCAGACTTCCTTACAGAACCCCTCCTCCAACACACACGAACGCGCACATGACCAATGAGGGCACGAGATCAGTTTGTGCACAGATGGAAGGCTGACAGGCAGGTAGGCCATCCAGTTATTTTAGCCGGGCCGGCTCAGATGATTGGTCCTGCTTTTTACAGTATTACGGCTTCCACAGATGACATTTTTGTATGTATTTATTGTCAAAGCATTTAATATATTCATTGCTATCGGGATGTTAAGAGCATTCCATGGAATATAACAAGTGTTTCTGAAATAAATGACATACCCCACCTTTAAAGGATGAATCCGTTAGTATATATGGATGCTGTTACTCTTATTTTAGAGCTTTTCCTTTTGCCTACTGTGATTTATAAAATTGGGAATAGAATTTACAAAAGGCACAGTAAAGAGTTCAACCTGCTCTCCAATGACTAGAGCCTTTGAGATGTGAATCAAATATCAGACTTAAAATCTTGAGACATCCAAAAACTGCCACAATGAAAAGATGGAAGTGAAAATACTTGGTTCAACACGAATAAAAGCAGCTTTATTATCAGTAAAATGTACAAACTGAGTTCAAAGCTTATATTGAGGTTTTCAAATAAAGCCTTGAATGTAAACAGTTCTTTAAACTGCAGTGAACATTCATTTTTGTAAATACTAAATACCAAAGGCTGTAGAGTCGGGAGCTATTGAAAATGTTTGGATCAAAAGAGTGGAAAACAATATCACACAGCCACCAAAAGTATGACATTAATAATATCGAGTACTCTACTATTGAATGGACTTTCAAAAGAAAGCAGAAAAGAAAATAGCCCAGAATTCAATGCTGACTAAGAAACAGTTATGAATGGAGTTTGAAACTATTCAGTACTTCTAGAATATGTATTGAAAGTGTTGTGATGTGTGACAGTAGTCTAGACACACAATTGCCTAGGAGTGATATTATCGTGATGAATTGATAAGTATATAACATAAACTGCAACACATGAATGGAAAAAACCCAATTTAATATCCTAACTTTACATGTGTTATGGTTACTTTTTTTCTTCTCAAAATCAGACCCCTCTCTCATATCTGATTTACTCAAAGCTGCATTATGTGAGTCTCTACAAAACACAACCCGGATGTGGTATGATATTATCCCCCCACATTTTTCTGAAACACAGTGAGAACTTTCCCTCCAAGAAAACACTGTTATGGAAATCTTTCCTCCCTCGTGTAGATTCTCAGATATCAGTTGTGAGAATTTCTCAAGGTATGCAGAGTGTGTATATGATATGTTGTGAGTACTACTGTGAGAATGTGTACACATGTGTGAGAGAGACTTTGGGTGTCTCAGATGTTCTTCACAGTTCATCAGTGTTGACATCTGGCCAAACAGCTGGACTCCTCTGGACTCATCTGGACACACACACACCGTCCACCCTTTCACAAGTGCTTCGTTTCTCTTACACTTTTACTGTCTTTCAATCTGATCTTCCCTCTGTACATTCCCGCATCTCTGTGTTTATGTTTGTACATCAGTGCACATGTTGTTTAACTGTAAAAGTTGTTGACCTTACATCACGTCTGGGACATGTGACATTGTGCAGGGCGTGCATGTGTTTGTCTGTGTGTGTTTGCCAGACAGGAAATGTGAACCATGTGCACAGTATGTTGAGCATTCCAGTACCTTAAGTCCAACAAGCTTGTCATTGACTCTGAGACGAATGTGCTTTTACTATGGGAACACACAGCCTAGAAAAACCGGTGCTTAGTCTCATGGTGCATTTGTGTGCTGATGACATGTAGACATGAGTTATCATTGCTTTGTTTAGAAGTCTCAGAGCTACTTGGCTTGTGAGTGCACTCAAATACTTTAAACTATGTGCACATACTGTACTATAGACAAACAATGTGATGCATGCCAAAAAATCAAAATCCAATGTATTACATTACATGCATTTCTATGTAGCATTTAGTCTAGATACTTCCTCAAATAATACAAAAAAACATTAGGATAAGATAGGGATGCAAAAACGATATTTTGTGAATTATATTGCAAGATCAGAAAGTAATTTTTGAATAGTATAACATAATAATATCCTGGAAAAAAGCTGTGTACTTAGGATTGTTTTCCATAATAAAATGAGCTCCAGCAGTTTAAAATAGCCACAGAAAGGAAGTGGAAAATGCTTGAGCAACATAATGCAAATGAACAGTCCTTTGATAAAGTAGCAGGCCCAAATCTGCACAGTTGAAAACTGGCCTAAAAATGTTTTCTTTAATCTGCATGCTTCTTTTATCCAAAGATAAAGTGAATATGGCTTGCTCTATCTGTGAGGGGTAAATGATGTTAACTGCATTAGACTGTAACCAAAATATACCCAGATTATATAAATGACTGGTACAAAACCTGCCCTCCCCCTCATGTTCCCCACTAATTACTCATAACCTCAGAACAACTGTGCAAGCTGGCTCACTCGCAGCAAGACTACACACAGAAACTGACACAATTTAATGATTTTAAGAACAAAACATTTGAGTAAAGCATGGTGTTGTGTGGGTTCCTAATAACACATAATGTTCTGCTTTTTAGCAACACATGTTGTTTTGAAGATGAAATCCTTTCTGACCTCCTTTGAGCTGCTCCTAATTGCGTTCAACCTGATCCAACTATACTTTTATTATTATTTAAAAAATAATAATTATAACACTAATGATCTATTGTGCCCTTTTTGAAATCCAACAAAGTGATTTAAAAATACAGGATTACAAACTGGATAAGTCATAAATCCTCAGGTTTCAAATAAAACTGACAAAAAAAGAGATAAGAATAGGAAATGAAAACATATTTTAAAGACGGTTTAAAGGTAATTAGGTAAAAATTGAATTGACATTTTAATACATTTCATGAATTGTCTTATGTCATTGTTTGCTTTCAAGTTCTCAAATGAGAATATTGATACCAACTTCATGTGTGTATCCAGCATAAACAAGTGTATTTCCAAAAACACCACACTCTTAATATGATGTTGCATTTACAGTATGTCTAACAAGCTTCCATAATAATATGTTTATCTATTGGTTTAATTTTTAACATCTGTTTCTGTTGGTCTGTGTGTTTTATTTCAGGTCTGTTCCCGGCTGTGTTGAACTTGGCCTCCATGGCAGATATCTCCACTAATGCGACCTGTGGTTCCACGGGTCCGGAGATGTTCTGTAAGCTGGTGGAACATGTACCCGGCCAGCCCATAAGAAACGCTCAGTGTCGAATCTGCAACCAAAAGAGTACAACACCCACAGGTAAGACAGACTTATAGGCATTTTGATTACAACAATGAATCATGCTCGATTAGTTAATTAGTGCCAGATTGGCCAGATGTTAACAAATCCGTTTGTCTGAAATGATAATCACTGAATAAACTGAGAAATCAATCGCGACATGACAAGATGACAATAGAAAATTAGCCTGCGATCATAATTCATACAAGACAGTTATTTAGTCAATCAATGCTTCAGTTAACCATCAGTTAGTCGCTGAAGCAGGCCGTCATCAACCAGCCAGTCAGTCAGATAATGAGTGCAGTTAGCTTTGGTTACACCTGCTTAGCTAGCTTTGCTTAGTTAGCTTAGCAATCAGACAGTTAGTCAACCAGGATGAGAGGAGAGAAGGAGGATGAAGCAGGGATTTACTGCTGCAGAAAGAGGGGGGAAATAAAGCTTGAAATGAGTGTGGTGAAAATGAAAGACAGATGAACTGAGATCAAAAAGGTATTTTTAAAACAAGTGATGAGTTACATAACAGACTTTCTCTGTCTTTTAAAGGAACTATGGATGATATGCTTATTCTCTTTCTTGCTCAGAGTAAGATTAGATGATGAAAACCACCGTTAAAGTCCCACTAGGGACAAGAATTGATAATGAGCTGTAGATTTAAATTCAGACGACTTATTGACGATTACATTGACAAACAATGGAAATGTGTTTTTAGCCCCGGCAAATAAAGCATTCCAAATACACAGTACAACATACAGTTCAAGTGGTCATAAAAAAACTGAAAGTAGTATAGCGTATATACTCGATGCAGCACATCAGTTTCAAAAAGATATCTCTAGACTTCTAGACATTTCTTATTCTAATATAACGAACCATTCCTAATTGACTGGTTATTGTATTATTTGATTTATTTCTGTATGACAGACTGTTTAACTGAATGGCATGTATTTTGATTAAGCAATTCTGCATGTCCATTATTAACTTTCAATGTAAAACATCTTAGCCACAGGAGGAGAAAACCTGGACAAATGAGGGAAAAGAGCGAGGAGAGGAAGGACTCCTTTTACTATTCTGTCAATAGTTGCCATGGTTTTTGTAACAGAAATGTCACACATAAGTAACCTGATAATTGACAGCTGCAAGTCAACCAATCATATTCACTTAAAAATACTCTCTCATTCAATTACCACCCAAACAAAGGCTTACACACAGCATACATTAAAGTGTAACAAAGTGACCTTCTCTCTGTGTTAAACTAATAATATGTTTCCTTCCTGTTGCGTCCGAGTTATTGTGCGGAATAGTAACTGCAGCGAGGAGCAGATTCTGCAAATAGGGTGACATTTATTTTTATTCAGAAGTGAAATAAAATAATCTGAAAAGGAAAGAAAAGAAAAGGATTTCTCCCTGATAAGGTAGAAATGTGTGCTTTTGATATCTGGCCTTGAATGGTTGAAATGCCAGTTTTATAAAAAAAAAATGGAAAATGTTCATTCAAGACTAAAATGACTTTTTGATATTTGAAATATAAGATAACATAGAACACAATTACTGATATGACCTCTGACCCTCACTTTGATTTCCGATCTCTCTTTGTGTGTTTTGTTTGTGTGTTTTTCTAGAACAACATCCCATAGAGTACGCCATAGACGGGACAAACCGTTGGTGGCAAAGTCCCTCTATCCAGAATGGAAGAGAGTACCACTCTGTGACAATCACTCTGGACTTAAAACAGGTAGAAACTCACACATTTGTAATATGATACTTATGAGGGTGTTGTATTATCTTCCACATGTATTCCCCTCGGGCTTACCCCATCTTTACACTAGTACTGAGTCAAGCCTTCCCTCCCTGTAGCACTGACACTTGGCTCCTTCTTCACAAAGAACGACAGCTGCGGTCGGATTTATGTTTTTTTCAGAGGAATTTAATGGTGACTCGTCATTACTGGAATCCACTGTAAGGGCCATGAATCAAACCTGACCGCAGCCTCTATTGTCTGAGCAGAGCAGACGAAAACCTTTTCATCAAGGTTCATCTAACAGCATCAAAAACATTTGTATTAGTCTGTGATTTGAGGCAGTTTAACGCACTATTAGGAAAACATAATTTTGGTGAAAGCTGTCCGTGTATACAGTGTTAGGTGCATTGTCTTTCATGGGAATAAAACAAATCGTCAAAGGAAACAATAACAAATATTTTTGATCACAAAATCATGAATTCTTTTTTTTTTTTAAACTGGGCTGAGAAGTAAGGTGTTGCCCAGCTTAGTCTAAGAAAATAAGAAACTTCCCAAAAACCAGAGGTGGGAAGTAGTGGAGTACAAATACTTTGTTACCGTACTTAAGTACATTTTTCTGGTATCAGTACTTTACTCCACTAGTTATTTTTCTGACGACTTTTTACTTTTACTTCTTACATTTTGAACACAAATACCTGTACTTTCTACTTCTTACATTTTCCAAACAGGTTTGTTCCTTTAGTTTTAATCTGTGTTTGGTGGTATGATCATTATTATTTAGAGCAGGGGTCTCCAACCTTTCTTCATCTGAGAGCTACTTTGAAAAAATGAAAGTGGCCAAGAGCTACTTGCATCACATCGCTTACATGTATTCACATATCACTTCACATGAAGGTCCAAGAAAACGAAAATGTCGCACATATTATTATGGCCCTCATAGTAAGTACATCACTGAAAATTCACATAATGTCCTTAATCACCACCTGACAAGCATCTTATGGCACATGTATAAAATAAGTGCATTCACTCTTTTGTACAGTCAGTGAGATGAATGGCACTGCATGAGTCCACCATACAGGTGTATGCTGGAGTGTACCCACTTAGGTTCACTCTAATAGAGTCATTTAAATGTTCATCAGTCATTCTTGTTCTGTATTTAGATTTCATGACATTCATGTCAGCAAAAGCTGCTTCACAAAGGTATGTAGAACAGAACCAAATAAAGCAGACATGTTCAGTGCTGCTTGCGAATGTTCTTGTAGTTTTCTGGGTCTACAAGGCTCCAGAAATGTTGTGAGTTTTGCTGAGACTTAAGCTGAACATTATTTTGGAGATTTATAACCTCCATCTCCACAGGATTGACACTGAACAGTTCAGCCATCTTTTTCTTCTTCTTCTTTGTCTTGACATGAAATTATAAACCATAATAAATCAAGTGTATAGGTCTAGCCTCCCTATATCTGTGTGTGAAATTGTTCCATCCTCATAAACAAAAAACTAATACTTCTGCAGTCTAGCTGCAGCTTCTTTTCTTCTGTTAAAAAAAAGACACTGAATGTCCTGAATGTGGCATCACACACAGGACTTGAGTCTGAACACAGCAGACAACAGGAGTATTTACAACAGCATTATAAAAACAAAAATAGTGCATGTGGGTGCACACTTACATTACTCTGTCTTACTGTTACATAAATCCCATGAATGTATGAGATTAAGTTAGCTTCATCATATCTCAATCAGTGATTAAGTGAATAATAAAGTTTCTATCGGGTCACTATCAGCCTGTCACTCATTATTTTCAGGGAGGGGGCGGGGTTTGGAGGAACGGAGAGGAGACGGTGATCGCGGAAGCTTTCCTTCTGCCTTCACAAACTTTACACAAGTAGGCCTATTTATCAACTGAAAATAGCAAGAGGACATTCATACTCTGCAATCCAAGACTTGATTAAATCCACCAAAAACCTGACATGACGATAACGAGTGTTTTTCAAAAAACACAAATCCCTCCCTGTGTGTCTCTGAGCCGCAGCGACAGGGCCTGATTCAGAGCGGGTCATTCTGCTGTTGGTTCTGGACTGATGTTGGTGGAGAAAGCAGACTGCCCCGTGTGTGGTGTCGCTGTGCCGCTGTCACGTCTGTTCCTTGATCTCTGCATCACTGACCAATTTGATATTCGTGTGACAGAAACAATTCTAAAATAAAAAAACGTTATTGTCCAGCCGCGGCCGAAAAATCAAGAAGCAACCTTACTACGCTATAATCGATAATCGAGCCGCGAGCTACTGAAAAGCTGCCCGCGAGCCACCGGTAGCTCGCGATCGACGTGTTGGAGAGCCCTGATTTAGAGTCATTGCGTGCCTATTGATTTGAACACGATCCGTTTATCCATCATTTCCTGGTCTTCTCTAAAGAAGAGGGACCAATGAAAACGTTGTCATGTTGCCGTTGTTCAGCATGGAAACATTCATTAGCTAACAATGACATTATTGTTCTATTAATATAAAGGGAGGTCAGGTACTCTTTAAAACAGCTGCTAGTTATGGGTACTTTTTACTTAAGTACATTACGAAGCCCATACTTCTTTACTGTTACTTGAGTAAAGAAGTTTAGTCAGTACTTCTACTTTTACCAGAGTATTTTTAAACACGAGGATCTGTACTTCTACTTCAGTAAAGGATGTGTGTACTTTTGCCATCTCTGCCAAAAACATTTAGAAGATGTAAGAGACGTTGGAGGTGACACACACCCTGGATCAGCCTGCAGCAGCACACGTGTACAGAGAACCACTTACACTTTACACCCCCCCATATGGACAATTTTCAATTTCAAATTAACCTATTGCCTCGACACAGCAAGACCAGGTGGCCGCTGGATTTGACCCCGTGACATTCATTCATCATTAGATATCACCAAGATAGTTTTATCACCTGTAGTCATATCTCAGCTTTTTCAATTTTTACATTTTGAATGTTCTATTTTTCAGTTTTTTCTTTAAATTATAAAAGTAACACCTTTGGATTTGCCAATCAAAATTAATTGGGCTTGAGCTGGAACTTTCTTTATTTCGTGACAGTTTATAACGTATTTTTAGAAAATTAAAGATGACTTGAAGCCCTACCAAGATTTAAGGTAAGGTAAAGCTGCCAATCATCAGCATCACAGCCCCTAACAAACGTCTGTTGGCTACATTTCTTTATTAACATTGAATTATACATGACTAATAAGTTAATATATACATTATATCTGGTCATATAAGCAATGCCAACCAATTCAAGATTCATGTTTATTGTCATTGCACAACGAAATGCAATTTGCATCGAGAAGTAAAGTGCATTAGTTTTCAACGAATTTACAAAATAAATGCACAATACAATGGTCAAAATGCATTTTTAGTAGGTTTTTGTGGACTTTCCTTAATCTTGTGTTACCAATTTCACGATTTTGCTCCTCTAACCAGTCTTAGTTTTAGATAACATGAACACACCACGCTGCATGCTGTCTTATCGCTTTGTAACCACAGCAATTCGTTAATTATTGAACAAAGGTTTTGTCATCCAAGGAATTAAACTACCTGCTATTATTACAGCAGTGCTGAAATTCGTTAAACCAACTTAGCTATCAATCATTTCATAAGCATGCTTGTCACCCTTTAAATAATTGGGTTTCCATTTATGATTTGGAACGCTTGGCAGGAATCTCTGTGATTAAGGGTCTGTGTACTAGCATGGGAGATTTAGGACATCTAGTTTAGTTTAGAAGTGTGATTAAACAGATTACACCGCCAGAGTATAATTACATAGATGTCTTGAGAATAAAAATAATGAGGGTGCGAGACTTCAGTTCACGAGAAGCCATCGGTTTATTAATAGAAGCCTATGAAAAATTGCTTTTTAGGTTAAAAGTGATGGAAACATTTCACAGCAGAGGCAAAAACACAAATATAAACCTGAAACCTGAGCGATACGGCCTCTTATACTTTTCTGTGGATTCCCTGGACAAAGGCTCATTCAATCTAAGTCAATATCTTGGTGTCCTTCCCATCTTTTCTGTCGTTAAGTGTATCATGAAAAAGAGAGTTATAAAAGGAATATAGGTACATTTAATGGCGGAATAGAAATAAGGGACAAAATATGTGACATACGACACAAACCACAACTCAGAGAGATATAAATTAGAGTTCATTAAAAAGCACTTTGATGCCAGTTCAGATGTGAATAGGTGGTAAGAGGCCAATTGTAAAGCGCTTTGGACAAGAGTGCTATATAAAGGCAGTCCATTTACCACTCTATTTTTATTGTCAAACACCATTTTACAGGCTTCTCTGTGACACAATGAAAACATTACATCATACTTCTTAAAAGTTATCTTTCTTTATTATATAAATAAATAAACTCACAGTCAATACAGAATTACGGACAGTGCAGTGCGTTAGAGTAAACAAAACACGACAAAAAAGGAATACTTATTTTAATGGGCGACTGTGGCTGCGAGGGAGTGCGGTCGTCTTTCAACCAGAAGGTTGTGGGTTCGATCCCAGCCCGTGCAGCCAACATGTCGATGTATCCTTGGGCAAGATACTTAACCCTGAGTTGCTCCCGATGGCCAACGGTGTGTGAATGTGTGTGAATGTTAGGTCCTAGAGTCAGGTACACTGCTCTGTATGAATGGGTGTGAATGGGTGAATGACGTATGTAAAAGTGCTTTGAGGGGTCGTAAAGACTGGATAAAGCGCTATATAAGTACAGTCCATTTACCATTTGAAATTAAAACAGTTTTGATTTCAGTTTTTGTCATTTTAAAGCTAATGATCTTAAGTGAATATTGTAATATTTGTGCCTCATTTCATAACAAATATGTAAATGTAGAGCCTGAGAGAGAGAGAGAGAACAGGAAACAGTAAGAAGTAAGCCTGAGATGAATTGTATTTATTCATTATTTATTTGTTTATGCCAACCAGCACATACGTAGAATATAATTGTATTTCTGGACAGGAAGTAGAAGAGCAGCCATCTTGACATGTTAATGTCTTCAGGCCCATCAATCACAGCTTTCACCACTGTGGTGTGGCTACAGAATATAAATACACATTTCTAAATGGTCTCAGAAGCACCAACACACGTTTTCACACTTGTCACTTACACTCTATGCACGTTGAATTCCTGATACACATGTTCCATTTGTCAGGATTTGGTTTCTTAAAAGCTTTTTAATAATGGCACATTTCTTCTCAATGACCACCTACTGGGCCGCCTCGGCTCTAACAGTCGTCATTGGCCGCGTTTAAAGTGTTCACAGCATATATTATGTGCATTTATTTCCGGAAGAAGCTTTCCATCAACTCTAAAGCTGTAATCATTAAGCTTTTTATTTGACAAAAGGCTCATCTTATTGTCAATGACCATACTTGCTGTTTCCGCCAAAGAAAAACAAAAGATCTTCAGGATTAGTATTAAAATAATTATAGTATACCATTCATGAAGGGATGAGGGGTTGTCTGATTGAATTCAAGTACTCTAAATTCAATATATTAGTTAATTTATATAATATATTTCCCAGAAATTGGACTTGGGAAAGACAAAGAAATGTCCTTTGATCACCAAACACAGTTTAACACTACTATAAATTGATCAAAATAAAAGTATATCGACCTCACGCCTGATTTGCAATGATCGCCTTTATACTGGCTTCCATAAATGTGTGTGTGTGTTTGTGTGTTTGTGTGTGTGTGTGTGTGTGTGTGTGTGTGTGTGTGTGTGTGTGTGTGTGTGTGTGTGTGTGTGTGTGTGTGTGTGTGTGTGTGTGTGTGTGTGTGTGTGTGTGTGTGTGTGTGTGTGTGTGTGTGTGTGTGTGTGTGAGAGAGTGTGAACATGTGCATTCCACAGTAGGTGATTTTTGTGTGTGTATATGTGCGAGTCGCTATCAGACCAACGGAAAGCTATTTACCCTCCAGTGCTCTGAATTTCCCTTGCGACCTCAGTCATCTCACTCAGAAAATGACATGAAATGTGTGTGTGTGTGTGTGTGTGTGTGTGTGTGTGTGTGTGTGTGTGTGTGTGTGTGTGTGTGTGTGTCTGTGTGTGGTTATCGCCTGTGACATCACCACCCTCATTTCCTCTCTTGTTATTGTTGAACCTCTCTAGATGGAAAGACTAAATAATGAGAGAGTGGGAGCTGAGGGTCCATGTGTGTGAGTGTGTGTGAATGTGTGTGTTTTTGAGAGACGGTTGAACTCTGTGTATGTTCCTTATCATTTTTTGATGATTTCTTGAATTGTAATTTTGCATCTCAATTGACAATCACAGTAAAAGTCCTTTGCAGAGAGAGACATTTTGAATAAGGTTGAAAATCATTTATTTGCCCCACAAGAGCTTAGGTTCTTCATTTTTGTGTAGGTTTCTTTCACAGGTTTAAACAGTCTTTTACATTTAAAATAATCACTTTTTATTTTTGTAATTACTGGGCTGTGTTATAACTCCAGTCTTTCCGTATCAAACACAGGTTTTAAGTCGCCCTAAGGTTAAGCATTCATTACGATCAAGTGATTACCAGTCATTGTATTTGGACTTCTTTACCATGAGGGGTTAAACTCGCTTTCCTTGGTAACAACCATTTGTCGCCTTCATACCGGTTCGGTTTCAGTTAAATTGCAGTTATCATGGAGATGAAGTCGTCAGTTTGATTGACGGACATTTTGTTCTACGTCGTCAAATGACGCACAACGTCTGTTCTCTGACGGCGGGAGGAGAACATGGCAGCAATCGGAGAAAAAAGAGGATGTCAATCAAAGTGCCAACATTATCCGCAGCTCTTAAATACCTCAACATACAGACACACACACTCACAATGACATTAATACACACTTGTTACATGCATAATGTTTCAAGTCTTGTTCAGGCACACACATGCCTATTGTTATTTATTTTATCTTATGACCGCTATGTACATGTAACTGTTTGAGCCTATAACGCATTGATCAAAATGACTCAACCAGAGAGAGCCTTATATTCAAGTCCATAAAAAACAGACAGTGGTTTTATACTTTTTTTTTCATTTTAATATTCATAAAAACAGCATTGTGCTTGAGAAAGCTTCAGAACAGATGGGTGGAAGTGGGAAGTGGGTGTTGGATATGAGCAAACGAAAAACAATAACAGACAAATTCATGTTTACATTTATTTACATTTTTAAGATCACATAATATTGGAGCTTTACACCTTAGCTCTTCAACTTCAAATCATTGCGGTTCACTTTATCGCAGTCGACAAACAGCTTAATGAGGCGGATGTTTGAGTCCACTGGTTCTCAAAATCAGTCTTTATGAGGACTCAGTTAACCTTTACCCACCATAGTGATAGCTTTATGACAATCTGTGTATGATATATTCATCAAATGTGTGCTAAACATTTCCTTTTGTACATCGGAAAAATACCTTAAACTAGAAAACAATCTTGCCTTTTCGTCACTTTTTTCCTAATATAATTAAGAAGGATTTGAGAAAAAGACCTGGTGAGAGCTTTAAAACGGCAGACAAAATTGTTTTTATTCATTACTCAAAGAAGAAAAATGAAACATCTGCTGTAATGTAACTTTGTTGGTCTACGTTTGACAGAATCTCGGGCCAAAGCAAGAATGTGGGAGAGATTGCAGCATCTGGTGTTGTGTGCAGACTAAAAGCCCATTTAAAAAGCTTAAGGCTAAATTACGACCAAGTCTGTGAGCGAGCGTGTTCCTGTGCACGTTTGTTTTATTTGTGAGTCTAACTGTGTTTTTTGGCAGTTCAGACAGAGAGGCAGACTTAACGAGAATGGATTTCAATTGGTTGTTAAAACATCAGTACATTTCTCCGTTTTATCCAGAGGCCAGCGTCTGCAGCGTGTCCACTGTTTGAACCAATGTGAAAAACAAAAAGAATTCCCCGTTGTTTTTATTATCTCACATTATTTCCCCTGCAATTTGGTTAAAAATTGAACTTTATGCTAATGTGTTTGCTGCAGAACTGTCAAGAGACTGTCATTCAAAAATACTGCAGCATCTCTCCCCCAAATTGTTTTTAGTGGCAGCTCAGTGGAAAAGCAGAGCGATGTTGAGATGAGATAACTGTGTGGCTCCTGTGAATATCTGCAGCTTGTTTGCTTGCACTCAGCTTGGCAGTCAGGGATGTTGGATGATTCACAGATATTTAGAACGGGGCCAAAAGCTACTTTATTAGTCCAGCGAGATGTTAACACATTTTCTCTTGAAGTGACAGTAACTTTTAACGAGTCTGCATACCACGTCTGTTGCTCTGACTACAGATCCACCTGTGTGTCTGTATATTGTTTGTCTGAAAACCCCATTTATTTGAATAGTTTTTTTTCTCTTTATTTCTCATTCTGATCTTCCTCCACTTAATTTCTGATCTGTCTTTTGTGCTTCAAATCCTGTTTATAATTAGCTGGAGCGCTAACTGGAATTGGGGTTTGATGCCAGTTTATCAGGCCAAAGACATTTGAACATGTTTCCATGTGAATGGCCTGTAAACACCAGCTGCCCAGTAAAACCGCTGTCATTGTGTTTCCAAATCACGCTCACACAAAATGGATTCTTCACACTCCATTTGTTTGTGGGCATCACAACCATACTGGACACAGGGTTTAGATAGATGGATTATCATTAAAATAAACACTTTAAGTGCTCATTTGGCCACAAATATGTCATTCCCCCCATGACTATTTCCTGTTAAATGTGTAATATTGGTCCAATAAATGCGTAAGAACTATTTGGAAATTCATAATAATGTGTATGGTATTAAGTTTTTAAGACCCCTTGTGAGATGTAGAATAGAAGACTCTTGTCATACCTCGAGATAAGTGCTTTTTTGTATCCGTTATAGACATTTGCCACACTCCTCTGCAACACTTCTATCTGAAGAAAAGTTTATTTTAGAATCATAGAATTATTCATCAGTGCAAAAACAAAGTACAGATAAGAGGCAACATTTCATCTGAGGCTAAATGAGTCACATTGTTTCACTCTTTTACTCAAAGTTAAGGTTTTCTGTGTGGAAGATAAACAAAACTTACTTTAAAAAGTGAATTTAGCCAATTAAATGATATACCAAAGGCTAAGAAAAGTATCTGTTCATGAAACAAACTTACCATAAATGTACCCAACTGACATTAAATGTAATGGATGCAAGATCACAATTATTTACCAGCCGTGTGATCTATTGAAGGACGCTCATTGGTGTTTATTTGATGATGCTGGGTCGAGCTTTATGGGCAAAACATTTCCTTTGCTCGAGCCACATCTGATCAAAACACAAAATATGACGCATGCACGTACGCACGCACACTAACCAGCACGCAAAGACACACACACACACACTCACATTGCATTAGCGGTGTTCATCTATGTTTAGCTGCTGGAGCTGCCTAGCTGTCCCAAAGCTGTCAGCATATTACAAGCTACCACTGAGAGCTCTCTAACACACACACAGACACAACCAGACACTAGAAGAGACACACACACACACACACACACACACACACACACACACACACACACACACACACACACACACACACACACACACACACAAAATCCCATCCGCGGCTAGAATACAGGTAACATTGACTCTTTGTAGGAGGTTTGAATGACTGCTCTAAGGTTACCCTGAAATTCACTTTCTCACACACACACACACACACACACACACACACACACACACACACACACACACTTGGTAGATCTCTCCCTATTCTAATTGCTGCAATGTGACACTGCTTCCCACATCACGAGAAGAAAGAGAGAACGAGGATGGGGTGAGAGATGGGGTTGTGAAGAGAGGAACGGGCGACAGCATTTGACCTACATCGTGTGTGTGTGTGTGTGTGTGTGTGTGTGTGTGTGTGTGTGTGTGTGTGTGTGTGTGTGTGTGTGTGTGTGTGTGTGTGTGTGTGTGTGTGTGTGTGTGGGTGTGTGTGTGTGTGTGTTGTGTGTGTGTGTGTGTGTGTGTGTGTGTGGTGTGTGTGTGTGTGTGTGTGTGTGTGTGTGTGTGTGTGGTGTGTGTGTGTGTGTGTGTGTGTGTGTGTGTGTGTGTGTGTGTGTGTGTGTGTGTGTGTGTGTGTGTGTGTGTGTGTGTGTGTGTGGTGTGACTGTTCAGATTGTATTTTAAATGTTAAAAAAGCTTTAAATAAACACTCTTAATTTCAGACAGCTAGAACATGTGTGACAAGGAAGTGAGTAAAGTAGGTTTAACCAATCAAATCCTTTTAAAAAGCATTTTTGTATTTACTTAAAGTTTTCAAAAAGAAACATACTGGTTGAGGTCGAATACAACTGTAATAAAAACTAGGACTAGTTTCATAACAATAACTCTGACATAAAGTGTAAACACTTCAGTGGAAATCCAGTGTCATTAAAACTGTAGGTAAAATATTTCCCTGCGGTTATTGATGAATTTTTTTAACTCGGTCTATTGTCTGTGTTTTTAAGGTTTTCCAGATAGCCTATATGATCATAAAGGCAGCCAACTCCCCGCGCCCAGGTAAGATTTCCTTTTCTTTCTTTGTATTTAAGGCAGCCACTTGCTGTTTCAGGTGGTAATATAATGTAATATAACTGCTCTGATTATAAAATGAAACAATGACTGTTTGATTAAAGTGCCAGCTCCAGACCTGTTTGCTTTATGACTGTTAGATGACCTTTTGAGCCCATGATCCGCCCCAAGGAGAATTCTTTGGAAGCTCAAGATCCCATTCAATAAAATGAATTTGAACTCTACTCTGTATTTTTTAATTATGTGCAGAAGTTTCTTTGAGGTTAAAACCCAGCTTAAAAAAATACCAGTAATCCTGATGAAGTTATTGTCTATAAATAATGCTATGCTTTGCTATGATTAACTCTCTTGTGACTTTACTATGCATGTATTGTAGATGCTCAATTAAGGTGTAAAGAAAAGGCTTGTATTATATTAAAGGGGACCTATCATGCAAAATGCACTTTTTGATGTCTTTTATACATAAACATGTGTCCCCGGTGTGTCAGGGAACTCACGCACTGTCAGAAAATAAAACCCTCTCTCTTTTCCTCCGTACCCAAATCTCTAAAAACGGGGGTACAACGGAGCTGATCCAGATTTGCGTCCGATATGATGTAATATCGGAAATGTGGACCCACGGCACTATCAGAAACGTTACTATCAGAAACAATGCCCGACTGTTTTGGACGTAATATGGTCGGTGTTTACATTAGCATCGCTAACACTCAGAGCTAACCTGTACTGGAGAGCATGTGTGTGAAGAAGCAGGAAATAAAAAGGAACTCACCTTGTGGTATAACCGGCAAGAGAGAAAGCCTTTGAGCTCCATACTGTTTCAGAAATAATCCTTGATAATCCATGATATGGCGTTTCATCACGGCAGTATTTAGTTTAGACAGTAGCTGCCGGGTCCTGCATGAGCTCAGCCCCCTCCTTTTTTATTTTTTATCAATTTTTTTTTTAAAGCTTTATACCCAAAATCGGCACTTTTGAAACAGGAAGTGAAATAGAGGGATATGAGGCATGGCTAGAATGGGTGATCTGTTTGGTATTTTGAGCAAAACACTTCATAGACATGTTTTTTATATCTTTTTATATATCTGAGACCTATGCTATTGCCTAAAAATAGCATGATAGGTGACCTTTATGGGGTTTTAATAGGAACACGTGTGAAACTGTGCTGGAAAAAATGAAAAAGGCCCTTTCTAACAGATAAAATAGACCAAAGGTATGATTTTTGGATTATATGAATTTCATCATCATTTTCTACTTTTGCAGTTTTGAGACATTCTTTTAAGTATCTATTTTTACTGCAATTTATACGTTTTCATATATTGTTGTAAAATAAATGGTTTAACCTTCATTTAGCTAAACTTACAAAGTTGAACAGGGACTTTTTCTTTGGGACAGTAAATGCAGACTGATTGTCACTTAGATGGAAAAGAAATGAATATCCATTGAATCGATTCAGAAGGTGGAATATCACATTTTCGGTCCAGGCTATTAATAAATATGTAGAATTGAATGTCCTGTCAATTTTCTATGTATTTTAAACAGTTTGACCTCAGCACAGTCTTGGACCTCCATCATTCTGTTATTGATAATTTCCCATCTACATATCACACGTTTAATGCCTTTCATCATCATTCTTTTACCCATATTTTTGTCCACAGGTAACTGGATCTTAGAGCGTTCAATAGATGGCGTCACCTTTGACCCCTGGCAGTACTACGCCATGACAGATACAGAGTGCCTGACGAGGTTCAACATCAACCCGCGGACCGGAAATCCATCCTACACCCGAGATGATGAAGTTATCTGCACGTCTTTTATTCAAAGATCCAACCACTGGAGAACGGAGAGGTAACACTTATAGCTTCAGAAGTCTTTACACTGCCGCAGTAATCTGTAGTTGAGTTTTGTTTGGATTTAGGTTGATTTAAATGGTGCCAATGGGTTAAGTTGACCCAGGATGAGATGCAGTGGGTCAAGTTTAATGAGGTTGGGGAGATGTTAACTTGGTGTGTAGAGTACAATAAGTTGAATTGTGCATGGTCTGCTTGAACTATATTAAGTTAGACTGTGTCGTGTTTTATAAGAATGATTTAGGTTGGTTTAGATCTCAAACTGGCGAGTAGGGTTACAATGGCTTAACATGATTTACCAAAGTATGGGAACAACTAGACAAAGTGCAGCTTCTGTAGTATTGCAAGAATGTTATTTTTGTGATGCACTTTGGTCTTTTTTTCCTCTTTAAATGCATATAAAGGTAAAGATAGTTTCAGCTTGTATGCAAAAAAATGTACACCTCTTCATTATCATGTGAATGGCCTGATCCAGTTGCATCCAGACCTTTGGAATTTAACATTTTTAAATTAGGTTTTTGTAATGACGACCAAAAAGCTGGATGCAAATAATATAAGTTGATGTGAAGCACAAAGCTGTTTTCTTAGTCTTTCAGAAAGCAAAGTAAACACAAAAGAACAGGCAGTAGAAAATCAGGCCAAGATCATAAGGCATTTTTTTTTTGAGAGCTGTAATTGATATCTCATACTGTGGTTTTCTCTATGTATCTCTTCCCTGTACTTCATTTCGAAAAAGTGATCATAAGGCAGGCAAGGGCGGGCTCAGACTTGCACTTTATGGCTATGAGGCGGAAAATATAATCTGAGAATTAGAGTGATCTTGTGAATTAGTGTACATACTAAGTGACTGATTAGGAGGACTGAGGGCTACATTAGGAGTGCAAGCAGGTGACTATCAGGTCATGTCAGGAAGGGCTGAGGGCAACAGACAGACTGGATGTGAGTAACAGTTAGGAACGAGACGATATGTTACAACAGGAGTGGAAATTAGAATAAGGTGAACATTTGAAATTGAACTTGACTCATGACACCAGATACAACTCTATAAAATCAACACAAAAGAAAGTATAATGTTCATATGAGCTTTCATAAAGACACTCATATAGTGTTCTTAGCAGGATACAAGTAAATAAGTAGATGAGAGCATGTCTAAAATGTAGGAACATTTCAAATGTACACACATATTTATATAATTCAAGTCACTGATAGAAAACCCACACATATGCACACAACTGTTTGCTGTTATGTTGCTTTGATCAGCTGTGTGTATGATTTCACCGCATAAGAACTGAAGGGAAAGCCTACGATTACTGACATTAATGAAGAGAAAAAGAACACACGCACATACACAAAAGCAGACACATGCGTACATAGACACATGCAGGGAAAACAAACTAACCGCACATCTACATCTTCCACACAGGCCTCTAATTGTAGACGCCTGTCTGAATATTTATATTATATATTATTATATATTTACATGGGTGCTGTGTGTGTTTGTGTGTGTGTGTGTGTGTGTCGCACATGCCTGGATGCATGTGTGTCTGTGTCCTGCGGGGGAGCGCTAGAGGGGGTGCGAGCTGGGAGATGTCAAGAGCTGCAACGACAGAGGTGTCTGAATGTGTGTGTGTGCCTGTGTGTGTGCCTGTGTGTGTGTGTGTGTGTGTGTGTGGTTGACAGCTCCCCAGCCGTCTGATCACAGTGAAACCATAATGAGTCGTAGGCGATGTGTCACAGCATCGCACACACATTCACAATGTCACCCCATTGCTCATCACACACACACACACACACACACACACACACACACACACACACACACACACACACACACACACACACACACACACACACACACACACACACACACACACACACACACACACACACACACACACACACACACACACACACACACACACACACACACACACACACCCATTTCCTTCGTTACTTCCAAGTGTGCAGCTTGCACCCATCAAGTGTTCCCCCTTGACACACACACACAACTGAACACGGTGCTCTCCATAAGACTTCTTTGCAGCTCCCAAATGTTGCTTTTGGCCACATTAGAGAGACAGACAGACAGACAGACAGACAGACAGACAGACAGACAGACAGACAGACAGGACCTCACACTCCTTGTAATGTGACTGCCTGTTGATCATTATTGGTGATACAGAATATAGATGGTTCTTATTCTTCTCCTGCATTTAGCACATCAGAGCGACACTGTTAGAATTCAAATTGTCTATTTCTTTCGTTCAATTTAATATGAGCAAACATTGTTGTAGGTGTGCAGATGTGCCACATACAAATGTTGTCTTCCTAGAAGAATTGGAAATGACTGCATTGTTGTTATTGTGTATCCCTTGAATGCTTTGCATCATTTAGATCACTCTATGTTTCCCTGAGTAGATGTTTGGTTTCAGTTAGATATGGCTGAAAAGCTAAAAAGCCAATCAAGGGTCTTCAGGTTTTTCGCTTAAAATCTTTGTAAAGACACATCATGTTCTTCTGCTTCTTAACAACACTATCTTGTCTTTTCATGTTCCAATCACCTCTGTTGGCAGTACTGTATCGCCAGATGGTCTTAATGAACACATTACAATCAGAATTGGGAATCTCTGAGGCAAAAAGTCTGACACAACAGAACCGCACAAAATCTTTTCTTTTTCCTCAGCCATTTTGAAACGTGTATATCTATAATTAAAGGTGTTACATTTGACTTGGTACAAATACTGAAAACAACTCCACATTTTAGGCTTTTTGTTGTTCAGACTTTTTATTTTTGCTCAAACAAGTCTTTTTTTACATTTTTGAAAATAAACGAGACATCCTGTAACAAATATGTTATTGCAACTCATCCTACTCCAATCTGTTCTGTATTTGTTCTTTCTTAGCTACACTGAAGAAGTTTCTCACTGCTTCTACTCTCTACTATCTGCAGTTGCAAGAAACTAAAAGTGCCTTTAATGTGTGTCTCATCACAGTGGCTCAGTTTAAGTCTGCTGTCACATCAGTACTCGCCTGTCTCTCTCTATAGATCCACGCGTCTTTGATCAATGGCCGGCCGAGTGCAGACGACCCCTCCCAGACCCTGCTGAACTTCACCTCCGCCCGCTACATCAGGCTGGTGTTTCAGCGAATCAGAACGCTGAACGCCGACCTCATGACTCTGACTCAGCGTGACCCGAAGGAGGTCGATCCCATCGTGACGAGAAGGGTGAGGCTCAACACTTTTTCATATATTTCTTTCTTTGAAATTATGATTAAATTCAACTCAAAGAAGCTTTATTGGCATGACCATGTCACAAACACAGTATTGCCAAAGCTCATTGTACAACAGTAAAACGTTTAATAATCATGTTAACAATAATATGTAATTTAAATATCCGTCATTGAAATATAATTGTATAAAAATCCACTGTAAAAAGACAAAAGGATAAAAGATTATCTCATTTATTTGCGATTGAGGTGTTTCATTGTTCAATCTTTGAGTCCGATGAGTAGCCCATACAGTAAAGTTGGCCATTGTGCAGACTGTGGGCAGCTGTAGCTCTGGAGGTAAAGTGGGTCGATCCACATGTCAAAGTATTGTTGCACACTGAACCCAAATTGCTCCCGATGGTCAGCACCGGGCCACATGTTAGCTCGCTGCCATCTGTGAGCGTGAGTGGATGAATACAAGTCAAATTGTAAAGTGATTCAGCAATTTACCGTTACTGCTGTTCAACAAATCACCAGATGTGGTTTTACTATTGCGGCATAATTTTTTTCGGTCAGGCTTTGCTTTTTAAAGACTACACCCCAGTGAGATAAAATATCCTATGTTTACGATGTTTAACACTGTTGTATTCCTTTTCTCACCTTCTCTCTTTTCAGTACTATTATTCCATTAAGGACATTTCAGTGGGAGGGATGTGTATCTGTTACGGCCACGCCAAAGCTTGCCCGCTCAACACGGATACTAAGGTAAAATACTTAACTGTCTTTCTCTCACTCCACTTAACAATACCACGAGGTAAAAGAGCTTCTTCATACTGAGGAACAGGACCAAAGAGCCACCTCGGGCACCAGCTTTTTATCTACCGCCTTGTATCAAACTTTGTGTGTGTGTGTGTGTGTGTGGGTGGGTGTGTGTATTTGTGTGTGTGTAACTGGCTGTCTGCAAGGGACACAGGTGACACAGTGAAGCGTTGTCTCCCATGTCACTTCAAACGGTGGAGTGTTTGATACCAGACACCTGATCTTTCTCTTTCTAGCTCACCACACACACACACACACACACACACACACACACACACACACACACACACACACACACACACACACACACACACACACACACAGACACACACACACACATACTCTTGGGTCCTTTACATGTCCTGAGGCTGACCCATGAAGACTAACTCAGATGTGACACTGGTGTCTGGTCCCTCGGTGATGATGTCACTGACAATAAGTGATGTCACTGATCCAGTTTCCAGTGCTCTAGTTTCTTCTCCTCTCTTATTCCCTTCTCTATAGGCCACAATAAAGAGGTATTTTAAAGTCACTGAAAAAAAGCAAACCCATAATGTATTTTTAACTGTAAAAACATCTAAAATAACAACAAGCTATGATCTGCTTATATCTTCAAACGTGCTTGAGTAATAATAAATTACATTGAAGATTCTTCCCTTTTATTTTCTGTCAAACTCATGTCCCTGTGCAACCGTATTAAATATAAAATCAGATATAAGGTCTCTGCAACTAAGTATTATTACCATAGAGACATGTCCCAACAATGGCAAAAAACTTCAAAATATAACTGCTTAGCAACATATGTATAGTTTTCCAGGGTTCAAATTGAAGGGATCATCTCAATGCGTGGATATGCAGTATTTGGTCCAACAGATTGTGCATCTTTATTTATAACCACATACTGTATATTTAAACCATGTTTGTACTTGTTTAATATATCAGGCTAAAATATTAGTTTTGCAGAGATTTTCTCTCGCCCTATGTGCCCACAAGACACTTAGCTCCTTTCCTTTTATACAAGTTCATCCATCCATGCAGTAAAATCCTAGGCAGACGTTCAGGAAGCAGAAGAGGTGAAGACCTGCGAGATGATTTGTTGATGATCGTCTGCAGAACATTTGTTCAGATGCACGCTCAGTACAAAGGAAGCCAGAAGCCGGAGCTGTAGCGCTGCGTCTCGGATAAAAGGGGCAAAGTCACTCGTGCCAACCAATCCAAACTTGGCTCTCACTCTGCTATTGTACTGCTCTCCTCTCAGTTAAATCTGGCAGCCTCTTCACATCGACCAATTTACAGAAAGTCCTAAATTGAATTACTGAACCTCCAAGTTGGCAGATGTCCTGCTTCATTCTGCTTCGACTGTGTTTAGTCTTGAACATATTTCTCTCCTGGGAGAGTTGTAGTGAACCCATTTGCTACCCACTGACAATCTGGAAAGTGAACTAAGTTATTTTATTGCCTTTGGCTCTCCTGTGAATACAGTGTGGTTTGATAGGCTTTCAATAGGCCATGCATATTGATAATTACTTGTGTGCTGCCCTCTATTTTTCACACAAAGTCACACAAAGAAGATAACTTTATCACCCACCCTAAACCACAACAATAATCTTTAAGTGAAGTTTGTGACATTGAACACACAGTTAAGAGTCTTACAGTACAATCTCAGACTGAAATCACATATTTTAGTATTCAAATTAAAACCTACCTAGATTTCTGAGACCACATACACTTTACAAAAAAAGGAAAAAATATATATTTCAACTAATAGATTACTCTTATAAATACAGAGCCGTGGGTTGCAAATGTGTCTCAGATGTTTAGCAAACAGCTGATTGGAAACCTACATTTTAAACTAGCATGTGGTAAAAATGAAGTGGATAATCCCAATTGTACTGCATGTGAAAACATTTCGAAACAAGGTCCAACTTTTTTAAATGATATTTTCCCCCCACCAGAGACTTGACAGCTGATTCAGATGATTCAGATTGTTCCATGTTAAGCCTTCTAATTAAGTCAGCGTCCATTTATGTAAACACTGTCACTTATATCTGTTTAATTGACAAATCTGTGAAACTTTTACTTATGTATTTGTTTGTGAATCTGTGTCTGTGTGTGTAGAAGTTCAGCTGTGAGTGTGAACACAACACATGCGGGGAAAGCTGTGATCGTTGTTGCCCCGGTTACAACCAGCAGCCCTGGATGGCGGGAACCTTCCTGACTCGACATGTCTGCGAAAGTAAGGAAAACACACAAAAAATTGCACACAACTATCCACAACTCCTACTTTTCCAGAAACCAGCAGTCACTTTTTACACTTTCTCTACTTTGTAATGTTTCTCCAGACTTCTTACGGTACTGTAGGCGCCCACATTTTTTGTTATAATGTAGCTTATGTACCCACAAATGTCAATAGACAACATGCCTGTAATACTACTTCCGCACACCTTCAGTTTATATGACTCCAGACTTTATGAAACTGTGAAGGAGCTCACTGAAATAAATATCCTTGCCTGCCAATCAGGTCAGGATGAGTCTTTGATATGAGACTGTATAAAGCCATCAAAAGTCACCTTAGCATCCATTAACCTTCATCATCTACGTAGCAGCACGGCGAGGAGGTTAGAGGCTTCTACCTGTCCTCATAAAACTATGGTTACAACATGTAATCTTCATTTTATTTCACACAGGCTACTCCTTCTAACAGGCTGTAGTCTCCATGGCCTGATAACGGCTACTCCTGCCTTGACACAACAGGACTGAGGTGACACGACTTTAAAGGTCCTGACAGCACCATAAAGGAGGCAATGACTTCAGCCCGTTCAGAATCAGAGTGTCTCAGAACGCTGAACAAACAATGCTTACAGAGGTTTGTTGGTGTCCATGTTAATCATTTGGGATTTCCGCTATCTTTATCAAAAGTTTGTGCGTCTGGTAATTTTCTATGTGTGCCACGAGCAAATCTGGCAAGAAAAAACACTTATAAACTATTATAATTTAAGGATAAAGGATATATGATAACATTTATACGTTTCTGATCTACGAAAATACATCAAATCAAATCAAATGTTATATTTAAAGCCCAATATCACAAATGGCATATATGTCCAGGTGGATTTGGAGTGTGTATCGCATAAAACATCCTCTGTCCTTAGATCCTCACGGATATACAAGAAAAAACTCAAGAAACCCCACAATTAATGGGGGGAAATGAGAGACACCTCCAGGAGAGAAACAGAGGAAGGATTTCTCTCACAGACAGAGTGTGTATATGGATAACAAAATATATTAAAATAAAATAAAACACAGAGAACACAAAATGATCATCTAAAAGTAAATAAAAAAGATGGAATACTGTAGGTGAATGTCAAAAAATGTCTAGGAGCTACCAAAAAATATAACTATATTTTTAGTTATGCATCATCAGATATGCTGTCTCCTAAGGTTTGTATTCCCCCATATTATTCATTTAAATACAACAGCTTGATTAGGATAAGCTCTAAGGGTGAATAATACACAGGCTACTAAAGTGCAACAAGTGACACATCGTGGTGTTTATACACACCCGGGGTTATACAGCCTGGTTCAGAGTGATTGTTTAAAGCCATCTGATGCTGGAGATGGATGAAGGCCTAGCTGAAATTGGGTGTCTTGGGGAAAGCAGCACAGAAGGGAAGCCCAGCAGCAGCAAACAGCTTCACAGGTCAGCTGAGCCAAGTCTGAGATCAGACCTGGAAACGGGCCCTGAAATGTTCCGGGGATAAAGTGGCCTTTGCGCAGATTTCCACTACTGTTATCCCCCCTAACAGAACTGTCAACACTATCATCATAGTGTTCCTTTCCACAGAAATGAAATCCTTCCTCAAAGTATCATAAACCCTCTGAGAAACTACACAGTGTTTCCCAACATTATAATGTGTTTCTCCAGGAGATCCATGTGACCCTTCTTTTATCATGTCCACAGAACAATGCTTTGCTTTTCTTTTTTAAAGTCTAAATGGTAAACTTGGTGAGTAGGAAACGGGGTTAATGCTAGGCAACCCACTCACCACCAAACTGTGGAAAAGACCAATTTATTTTCCCTCTCTGGACCGTGGAGATAACACGCAGCTCAGGGTCAGTGTGTGCACCTCAGGGCACTGTCTTCAGAACAAGGTTTGATGTTTCTGTAAACTCCTACGTGGAAGAAGTAAATGGATTAAAAGAGCGGCCCTCCTTGCTTCAAGCTCCGTATTCGGATAGGAAAGCTGGGGCAACAATCCTGCAGACAATACTACACTAACACGTGTGTGTGTGTGTGTGTGTGTGTGTGTGTGTGTGTGTGTGTGTGTGTGTGTGTGTGTGTGTGTGTGTGTGTGTGTGTGTGTGTGTGTGTGGTGTGTGTGTGTGTGTGTGTGTGTGTGTGTGTGTGTGTGTGTGGTGTGTGTGTGTGTGTGTGTGTGTGTGTGTGTGTGTGTGTGTGTGTGTGTTTTCAGAGTGTAACTGCCACAATAAGGCAGAGGAGTGCTCCTTTAATCAGACAGTAGCAGACCTGTCACTCAGCCTGAATGTCCAAGGTCAAAACAGAGGGGGCGGAGTCTGTATCAATTGCCACGACAACACAGCTGGAATCAACTGTCAGACATGTGCTGCGGGATATTACAGACCCGCCGAGGTACGTTAAACATATGCATGCACTTCTGCTTTTTTTTACAATGTCTTATGATCAACTTAGTGTTTGTGAAAATGCCCCTTGCACCGTTCTTTTAAAGTTTTCTTAAGTATATAGTATGTTGCCCTGGAGGAGGAGCCTGGGACTTCAGATTTGTATTGCCAAAATGAAGCTGTAGCTGTTGTGCATATGACACTAAAGCCTTTACATCTTGAAATTATTGTTTTCCTCACCAGGTGAGCGCTGAGGAGGAGGACCCCTGCATCCCCTGCTCATGTGACCCGCATGGCTCTATCAGCCTATCATGTGTCCCGGATTCAAGCCAGGCTACTCCTCGTATGCTAAGATCATTTTGAAGTCTTCCTCTCTGTCCTTATGTGTATCGTCTTTCTGATCATTGTTCATGTTGGATATAGTAGATGAACAATTAGAGGTACTCAAACCCCCATTTTAATTTATATTACTTCAATTACATTTCATTGATTCCTTCCTGCTTGATTTCCTATGGGGGTTTGGGTTAGTTTAGTTCACCCTGTCCACAGAAGCTGTTGAACACTATTGAACACAATACTATTTATATTAGTGATAACCATTCTGTTTCCCTCACACTGTTGTTTTTTTGTGTGTGTGTCTGTGTGTCTGTGTGTGTGTGTGTGTGTGTTTTTTTGACTGACAGTTCAGCCAGCAGGGTCATGCCGGTGTAAGGAGGGTTTTGGGGGTCTGCAATGTGACAGGTGAGAGACACACACACACACACACACACACACACACACACACACACACACAAACACACACACACACACACACACACACACACACACACACACACCACACACACACACACACACACACACACACACACACGGAAACAGAGACAGACACTCTGTGACAGGTGAGCAGAACATGTTCAGCTGTTGTCTGATCCAATTAGTGTTTAGAAAGTTTCTATTGAGATCTTTAATTACATTTAATATGACACACATGGTTTTGGCCTTGCACATAGTAAAGGAATTGGACATCGAATGAATGTCAATTTGATTTGTTTTTCCTTGAATGCAACATGGAAACTCTTTGATAACATATACAAAAATAAATAATCTGTTATTGCTTGTCTGTTTTATCTTTTCTCCCCTACTGCAACTACTCTACTTCCCTGTGGGTCTCATTTAATGCAATCTGATCTAATCTAAAAGCTTATACAACTTCTCCCCCAAACTTTTTAATGACCTGCCTTCAAATCAGGCCAACCGCATAAGCATCGTCTTTAAAATCACTTCTTAAAAGGCCCTTTTAATAGACTTCGCTTGACCCCACTTTCTCTCTTAATTAGAGAGTCATTTCTAATATATTTCCTCTGAGACTACACACACATGCTCGTCACCTGCGGTGCAAGGTCAGCTGTTTGTTGCACACTGAAGGCTCAGATCAGGATGGACGCGGCGGTTGTTAGAATAATTGACCCTGTGACCTCCCTAATACTCGTCACACTCATCATTATTATTGTTATTAAACCCATTTGTCTCCAGGTGTGCTGTGGGTTATATGGGCTACCCGTCCTGCCAGCGCTGTAACTGCAGTGTGGAGGGAAGCGCCAACGCTGACCCGTGTGTAACACCGTGTGTGTGCAAGGTACTCACACTTTTATGCGCACAAATAATGGCACTGCCCTAACCTTTTCTAACCCTGTCATCATTACCTTCACCACATTAACACTGCAATAACATGCTTTGTGCTCAGAACGTCAGTTTGAGGGCAGCCTTTTCAACTTTTGATGTACCCTCTGTCTGTCTGTCCTGCAGGAAAACGTGGAGGGAGGGAACTGTGACCGCTGTAAACTGGGATTCTTCAACCTGCAAGGTTACAATCCAAGAGGCTGCGACAAATGCTCCTGTATGGGCATCTCCAGCCAGTGCTCGTCCTCCACATGGTCCTATCACAATGTAAGCACACAGACACTTTGTCAGCCAATATCTATGTGTCTTCATCTGAGTTTGATCATATACAAATTGTGAAAAGGTTGTTATGTAGCTATTCCTGAAAAGCAAGGCAAGTTTATTTATATAGCACCTTTCAACCAAAAGGCAATTCAAAGTGCTTTACAAGAAATGAAAACCATTAAGAGCACTAAGCAGAAACACATTTAAAATGACATTTAAATACATTTAAAAACATGCATTAAAAAGCCTTAAATAGAATAAGACATGTCAAAATACACAAATACAAATAACAATGCAGTTTAAGATATGAATCACTACTCTAGCCTAATATGACGTCCTCCACTACACTGTGTTTCTACCACTATGCAGGCTAACACAGGGGAGAAGTGGGCAGAGATACGCAGCCTATTTCATTGCTTTCTTTATTGCTCCAAAAATGAGCCAAAATCACAGCGGTTATTGTTTATATTTCTATTTCGTCAACTCTCTGCCGCGCCTATGGCCATCATGTGATCCATAACAAGGCTGAGGCGAATACATGGAATAGCATACTTCATTCATGGGAATGCAGTCATTGCTTCACTTGTTGCGACAATGAGCAATAGTAGTAGCAGTAGTGTGCATGAAGTGTTTAAGCGAATACACATATTTACAAGATACTCATTTAAAAGAATGGATAGTTATGGAGTACAGTGGAGGAGAGGGCGAAGGAGAGAAAGCCAAAGGACAAGACTGGAGAGAGGAAAGTGGAGACAAGACAAGAGGCGAGGAGGAGGAATGAGGTGAAAAGAGGAAAACAGTTTTTGACTGACAGCGGGGTGAGAGAGGCGGGGAGAGGAGACGTTGACAGGATGACAGCCCTGATTTAGACACCGATAGAGAGTGTGTGTGTGTGTGTGTGTGTGTGTGTGTGTGTGTGTGTGTGTGTGTGTGTGTGTGTGTGTGTGTGTGTGTGTGTGGTGTGTGTGTGTGTGTGGTGTGGGTGTGGGTGTGTGTTTGTGTCTGTGTGCGTCTGTGTGCGTGTGGGTGAATGTGTGGGTGTGTGTTCAAAAGGGGAAGCCAAGGTCAGGTTAATTGCAACGACAGATGTGTGTCTGACACAAACACACACACACACACACACACACACACACACACACACACACACACACACACACACACACACACACACACACACATACACACACACACTTTCAGGAGTTAAGAAAAAAAAAGTGCATTTAGGTATCAGTTGGAAGACTCCCTTGCTGAAATCTAACACAAGCATCGTTAAACATATTTTCAGTTTCACATATTTTTATTTATACATCTTCACATTTCGATCAGGTGGGACCTTAAGATAGCATAACATGTCATGATTTAAGAATAAATGTGCTCCACAATTATAGCTGCAATTTCTTTTACGAATTCGACCACAGGCCATTATTAATGAAAGCTTTTCAGATATTAAAATCAGTCCACATTGAACATGATTGGAGACTGCTATGGATACATATCTGAACAAGCATGAAACTGTATTCATGCTTGAAGGTCAGTTCTGTTGGAGACTCTGTGATTATGCTTTAAACAAATTCACTGAAATCTTCATAACTTTATTCCAACATTTTACAACATGAGTTGCTCTTAGTGTGTAGGTGAAGGGGCAGCTATATGAAAACATACACTAGCATACTGTAACAGGTTGAAAGCTAACACCTTTGCTGCAACAGGCAAAGTGTTCGACCTTATCCAAACGTCTTTACAGAATGACCAGAGCGTTGTGGGGTATATTATTATGCTACTTCTTGGTACATTTGAAACAGCTGCAACTACATTTGAAATGAAATGCAGTGGCCCATCGTCTAAGCCTATTCATAGTACATATTAGCCTTTTAATGTAAATATAAGAATACAAGCTGTTGTTTTCTCAGTAGAAGGAGCTGAAAGTAAAACATTTTCTTCTTCTGGTGTTTTAGGAGACCACTCTGACGGGCTGGCACCTGCTTGGAGAAACAGGAGGAAGAGTGTGGTCCGTTCACAGACAGACTCCTCCATACCTCAGCGTCCGACACTCAGACGTTGTGAATGACCTCGGCTCAGCGTACTACTGGAACGCACCTGAGCTATACCTGGGAAACAAGGTGAGATGCAGATACACACTCTTATCCATTAACACATATTGTTCATGCAGTCTGCAATTAAATTATAGTGAGAATTTGGTTTAAGAAAATGGTTTAAACCTTTGCTTTGGAGAATAATGCTTTCCCACTTACATAATGTGTTCGTTTTGAGCAAACTGTCAGTTTCCACTTCAGTTTAAATGTAAATGTAGTGGTTGTACTGTAGAGTAATTACAAATCCAGTTGTTAATTTGTAATTATCTGAGTTCAAGTCAAAAATAATCAAGGGTGGATTTTATTTTGACTATCCTAATTATACTGTCACAGATTTTCCTATACAATTCTGACCAACACTGACAACTACAGTACATAACAGCAAATTATATTTAACGATAAGTTAATTACAGCTAACATTATTTGACATTCATAGTTTCAAGTTTAAAAAAACACATGCATAGTATTCAGTCAAAATAAAGCTTTAGTGGCTACAGAAAGTTTTCTGTGTATTGAAAAATAAATTTCTTCAATTCAGGATGAATACAATAAAAGTAATATCACACAGTGCCTACAAGTACAAAAGGTTCTGCCTCAGAAATAGCCATAAAAGTAAATAACACCTCCTCTCTAATACAGTATCAACAACACATTTTTTCTTAAGAATAATACGTTTTCAGAGACTGGATTTTATTAGATAGGTCGGATGCTCCTGTAGTTGCTTCCATTCACTTTGAAACTGAAATACACCACTGTCCTCCTATAAAAAGCATTATTTGAATTTAATATATCTCGTGCGAAATCTGTTCATATTGAAAGTTGGAATAATAAAGACTCTACATTCCCCAGTGCTTACCATACAACACACAATGAAAAAGAAAACGTCTTCTTTTTTTATCAAGGATGTATCCAAGGTGTAGCACCAGCAGTCAGACTTGTCAAGGTCACTATAGTACATCAGTTGTGTTGTTTGGTTTTGTGTTTGATTACACTTAAAACATAAAGGTGAAGTGCAATCTAAAGTTTCATCTCCCTGTCCAAATATGCTTCTGCTAACTGACAAAAACATTGACTTTCTAATTGCCTAATGACATCAATGACAGGCAAAAACACAACAAATCTGACATGAGGCTACATCATTAAGACAGGATTAAATATAAAACCAAATCAGGTTTATGATCTAAAAGGAAATCCCCTGTGTGGGCGACTGTGGCTGTGAGATATTGTGGTAGTCTAACAATCGTTGTGTCCTTGGTAAAGATCCCTAACCCCAAGTTGCTCCTGATGGCATTGCCAATGGTGTGTGAATGTTTAAAGGTCACCTATTATGCAAAATCCCCTCTGTGTAAAGAGATACTGAAAGTACTGAAAGTTTCATGAAAAAAGATTCTCTCTCTGTCTGTCCTGATCCATTTATATAAAAACCTGTCTGAAAATGAGCTGATCAGATTTTGGCCACTTTATGATGTCAACGTTTTTTTGGCTTGTGCAACCATTAGCCAATCACCAACCAAGGTAACCCCCCCCCCCAACCCCCCCCCCCCACCTGAATCTCCTCCTAGAGCACCATTGTGTTATTTTTAACCACATATCTCTCAGAGGGGCGTGGGGAGTGGCTCCTTATTTTCATCTAAAGGCACGGACACACCAGGCCGATTATCGGCGTCAGTGGGTGTCAGGCCGACGATGAGCGTCAACATGCCCTACTCAGATTGGTGTGTCCCGCACCGTCGGGTCTTTTCAGCCGTGCCGACGGCTTTTCGGCTGGGTTTTCCATCCAAAGGCAGTCGGCAAAAGAAATCACTCTGATTGGCTGTTCAGCTAGCGAATCAGTGCATGAGAAGCGAAACGGAAGTGAGGGACCCAATCAAACTATTAAGAAGGCAAATCTGAGATTTCATTTAACTCCAGCTCTCGACACAGGTTCGGGAAAGCCCCATGAGCTTCTCGCTGTAGAGTGAAAATGGAACGCACACGCTATTTGTTGTTTGTTTATATCACTCAGTCTGTTCTTCTTCTCTCGGTTATCACGCAGTCTGTCTTCCAGTTGTTGCCTCTTTTGAATGACGAATACACACTACCACCGCCTGCTGGTAAGGAGAGTTATTGCCACTCACGCATGCGCAGTTCGTACGTGCTTCTTTGCCATCGGCTGTAGTCTTTGCGGTGTGTTCCAGTGCGACACATGGCCAAAACGCAGAGACGCGAGGCGACGCAACAGTCGGGGTCCGTCTGTGTCAGTTCTTTGTTGTCAGATTGGTGTGTCCGGGCCTTAAAGTAACAGACAGAGAATCAGCACTTTTGAAACAGGGCTGAAACAGAGGGGATTATGGGATGCTACAATTGGTGATCTGTATTTGGCATTTGAGCAAAACACTTCAGAGACATGTTTTGTATATATCTGAGACCTATAATATATTGATGAAAAACAGTATAATAGGATACCTTTAAAAGTTTGTTTCCCTATGCCATCTGCACCTTATATGGCAGGCTCAGCTGCAGTGTATATGTTTGTGGATCGGTTAATGCTGACTTTTTTTTATATAAAAGCGCTTTGAGGGGCTTTATAAATGCAGTCGATTTACCCCTGGATGTAAGCCGTGCTCCACTGTATCTCTTCCTGCTAATGTGGACTGTTTGAGTTTCCGCAGCGGTTTTCTGTGGCCACGATTAGACTTCATCACTCCAGCTTGCAAATAGCTGCAGTCCATGTTTCTGAAGTCGGGTTGTTGCCCGACTACAACAACAGACTGACTGTGATGTTTGTCTGGGTGTCATGGCTTAGAGTAATATAGCACAGAATTTCATTACTTTGCACCCCGCAGGCCTAGCTTGTCATCTCACTTCTTTGTCTGATCCTCTTTCCCTCCTCCCTCTAACCATCCCTCCGTCCCCGCTTCTTTTCATTGGTCCGCTTCTCTGACTCTCCCTCCGTCTCTCCAGGACTCCCATTTTTCACCTCCCTGTTCCTAAATCATCTCCCTCTACTTCCCTCAAGCTTTCTTCCTTCTCTCGTTCCGTGTCTCTCTCGCTCGCTTTGTGTCTCTCAGGGTAAACAGTGTTTCGCCTGTTGAACTCGATAATCAACTGTTTTTCTCTTAGCACACACACTAGTATACACACACACACACACACACACACAAACAAAACAGCAACACATATTCTCATTCAGACACATACTCACACAGTCGCACACACTCCCAGGCCTATATAAGTCAGATAATGATGTGTTTTGGAGGCATTAGGGACAGCGGAGCAGAACCGAATGCCTCCAAACATGGGAAACAAACAAATTACCAGTGTGTGTGTGTGTGTGTGTGTGTGTGTGTGCGCTTGTGTGTGTGTGTGATTGCTAGAAGCAGTGTGCGAGTACTGTATGAAAAAGCTTTGCTTCAATCGCTGATCGTGTTACAGAGATAGATGCTATGTGACTTGACTATGCAACTCCACACACACACACACACACACACACACACACACAAACACACACACACACACACACACACACACACACACACACACACACACACACACACACACACACACACACACAGCGGTCTGTCACATTAGCGAGTATCATTGGAAGTGGCAGGCAGTGTGTGTAATGACAAGCTAGCAGTGGATGTATATGTTCTTATTCCTCCTGCATGAACTCCTGTATATCACCAAAGATGCTCATTGGCCTATTAGTGTGCTTCGCTCTGTGGATGCTCATTGGTCCAGAAGCATGTTCCTTTGATGCTCATTGGGTCCACTGCTCATTCACAAGCATAGCCATTTCAATGACTGATAAAGAATATTCCTGTGGTTTAGAATGCGGATAAGTTGGAATCGGCATGAAGAGCCAAATAAAGCTGACAATGTTGCGAGTATGAGAAGGTAGTAGTAGTGTTGGAGAGTTAGCCAATCGAGGTGTGAGTGTTACATAGTGATGTCATTGTGGTACATGCTCAAAAACCTTTATAACACAAAGGGAAAACCTCCAAAAGCATAATTGGGGCCTCTTTAAAACAACTTGTTTTTATTACTTTTTTGTCACATATACACCGAAGCAAATTCCTTGTATGTATAAACCTACAATAAACCTGATTCTGATTGAAACTCAAACTGTTATATTTAAAGCAACTCAATCAATATCTTATGTTAACAATGGAATAAATTCAGGTATGTTTGGGAAAGTCTTTTTAACATCTCTCAGCTTTTGGTTCAATCTAACTCCTGGTACCAATCTTGTTTCCAGCAACAGCAGGCAGCTGTTTTTAACAAAAGCTCTAACAAACCCACAGTAAGCTACCTGCCAGACAGCAGACACAGTGTTAGTGACACGCTGGCGGAGCATTTAGCAGCTAAAAAGCCCGATAATTACCTCAGGAGAGGACAAAACAGCTAAAAGGAGAGTACAAATTGCAATTACAGTATACAGTACAGTTCATTTGGTACAATTCACACAGTATTCATAATGCAGTTGTACATAGTATACAATAATAATGGAATGTTTTGGAATATATTTTATTTTCTTTGACCCATAAATACTACTTCACAAAATAACAACTTTTGTTGCTTTGAATCTATTTGCACTTTAAAGGTTACATTTTTAAAGAGGATTCTTGACCATTAAAGCAGTGTTTTACATTACATTACATTACATTACATTACATTACATTACATTACATTGCATTTAGCTGACGCTTTTATCCAAAGCGACTTACAATAAGTGCATTCGACCAGGAAGATACAGACTTGAAGAAAACAGAATCATATAAGTACATCAGGTTTCATACAGCCAAAACATTTCAAGTGCTACTCAACTAGCTTTAGATAAGCCAGTCCTTTATTAGTATATAAGTGCTTTGTTAGTCATTTTATCGCTCGAAGTGGAGTCGAAAGAGATGACTTTTCAGTCTGCGCCGGAAGATGTGTAAGCTTTCTGCTGTCCTGATGTCAATGGGGAGCTCATTCCACCATTTTGGAGCCAGGATAGCAAACCCACGTGTTTTTGCTGATGGGAACTTGGGTCCCCCTCGCAGTGCTGGTGCAGCGAGCCGTTTGGCCGATGCAGAGCGGAGTGCACGTGCTGGGGTGTATGGTTTAACCATGTCCTGGATGTAGGAAGGGCCAGATTGACATAATAATCTCACTTTAAGGTCCATTTTAAATGTTCTCAAGCTTTTTGTAAGTTACAGTACATAAGGGATAACGTGGGTCTCATGGTCCAAAATTTGTTTTTAGATCAACTCTGACAAGAGGAATTTGAGAAAATATGCTGTGATTTATAATTTATGAGGAACTATTTGAGCAAGATCCTGGTCAGAAGTAAACATGTTTAATATCCAAAGGAAATATCAGCCTGTTGTCAGTCAGCCTTCAAAAGCTTCAAATCCTTACCTCCTTGTATCCATCTTGTACCCAGATTTACTGACAGACTCACAGTCAGATAAAAGGCTCAAAAACAAGGAATGCTCATCATTCAGAGGAGCAGAGTGACAGAGAAGGAGAGAGAGCTCTGAGAGGTTGAAGCAGGGAGATAAAGAGGGTGATGGATGAACATGGAGAGAGGAGACGCATCCTGATGAAAGGAAGCTCAGAGAGTGTTGAGACACACACACACACACACAACTCAGCTTGTGTTACATTTCATCCACACTCTTTCTCTAATTGTGCCTGTACTTTCTACAACTTTCTGAAACCATTTATAATTGTTCTCGTCTTCCTTGTCTTCTTCATGGTCGTGTGAATAAGGAGTAACACAAAATAATAGTCCTTTCAACAGAAAAACTACTACAGGTGCAAAGCAAAGACAGACAAGTGTTGGAAATATACTACGGTTTCACTTTGGTTATTGAGTCTGACACCTCAAAGTTGTGATGAATGAAGTGTGTTTTAAAAGTATTTCTGTTAAATACTTCTGTGGGAATCAATTCTCCCTTTTTGCATCTAATACTCAAGAGGAATATCAGCTTTTACAGAACAACTGAGCCGTGACTTATGAGAGAGTGAAATGTGTGTAGAAGAGTTTGTGTATATTACTGCCTCTCCTAATCTTGTCTTGATTGCATGAGATGGATTTCCCTCCCGTTTTTCTCACTCTCTTCTCTCCCTCTCTCGTTTCTTTTTTTCCACTTACATGGCTTAAAAAGTGCCTTTACATCAATCACAGTGGATTTGTTCCAGTTTTCAGCAACCAAATCATTTGGTGTCACACACATTTGTATTCCTGGAAAGTGTACACAGTAATCTCGAGGCTCAGAAAAAAGGGAAAAGTCATCACACCTGGTTTTCTTTTCCAGTGATACAACATTAATTATCATTGCAATTCTGATTCACTGATGTTTTCATTACAAGAACAAAATGAATGTCTAACGAAACATACCGTATTGCACATTTCAGTCAGACAACTCACGTGTTTCTTAATATGTTTATTAGAAGCAGCATATAGTTTGAGTTTGGCGTCTAGGCTCGGGCCTCATCACTCCACAGATTTACAAAGAACATTGAGTGATGATTAGATAACTACCCCCCGAGCCTACAGGTGGAAGCTGGGGTGGTGGTGGGGCAGGCGAGCAGCAGCAACTTGAAACACAGCAGCAGGAACATGAACGTAGCAATAGCAAGTGAACACAGCAGTGGCAGCAGTAGCATAGCGAGGAGGCAGAGGCAGGAAGACCTGGCAGCTTAAAGGGGACCTATCATGCAAAATGCACTTTTGTACGTCTTTTATACATGAATATGTGTCCCCGGTGTTCCAGGGAACTCACCAAGTGTCAGAAAACACAACCCTCTCTATTTTCCTCCATACCCAAATCTCTAAAAAAGGGGCTGCAACGGATCTGATAAAAACTGATCCAGATTTGAACACTGTCCTGACGTCAGGACGGTGGCGCTACGGCTATTGGGCCAACTCCACCAATCAGGAGGAGACAGCCACGGCCATTGCCGTTCGAAAGCGCTGGAGACGTTGTAGTACATATGCCAGGCCTGTAGATGGTGCTGTTCTCACTGAATCTGCCCAGAGCTAGAAATTGTCAAATTGAGCGAAATGAGGCATGGCTAAAATGCATGATCTGTTTGGTATTTTGAAAAAAAAAAAAGTATAAATATGCCTTATATAGGTATGGTCCTACACTATATTATTCAAATATAGCATGATAGGTCCACTTTAAATAGAGCGGCATGTTTAGGAGAACGTGTTTGGTTGGTTGTAAGAGGGACGAGGTGCGTCACGTGTTAATGTATCACTGGTGCTCGAGTTGACTGCCTGAACTAGCTCGCAGGCTTCGCCCCATATCTTGAAATTAAGATTATATTTCTTGTTGACATCATAAATTCCAGTTGCTGTTTTATGGACAGGAAACAGCTCTTTATAATTATGGAAATGTGTGAAGTGAAGAGTAGATATGTAAAGATATCAATGTAATTTCCTGACAAATCCAACCTGTTAAAGGCAGTGTGATTTGATGTTTAACCACACAATAAGGATGATGCTGAAGCCTTGATAGAAAGTGTGAGTCTAACCCAGCCTTAGAAGTGAAACTGCTCCCACTGTACTGAATATAGGCGGTCATTTTGCCATTGTTTGTCACTTCAAGTCTGACACACAGCAAGCTGCTGGAGTTGACTTTCAAGAGTCAGCGAGCTGTGGGAGTGCAGAGAAATAAGTGATCAGCTCTAACAGGCTGGAAGCAAATGAGTGAGCCGCTCTTAGTCATCGTCCTGGATGAGATACACAGAGAAACAGTCCGTTACCTTCTCTACTCTGCCACAACAGGGATTATTACCATGTCAAAGTCCGGCAAACAAAAGCTGCTCCCTTCTTCTTGTTTTTAAGTGGCACCCATATGTTTTTTCTGCTTTCTAAACTGATAATAAAACACGTTTAAACAAATCAGCTTGCCATACAATCAATGAAACTTCCTAAATCTGAACCATGTGTACATAAAAAGCCGATCGTAACTGAGGTTGTTTTACCTTATCCTTATCAAATCATCTTAACCTCACCAATGATTACAGGAGGGAAATTGATGCATGAGCACTGCTGCAAGTTTGTAGGCCGTAATATGTGTGCATACTGTAAGTGTTTATGGGCGTAGTAAAGAACCTCATTAGCCCCCCATCTCTTGGTACCTCTTATTCCCTTAAGGTAATAAAGTGTAAAGACCTCATCATGTGACCGCCTTTAACCCCAAACCTGCCTCTGAGGGCAAACCCCATGCAGAGCACCTCAAACAGCCAGATGACAACCGATCCGCCTCATTCCTATCTGCCAGCTCCAACCCAGGGTTCCTACCCCCTGACTGACCCCCAGCCCAACTCACTGCAAACAAAATAAAAGGGAACCCTTGGGCATGGAGTCAAAGAAAATACCTTTACAGTGTGCAGGCAGGACTTTCCCACAGCTGCCAATTAGTCCCAGAAAAAACACTATAAGATCTTGCAACTAAATGGGGTTGAATTAAACTACCTTGGCCACCTTTACATCGCCATGTTGGTTGACAAAAGCCACCTTTAACTACTTTTTCAGAGCAATCCTAGACATGTGTAGCATTTTTAAACAAGGTTACTGCACCTATTTCCCAACAACAGGCATGATGCACAACAACTGAATACAACTACTTTGCAGAGAAGTGCTCCAATCTCATTTCCTGACAAATCCAACATGTTATGGCATTTTGTGGAGGCCTATATGTTGCGATATATAATGTTTAAAATCACACAATCAGCATGACATTGATGCTACAATCGCATGTCCCAATATATCTACACTGTAGCTATGTACAAATGACAAAGAAATCTCAGACGTGAATATGCATCTACTATATTGTCATTTTGCACAGAGGCTCTCATATCCTAGTCCTCCTCACAACCATCTCCAAACTCAACAAAGCTGCAAGAATTTGTCAAAGAAATAACATCACACATAATGGAATTACATTTAGTTAAATGGACCATATATAGGATCAAACAACACATTGCAACACTGATATTCTGTGATACTGGATACTTGTTTACTTTACTTACACTTTCCCAACACACACACACACACACACACACACACACACACACACACACACACACACACACACACACACACACACACACACACACACACACACACACACACACACACACACACACACACACACACACACACACACACACACACACACACACACACACACACACACACACAGAAGGTCAGTTCAGCATTCCTCTGTCTATTGGTCCATCTGGAGCCAATCTATACTGCTAGAAACAACAACAGTCTGTCCTTGTATGCATCTGTGTTTGTAACCACAGTGAAAACTCCCGATACCAATTGCACAGAGGCATCATAAAGGCAGCCCAGGTGTTGGTGTGTGTGTGTGTGGGTTTTTATTTCTGTGATTCTGTTTTTTTGTTTCCCTGTGTGTTGTTGTGTATGGCTGTACTTGTGTGTTATTTTAGTGGAGTTTGTTTTCTGAAGCTTTTGTGGCAATCTGGTTTTCATTTCCTGAAGGATGATTTCCTTTGTCCCCTTCGCTTTCTGTCCAATCTCCTGAAGAGAGCGTCACATGCTTTTGTACTGGGAAAATTGACAGCAAACAGGCGTTCAAATGCAGATTGGCAAACACATTTCTCTGAAAAAACTAGATTGCGGTAGGTAAAAATGAAAGTTGCATACTTATAGCTTTCAATTTAAGTACTGCCTTTACTCACCAGTCACCACAATCACTCACTTGTTTCTGTCCTTTTGTTCTGCACCTCTAAAGTTTCTTCTCACTGTGGGAGATCAGAGAATCCAAACAATATTCCTGTTTCTTTCTGTTGCATGAAATCAAATGAGCATAGTGATGAGAAAACATTCATCCAGAAAACGTATTTTTCATGTCATAAGACAATTATGAAGAAACCAAATGAACCGAAATCAATGTTTCTTATTGGACTTCAACACAACAAACTATTTCAATTCAAGGTCTGTTAAAAATATATTTTTGATCATTCATTTGATATTCAATAGAAGATTAAGTTGTTATTGAAAGCCCTCGGCATGTTGAGGAGTTCTAGTCCATAAATTCATCATGAGCGTGATGTTTAAGACTTCATTTAAAAAAAAAAAACGACAATGTACAACAAGTCCTTCAGTTACCAAGAGGTCAAATGGATATTTTGACATCTATCATTTCATTAGGAATAAGTAAACTATATGAGCAAAAGTTCCAGAACAGCTTCTTAGCACTAGAACCGCCAACGGGTCAATTTTACCCGCAGCTGTTTTTTGATTGTATGTAACTTTTTTTCAATAAAATATTAAAGTCTCCCAGTCCGTGACTTTTCCTGAAAGTGTGTTATGTAGCACCCTCTGTTGTTAAAAATTGTCAATATGAAGTCAGATTGAAAAAATCGCCAAAGAAATGGCCATTTATACCTATATCCGCCAGCGGGTAATATTTACATCATAGAAAATGCAGCGTAAACATGACGTGTTGCTATAGCAACGCCTTTTGTCTACTGCGGTTCCTTATAGATAGAGAGATAGATTGAGAGAGAGAGAGAGAGATAATAGATAGATAGATATATTGAGAGAGAGAGAGAGAGAGAGAGAGAGAGCTTGAGAGAGAGGAGAATTAGAGAGAAGTGCGGTCAAGATAGAGCTCAGAGAGAGAGAGCGCGAACGAGAGAGAGTTCATAGTAGCTCTCTTCGTAACTCGTCCGTCTCTCGCTCTCAGCTCTCTCTCCTTCTCTCTCTCTCTCTCTCTCTCTCTCTCTCTCTCTATCTCTCTCCTCTCTCTCTCTCTCTATCTCTCCTCTACCTCGCTCTATCTCGCTCACTCTCTCTAGGGAACCTCTTGGATACTACCAGATCTTGATACTGACTCACGTTGAGACGTAATGCATGTGTGCGGTTACGTGCCAGTTGAATAAAGATGGACACTCGGAATGAGAGAAGTAGTCTGCTATTGTCTGTTTATGTAGACAATTATAGTCCATAGAACAGAACATTACAGATTAGAATCTAAAGATAGTTATAGATAGATATAAGAGAGATAGAGATTTGTACCTAAACAAAACACAGTCCTAACACCAAGCGTTTTAAAATCACATTGGTAGCGATATTCTACTACTTCATGCTATCCGGGCCAAAACTATATCATATTAAAAGCTGAAGAATCCACAGATTCTATTGGTATAAAGTGTCATCCCTGGGCGATCAAACTCACTGTTTCTGTATGATAAATAAAAGAACATTGTACCTTGAAAATCAATAGCGGGTAAATTTGACCCGTTGGCGGTTTTAGGTATACAGCGACCTCTGGTGGTTCTAGTGTTAGTCCAATGTGTAAATAGTTTTATTAAACACTTTTCTTTAAAACTAGAGTGTGATTGGTCAAAAAACACAGTTTGATTCAAGATGACACAGCAAGCGGACTACTTGTTTCCGCTTGCTGTGTCACTCAAAATGTCCGCTTTGACCCTGTGAAGGTGGTCAGTCCTTTGTTACCATTGACCTTGATTTGAGTGAGTAAGCTTACTTGTGATTGGCAGAAAATGACAGGGAATGCCTGGTTTGTAATTCCCTTCCTAAAATCTGTTTCAACATATGAAAGATAATGTATCCCCAAAATAATCTTTTCATTTAATGTAATTCTCTGTGGATGTGAGGAGGACGCACAGAAACCTGTCTCTTTACAAGAACATGCCAGAATACATTTTCCAACTTGTTTCACAAGAAATGATGTTCTCTAGACAGTCCAACTGTAGCAGAAGTGTGACCTTTTCTAAAATAACAACTATATTAAATTCAGGACTGTCTTAGCACTTGTACTTCATTAAAATGCTCTGGTTATTTAAAGTTTTGGAAAAGTCATCTTACATCAGGGCTCTGGTGGGAACCCTGGAGGAGGACTGAGGTCGATAGTGACTCATTTTCACACCTCTTCTCCCGCCATGACAAACCCACTCCTCAGCATCGGCAGCAAATTAAAACCTCAAACTCTAACGACCCTCTTTCCTCCTATCTCCTCTCCTCCCTCTTATTGTATTCTTGTTTTGTGCCTCTCAGACTATACTGCTCCATATTATCATAGATTTTTTTCTGTCAGCCACCTTCCTTCTTCTCCTCGCCTCTCTCCTTTTATTTAGTCACTCAGTTTCCTCTCCTCTCTCTTCCTCTGTATGTGTCCACTGTCTTTTCACTCTTACTAATAAACAGTAGTATGTCATTGAAAATTTCAAAGGTCTTATTTTGCCTTTTTGGGGTTTTCCTCTTTCCTGTAGTGTTTTATTTAGGTTTCTGTGCATGTAAATGGTTTGTAAAGGCAAAAAAAACCCCTAAAAATTCTCTTCCACAATGCCTAAATCACCTCGAATAGACCCCTTTGTTTTCTTCCGCGACAACGTAACCTCACTACACAACACTTGCGCTTCTATTTGCTAGCGCTCCCACACATTGTACATGATAGGCTAAGGAGCGGGGAATCTCTAAGCTGTTGACCAATCACAACAGAGCCGGCCAGCTAACCAGCCAATCAATGTTTATTTATATAGCCCAATATCACAAATTTGTCTCAGTGGACTTCACAGTTTGTACAGAATATCAGTATGACAATACGACACCCTCTGTCCTTAGACCCTCACATCGTACAAGGAAACACTTCCAAAGAAAAAACCCACAGTTTAAAGGGGAACATGGGAGAAACCTCAGGGAGAGCAACAGAGGAGGGATCCCTCTCCCAGGACGGACAGACGTGCAATAGATGCCGTGTGTAAATTGAAAAGATAATACATTTACAGCGTAGGTAGACCAAATGTTAGGAAATGCATGTGTCTATAATAAGAGGATGAATCCAGGAGGATGTCAACAATCCTGTGGGAGCCATCAGGGAAGTAGTATGATGAGACTCAAGCAGGACCGCTAATCAGAGCAGACTGGGCTCTGGTTTCAGACAGAGGGTGAAAAGAGGTGCTGCAGCACAGGCAGTATGAGAAAAATAAAGAGCTTTTTGAACATTAGAGCATGGAGACATGTCACAGTAGAGACACACAATGCTAACATGAACCTACAAATGAGCATCATAGGGCGCCTTTTATCAGTAGCTTAATCAATGATTTTTCTTTGTACATTTGCATCGCAGCATCCAAAACACCTGTAACTACAGCAGGACCTGTAAAGCAGAATCCTTTTAACAGCATATCTAGTTCAATATTTTCTCTCTTCTCTCTTTATATCTGCTGTGAGATTGGATTATTTTGCCGTTTTGTACCACCAAATATTAAGCCTAATGACTGGTCTACTCGTGGCCCTCACAAAATGTTCACTTTAATGAAGATTGTGTCGGGGACTTGATTAGGGTTTCAACAGAGAGGATTACGTCTTGGTCTTTTCATTCTGGCCATTGATAGAGTTAAGAACAGGCTTATGATGCTCTCAGGAGGATCCCACTGATGTCTTTTGTAGCCGTGTGGCTGAGTGTTTATTGTTCCTTAGTTTCTACTGCCCATAATTCCCCTCTCTCTCTCCCGTAATTTCCTGCTGTGCTATTCTCTGGGTCTTTTCTCTCTGAGGTGTTGTATCTCTTTTAGTTCCTATTCCCCAAAGCTAAACATGTGTCATCAGGTTGCCACGACAAAAGCTTTGACTATTATCCAGGTGGAGTGGGTGGCGTCAGACAAATTATATTTTCTTGGAAATGTCACAAATTCCAAAGAAAGTAAATAGCCTAACTTAGGCGTGCTAAGTGGATAGTGAACCCTCCGAAAGGTGGAAAGTGTTCCTGATAATTCACATCCAAGCCTTTTCTTTTAGCATTCACTCTCTGTGCCGTTAAGTAGTTACTTAACAGTTGAAGAAACCAAATAAAAACATGCAAATACGCTTTTTATGCAAGACCTCTGAACCACGACTTCCCATCCTGAAGGGTCCATCTGACAAATCTCAAGGGTCATGAGATGTTTTATGGATAAAAAGAAGAACAAAATTGCATCAAAACAATTCTTTCCCTTTTTTCTCCATCTTAGCTTCATTCTTGTGAAACCAAGGATATATTTATCTCTATAAATAATATCCAAATGAAGAGAACTAACTAACTATTTGGTTAAACTGCTCACATATAGACCGCAACCTTATGGTGTTTTTTTAATTTTGATTATTTGAAAGACAACCACTCTGTGCAAAGTTGACTTACAGCCCATAACCTTACTGTTTTGGTTGAGTCTCACCACTCTCTTCAACCTGAGCCCAGCATTATTCAGCAGACGGACAGAAAACGGACAGTCTGATGAACAAAGAAGAGCATTAAGCAGTTTCTGCCAGACATTTCTGTCATGAGTTGGTGTTGAAGATCAACCAGGTTGCTAGAAACATTATATAAAATTACATTTAACTTACAATAAGTACAATAAACCATGATGAGACAAACTCAAAAAGCCACATTAGCTCTCAATAAGAGAACTATATTGTACGGCTTCAAATATTTGTAAGTGATACGTACAGAAATTGCCTAGATGAAGTTGCAACACATTGTTATATGTTGTGATGGAAGTGTCAAAAATAAATTCAGTTAAAACCCTTGTTAAGTTATCATTTCAAGACTCAAGGTGTGTAGCTATCTATTCTTTTTCTTTATTATCCTACAATACATTTTTTCAAAAAGAATTATTTGGTTTGAGGTGTGCATTAAGTAAAATGTACGCCTTTGCTGCAGTCCATTATCGCAATATCTGTCATATATGCACTATGTTCTCTCAGACAAATACTTCAGCTCTGACGAGTCTCTGTAAAACCTTTTTATTTTTCTTTGGTGTCCTTTGCTTTCATCATGTTGGCTGTTATGTTGCCATGGAACAAACCCTTTTTCCTGTATAGGGGACTAAAGTGTGAATAAAGCGAGTCCATACTGGGATGCAGAGACCTAATAACAAAGAAGGATGAGTAGGAAAAGTGTCCGATATGTGTGGGGCGTGTAGTGAGGGTCTAAACTATGATTTGACTGCCTTATAGACTCCAAATCACCAAATGGGGTTGGATGGAGAATAAGTGTTAGTCAATAAAACGTCCACCCAAGTACACCTCCATGCCCACTATGGTGTGTATGTGTGTGTGTATTTTCAGTCAGCTGTGAAATGGGTGATTCCTCCTCCCGGTTTAAGAACCAAGGGTAATGATGTAGAATGGAAGAGGTTTATAGAGGCATTAAGCCCACCTCTTACTCCCTCTCTATCTCTGCCTCTCTTCTTCTCAGTCCCTGGCTCTATTTCTTCCCCCCCCCCCCCCCCCCTCCCCTCTTCCTCGATGTCCCCCTCTCTCTGTTTTTATGGTGGCATTATTATCTCGCTCTCCCACCCATTACTGTTCAGGTTGGAGCAGAATAATAAATTTCAGGATCATGCCGACGCAGCGTTTCTCCTGCTGAAGCTCATTCTGTGGACTCGACAGAAACACTGCATGGAAACACAAGACAACAAAGATTGTAGCATAATCTCTTTCTCCTTACTTTTGAAACATTTTGAAATGATTTTTAGGAAAACTATCATAAGTTGAAGAAGCAGCTGTAGTTGTTTTTGTTTTGCTGTATTCCTGTTCCTGAAGTAAGCACACTACTACCACAGTCGTACAATATTTACATATGCCTTTAAAAAAACGTAACATGTTGGTACTTTTATATCCACATAATATAAACTCAATCGGGTCGATCAGTCCACTTCATGGTCTTAGTTGAATACAACTCTTTACTTGATTAGTCTTTTGCATGCTGAAGGATTTATTTACATGAACAGAATATTTCAAGTGGTGCTTTTGCAAAATTCCTGCCTTTGTTGGTGCATAACCACCACCTGTAGATCAAGTTTTATAATGTCATACCATAGCCAGTAATATGTATAGAGTAACTTGTATACACGTATGTGCGTCCATACTGATCTGTCTGTGTCTTTCTTCAGATTTCAGCGTATGGAGGGAGTTTGGTCTACACTGTGTCCTATACTACAGACCAACAAGAGCCAATGGCCATCAGAGTCACCTCCCAACCCGACCTGATCATAGAGGTAAGATTTTAAACACATTGTTGTAGCGACCGTTCACAAACATAACCACTGAGAGGGCTAAGTAGTAGTCTAAAGTTGAATTAATCTCCATGAATTGTATTTCAATGCAAAGCAAAGCGGCAAGTTGTAAACATAATCGTTATTGCGATACATTGTGATAAATATTGTGCCCCTGAACTATCCCCCTCCCCTTAACAAACAAAAGTATTGATCAGAAGGTGCAGAAGTAATGTCATTTACCCGGTTACATAGACACACCTCCACACAGCACACACCCAGTTACCAACTGTAACACTCAATGAAAACCCAAAACAGATTCCTTCCCCTACACACTGATACAAATACAGAGGCATACTGTATATTAAACTCTAATTAAGAGCAGCTTAACTGTAATGCATACTTGCTTTATTAAACCATTTGGGTACATTTCGGAGATTCATTGTGAGCAGACGGTTACATTCCTCAAAACAGCTAATTTCCAGCTGTGAGTGTTTCCAACATTTAACACATATATGACTTTGTTGTGTTAAGGAAACGGTCATGACCAGAGGAAACCCACAAAAACACAAGTGTGAATGTGTGTGTGTGTGTGTGTGTGTGTGTGTGTGTGTGTGTGTGTGTGTGTGTGTGTGTGTGTGTGTGTGTGTGTGTGTGTGTGTGTGTGTGTGTGTGTGTGTGTGTGTGTGTGTGTGTGTGTGTGTGTGTGTGTGTGTGTGTGTGTGTGTGTGTGTGTGTGTGTGTGTGTGTGTGTGTGCGCTTGTGTGCGTTTATGCATTTAGGTCTGCAGCATTATTTATCTCTTCCCACAAGCCATTGACTTTTGCACCAGTGAAGACCACTAAATGAAGCAGCAAATAAAAGCTGTTAAAAGCACACACACACACACACACACACACACACACACACACACACACACACACACACACACACACACACACACACACACACACACACACACACAGAAGCAGCTACAGCTGGCAGAGAAATGCTGAACTTAGCAATAAAAAATGCAGATAGTCTCTCCCTCCCCTCTCTGTACTGCATGTCTTTATAATGAGCAGGTTGTGATATGATGTATGGCAGCAATAAGCACAGCAGCAACACTATTAGTTAACTCTTAAATCTCTAACATCACTAAACAACATTGTGTGTGTGTGTGTACAGAACACACACAAATACAAACAGGCATATAAGTAAATTGGTGTGTGTGGGTGTGGGCATGTTTTAAAGCGTGCCAAAGCTGCAGAAATGATCCCGTTATTTCACACGCACAACTTTCTACCAATGACGTTAAAGGAAAAATATGTTTTAATTAGAAAAGTTTGAGAAATAAATGCTCTGTAATAAGCTGCAATGACATGTGGAAATAAGCTTCTCTGGAACTGACTGCTAAATAATTGAAAGACACATACAAAGTTGTGTCTTTAAGATATGACATTTAAATTAAATTAGGACAGAAATGCAAACATTTGTGTCACAAGTTGAAGTTTCTGTGCCTGTTATTTAGTAAACCTGCTATAAAAATGCACACATTTAAGCAGAAGAAAAGGAATATAAAATGGGAAGAGTGAGAGGAAAGAAGGAAACGAATAAAGGATGGAAGGAAGAAGGAAACGCAGTGAGAAAAGGAGAATCAGATGATGGTAAATGAAAGAAAAGGAGAAAATGATGGAGGAAGTTAGACAGAAGAGAAAGGATGGAAGGACAGTAGGAAACAAAGATAGAAAATGAAGGTAGACAGACGGAAATTAACAGGGAGGAAGGGAGGATGGGGAGAAGACGTGAAGAGGACGGAATGAAAACTGCTGAGATGGATAGTCGCAGACCAATGAGCTTCTGTTATTTAAAGATGTGTCAGTCAGAGTGACAGATTGGGAGGAGAGGAGGACAAGTGTCGGCCTTGTTGTCAACAAAAAGCCTCTCCAAATGATGACGATAATGAACCACCTACACACTGTCACAGGCTTTCTCCCTCTTCACTTCTCTCTTTCAGTCTTTGTCTTGTATTTCCCCCCCCCCCCCACTGTTTACTCTCCGCATATCTACATCAAGTTGTGATATTGTTTGTTGCATGGTTTGTGAAGCGCAGGCAGGAGCCTTGGTTGTAAGTATGCGGGATCTGAATAGACAATAATCTCTCTGTCTTTGTTTGTCTGTACGGCTTTGTTGATTTCAACGTCTTTCTCTCCCACTTCGTCAGCCCTCCATCTGCTGAGTTACAAAGAAAAACTGTAAATACCAAACATTTCACGACAGCAATAAATACTGCCGATACACTGCATCTGGAGTTCTCGCTGTAAATAATAGATACAAACTTGATTTTGATTTGTTTCTAAACTATATTTTAATGCAAAGTAATCTTATAAGTTCTTCTGTTGGTACCACAAAATGCTTTTTCGAGAACCATTTAGAATCAGGTTGAAAGAAACACAATTATCTTCACACCTCGTTTAGGTTTGACTCAATATTTCCTATTTAATTCAAAAGTTTTTACCGCAAAAAGCCCAAAAGCAACATTTAATGTATCCCTTTGTCTGTGTTTCCAATTAAATGTGGCCCAGTGATGCTCAACCAATGTGTATAAATCCGCAGCTGAAAATAATCCCAAACAAGTGTTCTCTTTACTCCTGTCAGTATTGATTGCTTAAAACTTGCCCAGCTGCTTTGGGAAGTGACCTTTCCTTTTTAAAAATAAAACTATTATATATTTTACTACACATAATTTAGAGGAATGAATAGACTTTAACCTGAAAGCTACAGACAACAATGCAATGCTTTTTTGTCTTTTCTTGGAATTTCCTTCCAAATTAAACCTTATCCGTTTAATTGATATTTTTTAAAGATGTGATTACTAGAAGTAAGCGACAATAAAACATGGGTATTAAAAGCCTCTCTTTCAGAAACGTAATGAAAACACTTTCCTCAGAGGTGACTTTGTCTTTTTTTCTTTGTGTCTCTCTTTCTTTCCGTCTTTATCTCGACATCTCTCAGCCTTGCTTTCTGTCCCTTTATCCCTCCCTCCATCGCCTCTCTTTCAATTAATTTTTATTTAATGGTTTATTGGCATGGTGAGCTCTCTCTCTCTCTCCATAAGTAGTTGTCACTCTGCGTTAGCCGCTACATGCCATTGATCTGTTCTCAACAAGAGATAGTCAGATACCAGGCTCCAGCTCAATTCACTTTGCATTCAGTCCATTCAAAATGTCAATAGAGACTGCTGCTCATTACCTAATGACACATCATTCACTCTCACTGTCTCTTTTTCTGCAGATCAGATGCATATTCCTCTAAAGGAAGTGTCATACTCTATTTATGTTTTGGAGAATTTCCCCTGTCTAGATGTATGCAATTAAAAATAATCTGCAACAAAGAAAAAGATGAACACAAGTTTTTTCTTCTTTCTCTGCCAGGGAGGCGGGATCAAGATTATTGACAGAAGGTTCGGCCAACCGGTGTACCCGTCATCGCCAAGCACCAATCACATTCCTCTTTCACCCGCTAACTTCCTGGTTGCAGAGAGCGCTCAGCCAATCGGTCGCAGGGATTTCTTGTCGGTGTTGGCCAACGTGACCAGAGTGATGGTGCGGGCCTCTTATAGCACAGAGACAAGCGCTGTGTACAGGTAGACACACACACACACACACACACACACACACACACACACACACAGACAGGCATTATGGCATAGTTACTTACTGTACATTAGGTCAAAGGTCATGGACAAACTCATTATTGTTATTTGTACCTGTAACATTCCAACAAATGTAATATGATGTGATACTGCTTTTTTTTTTCGAGTGCCAAAGATGATTATCAGGGGTCAAAAGCAGCAGGTTATGTTTTAGATTTTTTTTTTTTTTTGATTTTGTCACATGGCAAGTATTTACTTTCATAATAAACATTTGGTAAAAGCAGTTTGTGGACTTTTTGTGAATATAACTCTTCTGTTTTATTACTAAATACTAAACAAATGTTCATAATGATAGGATCATTTCACACAGCCTTTACACCACATGTGTCAAACTCAAGGCCCAGGGGCCAAATCAAGCCCTTGGTGGATTTAATTTCGGCCCGCAGGATAATTTCTAATTACTATTCGATCTGGCCCACCGGTATATTGCACGCACACCTTCACTCCATCCTGAGGATTGATGAACTTGCACCCGAGATGAGTACATCACTGTACCCTGTATGCCAAGGCAGGTTTGCCATCACTTACGGACCGTCCACACAGCAGCGTTAAAAAAATCTTGGAGGTGGGCGTATCTGAAGCTTGGGGATTTTTTGCGAGCAAGGCACCAACAACCAATCACATGAATCTCCCGCCCGCGACATACAAAGCAAAAAAGTTTGAAGTAAACTGGATATAAACTCCCCAAACAGGCGAAAACCTACCACTGTCTCTGCCACCTCCCTCCATGCCTGGCTCCTCCGGTTTGTATCCCGGTAGGTAAATAGGGACTGGTCATAAAGCACCGGGTGATTGATTCGCTAATTTCTCCTCCATTTTTTGGAATATGAGGAAATGACCTGCGGTATGTCTCTCCCAGCATACACGCGGTTTGATTGGCTAGAGCTTGAACTGTCAGATTTGCGTACACGGGATTTGATTGGCTGACGCTTCCACCTCAGCCTCAAAAGTTGAACATTGTTCAACTTTGAATCCTGAAAATCCTGAAAATCTCCGCTCTGCTGCCCACAATGCAGTTCGGCGAAAAGTGAGGCAAAGTGACGTCACCCCATTCAAAGTGAATGGGCAGAAGCGTTTCAAGATTTTTTAACGCTGCTGTGTGGACGGTCCGTTATTTATAAAGCTTTGTTGGGTAAACTCCCGTATTATATCTGCTCTCTGATAACACAGAGAGTTGCAAGCAGCTATTGTCTGAGATCGCATGATGTAGTATTGTTAGATGTACCAAGAGCAAGGACTGTCTTAGGTAAGACAGCTTTTATGTGCGCAGCTCCACTTGCTTGGAACAATCTTCAGCAAGAATTGAAACTGAGTAATCTTATTCCTCTGCATGTTTTTAAAGCTAGGCTAAATGAAATGCTCGTTGATACTATGGGTACTTGTAAATGTCTATAACTATGTGAATGTATCCTGTAAATATAATGTATGATGTCCTTTATTGTTTTATGTTTCATGTGGAACCTATATGCTGCAGATCTCCCTTGAAAAAGAGATCTATGATCTCAATGGGACCATCTGGTTAAATAAAGATTTGAAATGAAATGAAATGAAAGATGCCAAGTATCTGGCTTGAACTAGCATCACAGAGCAGCACACTGAGTTTCAATGGATGTTTCCTTCTGCACTTTTTTTCTTGCGACAACAGGGCATGTTTGTTTTTTCTTTGAGGGAAATAGTTTTGTTGAAGCTGTTGTTGGCCTGTGGAAAAATGTAATCATAAGAAATGACTCCAGAAAAGCTGCAGATAGAGCCATAAGAATGAATGCAACTGATTATTTAATGTTTAATGTTGTTTTTATAGGCAATCATTTAAGCTTTGTGAGTTCCAGGTTAATATGTGCAATAAGTTCATTTCATTAAGTTCTGCAATAAACATTGAACCAGTCCGGCCCTCGACTAGTACCCATTTTTTTATTTTGGCCCACTGTGTATTTGAGTTTGACACCCCTGCTTTACACAATGCTACAACACGTAATATATTAAGTATTGATTATTATAAACAAATGTAAACTTGCAGACACATTAGTATTGGCTTTATGAAAGAAAACAACTTGCCCTAAGTTGAGTCTCACAGATCGTAGTTAAATGTTAAATTGTGTGAATAACCCTACTTTAACCTTCTTCTACAAACCATAAAGGGGGCAGTTTAATTTATAGAACTCACAGCTGTCTCTGAGTAAATTCTGCCTGAGAGAATGAACTCAGGTCATACTGTCAAACTTGTAATTGTCTAATCAGCCAAGTAGCCCTGCCTAGTGCCTATGCAAGGGGTAAAGTATGTATTCAATGTTTCCATGCTTGATATTTCACATAGTTGTTCTGTGTGTTTCTGTTGTATACATGCAGACTCCACTCATTCTCTATGGAGGTAGCCAATCCCTCTGCTGGAGGAGAGAGGAGGGCAGCGGCTGTGGAGAGCTGCTCCTGTCCTCCTGGATATGCTGGAACTTCCTGTGAGGTAAACATCGAAACACACTGACTGATGTGCCCTTCTTTTAGTGTGTTACTGTATATAGCTTTTTGTGCATGTAAATGGTCTACAGTGGCTAAAATCCCAACGAGCAGACTGGGTCAAACAGAGGATGAAAAGAGTTGCTGCAGCTCAGGCATTATTAGCAAAATAAAGAGCTTTTTTAAACCTGGAGATGTGCATAATAGGGCCCCTTTAAAACCTCCTCTACATCAAGCAATACTAAATAATTGTCCTGGAAAAGGTGCATACATAAAACTCCTACAGGATAAAGCCACATTTAAAATGCCTGTATAATCAGTATAGACAGTATAAACAGTAAGCACTGCAGTACTCTCTTTCACAACAATCACATTGTTCTGCAAGTGCATACAGTATGAATAATCCCAAATCCTTTGATGATGCTTTAGAGTTAGGTCTAATTTAAACTATATAAACATCAAGCAACTTCTTAGTCTTTGCAAGTTTATTGTATCCCATAGTTTAATAAAGAAAGGGGACCAAGGTCTCCCTGGAGGGATATTTGTTTTTGGAAACAGATCTGCTGTAGACTTTGAGCTGAAACGTGCTGCTTTGAATTTAAAATACAAATACAAACACACCAGTATGTGTTATTGTATTTAAGTATAACAGATTCTCTTTTATATTACTTTGTATGATTATGGGATGAAGTAAAAGATCATCCGAGTTTTCTTTTAAAGCCTCTTAAGCAAAGCTGAACATGAAATGCGAGCATCATAAAAGTGTTTAGTGTCAGACTGCAGCTGAATGTTATTATTGACTGACACGCAAATGCACATCGGGGGTTTTAAAAACTGAAGCATACAAACAGACATAATAATAATAATACACACACACACACACACACACACACACACACACACACACACACACACACACACACACACTTGAGGTGCTAATTAGAGGATCACAGGGTAAACACTTCACACTACAGCAGCTTTAAGACTCTGTGTGTGTGTGTGTGTGTGTGTGTGTGTGTGTGTGTGTGTGTGTGTGTGTGTGTGTGTGTGTGTGTGTGTGTGTGTGTGTGTGTGTGTGTGTGTGTGTGTGTGTGTGTGTGTGTGTGTGTGTGTGTGTGTGTGTGTGTTGTGTGTGTGTGTGTGTGTGTGTGTGTGTGTGTGTGTGTGTGTGTGTGTGTGTGTGTGTGTGTGTGTGTGTGTGTGTGTGTGTGTGTGTGTGTGTGTGTTTCAGACATGCGTTCCTGGTTTCCGAAGGGTGAACGGGAATCTGTATAGCGGTGTGTGTGAAGCTTGTCGTTGCCACGGACACAGTACACAATGCCATGAGGTCACAGGACACTGCCTGGTGAGATGATCAATACGTTCAAGGCACTTGTTATGTGTTTCAATCAGTGCTCAAAACCACACTGTACTGTAGTTATTTACTCTGCTTTATTCTGTCTCATAAATTGTTTTTTGACATAAAAAAAGGGGTCTTTTATTCCAGGAAAATTGGTACCAGACATCGAGTGTTGGGAGCAGAACATGTAAAAGCTTTCATGAAAAGGCTTGATTACTTTTGATATTTTCAGAATGTCAAACGATAATACCAAGATGGAAAGAAAAACATACTTTGAAAAATGTTAGAATATGTTAAGTTACAGCATTATATTTTCATGCCTGTATTGTGATTGAATGCAACACTGTATTCTCTCTAAGCTCCCTTTAACTCATAAAGCTGCCATTCATCATAATTAAGCTGTAATAATTATCATGTGTCCATTCAGACTAAACAACCTGACATTTCTTTTTTACAGTATGTTTTAAACAGTAATCTTGCCCATGTTGACATAAATAAAACATTTTCGGGTTAACGACTTAAACAATTTCAATCCATTGTTTAGAAAACCCTGTGTTGCTCACATGTATTGGTCAGTTTATAATTGAGAGTTCCCAAAAACTGTTGAAAAATATAGTAGTGTCTGAGCCAGATACTGGTGCAATATGAGCGCTAACCAGTGTGGACTTCCATAAAAGCCTAAAAAGGACCCTTCCTCTTTATGTTATTGTATGCCTGAAATCAGAGCAACATTAATTAACCCTTTGAACCATGAATACATGTGGAAAAATACACATATTGAAATATTGAATATTGTTCTACACTGAAATTACGTAAAGTCTCTTCTTGATAGAATGTTCTTGGATCCACCATCTAGTGGTCATCAAAGGAAATGTAGGATTAAACACGTGTCCTGATTTTATACACACACACACACACACACACACACACACACACACACACACACACACACACACACACACACACATGGAAATGCACATGGTCCAATACACATTTTAGTGTAATGTGTAAACACATACATGCCAACCTGTTCATGTGTTACAGCACACACACACACACAGTCGCTCTACATCTTCAAGACTGCACATTGCCTCAGGCTTAAGTTGTCAGTTAGGATCACACACACACACACACACACACACACACACACACACACACACACACACACACACACACACACTTATTGTTTATTCTGTATCAGACCCCTTTAAAGTTATGTTAAAGACATGTTTTTAATTAAATTAGTTTTAGATGCAGCTTTGACATTATTTAATTATGAATTATTTATAAACTGGTGGAAGCAGTGCTGCAAGCCAGTCTGAAAATGTTGTTAAATGTGAGATTTAAATGTACAATTTTACACATTTTCAAAAAACGATTAACTTTTCTTTATTATGACTATTTGCTTTCATTGTATTTTTTTAAATGTATTATTTCTCATGGTGCATATTGAGCTATAAAGTAGGTATTATGTCAAAACGGTTCTCGGGGACATTATTGTTTTTTCGAGGATCTACCTGTGAAACAGCATGTGCTTGGTTACTATGGCAACAAAATGTGATGCTCATCCTGAACCATATAATTAACCTTGACCTGGTGGAGATTGTTGCTCCTGCTGCGCTCTGTTTGACGATGATTTGATGTGACAGCTTTATTTAATAAGAGCAGTTGTGTTGTTATGAAATGTGTCACACAGTGTCTGCTCTTCTTATTGCAGTGCCGTAACCCTTGAGCCTATTTAGTATTTGACCCTCTAGAAGCAACGTGTGACACTCATTACTCTAAAATAATGCCGGTCAATCGTTAGCTCTTTGCATATATTTTTACGGTCCTAACGGGCATTCTACACTTATCTATAAATTGATTTTATTTGTGGCTCATTTTACTGTTCGGATGGAGCTAAACCTGTCTGTATTCAGCATTTGGTGCTTCCAGGTTAACTTACAGGGGAAAAAAGTATACCGTATTCATTGTACTTAAAAATAGAGAATACAACAAATAAAACCCGGCAACTCTGTCTTTTTAGTATGTTGCAAAGGTTTTATGAAATCTCTCTAAACCAAGATAACTTCACCGCCCTAAAGAAAAGGCTATTTCAACAAAAGGCTAATATATATATAATTGAATGGTGTTTTTGATGAACCTGTCTATGTTAAGCATTTTTACGCTAAATATGCTGCAAGGTACACTTTACAAAAATATAGAATAAAAAATAAAATAAAAATCTTCAGGAAAAAGGGCAACTTTCTATTTCTGAGAGATTTTATGAAACCAATACAATCGAACCGACAGATAACTTCACTGCCCAAAATAAACTCTTATGTGAACAAAACACAAACACATTTGATGGTATATTGTTTCTTTCTTACCTAAAACATGAATGAAGACAATACTAACACAAAGAAAATCTTCTGATGACACAAAGGTTAACTGATCTGGGTTGTTTGTTTAACAGTGTATTGGTTTTCCTGATATATAATGACCTTTTAACCTGTGTGTCTCCTGCAGGACTGCTCCCACCACACCTATGGCCCTCACTGTGACACCTGTCTACCTAGTTACTATGGCAACGCCACCCGTGGGTCACCTGCGGACTGCCAGCCCTGCGCCTGCCCGCTCAATCTTCCTAGTAACAAGTAGGTTACAGGTCTCATGGTGCCGTGACGACACAATTTAATAAAATACACCTCAATCTATTGCAGCTGGCCCCCATTTTCTCCGCTCGACCCCTCTCTCTTCATACTCTCCTGACACTCAAACTGCTCGTCTATAAAGGATAACGCCACAAATAGAGGCTTCATCACTGTGGGTAGGAATATAATTGTCAAGATATGAATAGAAATATTATCACCGCAGGTAGAAGCATCTCCATAAGTGGAGAAACATCATCCCTGTGGGTAGAAATCTCACCACTGCGGCCAGACAACTTAACACAGTAGCAAACTCACACCTCCCACAAGTAATTAAGGTATTTAAAATCATTCATCATACCCCTCGTGCTGCTGTACAGGCTTCACTCTCTCAAATTATGGTTGTTCAAGTGACAGCGAGTATCTTCAAAAATACGTTTTCTAAAAAAGAAGCAATCTGCTGTTTATCATAGAAGCAGCCCAGGTAAGAGGCAAGGCTCTAGGTGATTATGGTTCATCTAGGAAGTATGCAGACCTTGTGTGTAAGGCTGGTGTGTGCCAGCTGTGCAAAAACATGTTTTCTACTCATTACATATTTTCAAACCGTTGCTGAGCAGAAGTCATCTAATTAACACCCCATTGTGTTCATTGTCTATCCATTGCTGTCCTGGGAATCCTTTGTTGGCATGGAAGATGGTCATTGTTGCCCCTTATTATATTTTAACTCGGGAAAAAAATCACTCCACCAGGTTTATTTCGTGGATGTATGAAGAGAACTCAATACAGCCTTGGAGGCGGGACCCTTTTCATTCCTATGAAAGTTTCTCAGTGGCGCATGAAGGCAAAATGGCCGACCTCTCGAGAGCAAAGTACCCGTATGTTGGCCCATAGAGAGGGCGCATTTGAGTTTTCCCTGAAGCTCCGCCTTCAATCTCCCATTCTCGGGTCAGTCAAATGCAAAGAGAAAAAAAAAGGGTTCGGCTTTAGCGCATTTTACAACTTTTAGACCCAAATTATTTAAATAAGGGCTATGACATTGTTTGCAAAAAAAATCTGCTGATTTACAGACGCCTCTTTCCCAATGGTCAAAAGGTAAAAGTATAAAGAAGCAACAAGCATTCATTGGAATTTTCTTTCTCAAATTTTACTTGAAATTTGTTTAAAATGTGCAATATGATTGGATGGAAATCTGTCTTTTGTCACCAGTAGAGCCATATATAATCATTGGTTGAATTAGATGTCACGCACACACACACACACACACACACACACACACACACACACACACACACACACACACACACACACACACACACACACACACACACACACACACACACACACACACACACACACACACACACACACACACACACGCACATACAAACACACACACAGGCAGCAGCAGCTGAGAATCCTCCTGCAGTCATGACACGCCCTGTCCTAAACTCTCCGAGCTAAAGAAAGACACAACTCTCTCTGTCTCTACCCTCTCCCCCCCCTCCCTCCCTCTCTCTGTCTCTACCCTCTCCCCCCCCCCTCCCTCTCTCTCTGTCTCTACCCTCCTCCCCCCTCCCTCTCCCCCCTGCAGTAATAATAGCTTGAAGGTGCCGTGCCTTTCAGCCCCTCAAAATAGCCACCTAGTCCGTTATGTTCACCGAGGCGAATCCCTGGAATAGCCAGACAGTCAGACTGCTCCAGTTAGCTGTAAGGGTTAAGCTCTTACAAACATCTAATAAAGTCATATATGAATTTAAACATTTAATCTGATTTACAGCAGATTAGCAGAAATCCATTTCGTTCTGGAGAGCTGTTCCTCTTTATAAACATTCAGGCTGAGTAACTTCACTTCAAGGAGTCTTTTTGTTCCATTTCTAGTTCTAAATCTACTTAACATTTTAGGGTAGTATAGTTATAGACACTTAATCAATTATCCCTTAACAAAGATCCTAATGATTCGTACCGATACAGATTTGACTGTAAAAACGTTTCCAAGACTGTACTTCTAAAATGTCAGCCAATCTTTCCCAATGTGCTAAAGAAGATACTTGAATGGACAAAATGAGTTGAAGTTGTAGCTGTATTTCTGTACTTGTTGCCTTCTTGAAACTAAATGTATGACCCACCAGTGCCCTCTTTTACATGTTCTCTTCTCCTGACACTCAGACTACCTTTTTTTGGTATCTTTAAAGAATATCACCACAGATAGAGGCTTCATCGCTGTGGGCAGGATTATAATTGTGATGGCATGAATAGAAATATTACACCACAGGAAGAGGCATTAATATAAGTGGAGAAACATCATCCCTGTTGGTGGAAATGTCATCTCTGCTGGCAGAATCAACACAACTGTGGCCAGAAAAACTGTAAAGGATGGAAAAATACTGTCATATTTTACACATGAAAAAACTTCATGGATAATATTCTTAGCGAACTTCTCAGACATAAACATCTTTGTACTCAATTTCAAAGTTTGAAGTCACCTGTTGGCTATTTTAACATGAATTAAAACAGTATAATCCAGACAAAATATTTATTTTACACTTTAAATTCAGCCATTGTCACCACATTGTTTAAAACATTGGAGAGTCGATTTTAATATTTGATTGACTCTTGATCATTATTGAGCCACAAAAGCACGGCTGTAGTTTTTCTTTAAACTCCCTGCAGTTTACTCATTGGTCAAAAATACATTGTTTTAAACTGTGATTTGAAGCAGATATTATATTCATCAGATATTCCCTGATCTAATTCCAATAGTGTTTACCCTACACTCACGTTATATCTCTATTTTAAAGCAACACACCTGCTAAATCTATCTTGTCTAAGGCATTATTCCTTACTTGACACTGAAATACTAACATGTTCCTATTTAAATCTCATCAGATTTCAATACTAAGCTTCCAGTTTTTCTTTTTGTATTTTGATTTAAAGGTCACCTGTCATGCTATTTTTAGGCAATAGCATAGGTCTCAGATATATAAAAATATATAAAAAACATGTCTATGAAGTGTTTTGCTCAAAATACCAAACAGATCACCCATTCTAGCCATGCCTCATATCCCTCTATTTCACTTCCTGTTTCAAAAGTTCTGAATTGGGGTATAAAGCTTAAAAAAAAAAAAAATTGATTACAAAAAAAAGGAGGGGGCTGAGCTCATGCAGGACCCGGCAGCTACTGTCTAAACTAAATACTGCGGTGATGAAATGCCATATCATGGATTATCAAGGATTCTTTCTGAAACAGTATGGAGCTCAAAGGCTTTCTCTCTTGCCGGTTATACCACAAGGTGAGTTCCTTTTTATTTCCTGCTTCTTCACACACATGCTCTCCAGTACAGGTTAGCTCTGAGTGTTAGCGATGCTAATGTAAACACCGACCATATTACTTCCAAAACAGTCGGGCATTGTTTCTGATAGCAACTTTCTGATAGGGCCGTGGGTGTGAAGCCAGCCTACATTTCCGATATTACGTCATATCGGACGCAAATCTGGATCAGCTCCATTGTAGCCCCGTTTTTAGAGATTTGGGTACGGAGGAAAAGAGAGAGGGTTTTATTTTCTGACGCTGCGTGAGTTCCCCGAGGGTACGGAGGAAAAGAGAGAGGGTTTTATTTTCTGACGCTGCGTGAGTTCCCCGACACACCGGGGACACATCTTTATGTATAAAAGACCTCAAAAAGTGCATTTTGCATGATAGGTCCCCTTTAACTTTTGCTCAGAGGTGTCTTGCACTTTGATTGTCAGTCTGGTTGAAACAATACTCTTTTTGCAAACCCTTCATACCAAATAGCATCTATTTCTCAGTCTCTTTTCAATACTATAAATATAGAGCATTCCTCTCAGCTGTACCCAATCAAATCCAAGTCTTCATCACTTGAAATGTGCACAATTAATCCCTGTAAGAAGCCCTAATTCTCCCAGGATTTAGATATTATCCAAAAGTCTGCATGATTGTCTATTTTTATTTTCTTTTGATGTAGATCTGGATCAGATGTAGATAAAACGATTCAAGAGTGTCTATTATTAGAGTAACTCATTTGGATGATTGTGCCGCTTTGGCAGCGGCACCTTTCAACTTCGTTCTGTTTGTGTCTCAGTCTTTAATGATTTTTTAGTCGTTTGAGATTGTGTTGCTATTTGTCACCTGATATATCTATATATATATACATATTTTGCTCGCACTTTTATCCAAAGCGTCTTACATACACTGGAAAAACAATGTTCCACATGTAATGTATTTGACTTTCTTTGCATATAAAGTCTCATCACATTTAATCGTTTTGGCTGAAATGTGTCCTTTTTCCTCACACATTTTCTTACTTCACATCATCTCCCCCCCCCCCAAATTAGATATATAGAAACGTCACTGAACAGCTTGACTTAACAATTTCCCATGATGATTATAGCTATACTTAAATATATCCCATTTTAGCCCAAAGTTTAATTTTATTGAAAAGTTTTTTGTTGTTCTCATGCTTTTGCCAAGCAGTGTCACTTGTAGCTCAGTGAGCCAGTGAGTCAGTGAGGGGCCGGGAACCCGAGCCAGCACAACTATCTATAGTTTCTGGAAGTGGGAGGGCGACAGAACGAGGGTGAGAGACTATCGTTTTAGTCTCCCTCTCTTTCAGTTCATTTCGGTTTTCAGTTCATAGAGAGGAAGAGTGTTTTCAAATTGTGTGGAAGTACAGACATGTGGGTGTGAGAGGAGGGAATTACATGTGTGTGTCCTACAGAGTGTGAATTTGAGGATTGGCAAGTGAAAGTAGTGACACAAGTTTAAGTGTGAGTGTGTGTGTGTGTAGACAAACAATGGCCTTAACTCGCCTTTGTCCTCTGCTCTCCCTCCTCCTCCTCTTCATCCCTCTCTCCACACTGGGACAACGCTACCGGAATTATCAACAACTCCAACAAAAACAACAACAACAACAACATCATCTCGGCAACTACGAAAGTTTCAGCCCCACCTGCCATCTCGGGAGAGAAGGGGAGCTGCTGTGTGACCAGTGCCAGCCCGGGTACACAGGACCACGCTGTGACAGGTAACACACACACACAGACACGCACACACACACACACACACACACACACACACACACACACACACACACACACACACACACACACACACACACACACACACACACACACACACACACACACACACACACACACACACACACACACACACACACACACACACACACACACACACACACACATACTGAACCTGAAACGTCGCACTGATGATAAGCACAACTATGCTTATTATTTATGTCAATATGCTGAAGTTACTGGCTTCAGATTCATGTGGAAGTGTTGCCAAGTTCAGTGTTTCTGAACACAAACATGGAAATAACTATCATTATTTATCAAAACATGGAATTGTACCTCCATAAATCTTGTGAGGTCAAACCTTTTTTTTAAAAGTTTACCAGCATTTTGGCCTAATAAGTACGACATGATGAGTATGACTATGTTCCACGATTAAAACAACACTTTTTACCTTATTTTTGCAATTTCATATGTGGATAAAAGCTCTTCTCTTAAAAATAAAGCCACTATTTTTGTTGTGATTGTTAAAACTGACTATTTGGAAAATAAATCAGGTCACCCGTCCCCAATGAAAACAGAACTCGATGCTCATTAACAGTTTTTAGAGTGCTCTGTTTCGCTGTCCATCTAGCTCTCTGTCCGCAGCACATTTATTATCTGAGTGACATTCTTGTTCCATTAGCTGTGAGCTTCTTTACCGACCCAGCACTAATGAGAAGCCTCTCTGTCTTGCTGCTTAAAACTTCAGGCTAAGCTGTCATGTGGTGACGCAGAGTAAATATCGTCTTTTCACCATGCAGCCTCACTTAAATACATTCGGACTGTTTTCAACCACCCACAGCTGAATTTATGAGTTATTATCAAGTACATTTTTAAAATAGATACAGTATTATGCTCATTTTCAGGTTCATATTTGTGTTTTGTGTCTCTACTGTGACATGTCTCCATACTTTAATGTTCAAAAAGCTCTTTATTTTTCTCATACTGCCTTGTGCTGCATCACCTCTTTCCACCCTCTGTCTGAAACCAGAGCCCAGTCTGCTCTGATTGGTTAGCTGGCTGGCTCTGTTGTGATTTTACAACTGCTTAGAGATGTCATTCGATCACGTAGAATGTGTTGGAGCACTAGCCAATAGAAGCACGAGTGTTACCTGGTGATGTCACTTTGTTACAGAAGTAAACAAAGGAGTCCAGGCGAGAGTGTGGGAGAGAAACTTAAGGATTTTAGCTTTTGCAGACCATTTACATGCACAGAAACCTACAGCATATAACACACTACAGGAAAAGATACCCCCCCCCCCTCTTTACAATTGTAGTAAACCTTGTACCTTGTAGCTCTAAGGAATTGTACTTTTTCAGCAATTCCAGATGTAACCTTGCTTTTCTTTTGGCTGGCATTGTGTGTTGACTGCATGTTGAATGTCAGATGACTGTTGTTGACAGTGTAATATTAATAATGTACATGTGTGAGCTGAGCTGTGTGTTCAGGGAGGTCAAACTGCACGATGTGGTGTAGTAAGGTTTTCTTTGAGATTTGCTGCATAAATGAATAAGTGACCTTGCACAGTTCATGATTTCCTTTTGAAGAGAAATGTTTTGTGTGTAGTCTTACAGTCTATGAAGGTCTAGGACAGAATCCCACATATTGTATACTTTTTACCAAGTATAGCATCTCTCCACTTCCCAGTAAGTCAGTCTTTATAAAGGGTTTATACATTCATTATTTATGAATTAGGTAATGGGTTTAATTCATGGTTAACTAATAGAGTACTTTAATTGTACATTGGATGGAAGAAATTGACTTTATCAAACTACATTTAGTGGGGATAAAAACAAGTCCTAGTGCTCCTGACCTACAATAACTACCTTTTTGTATCTAGAGCGATAATTATGTTGACAATTTCAATCCCAATGTTGAAACATTGTGCCTCAAATAGTTTTCTCTGTATCCAGCCTCCCCTGTGTTGCTAGTTAAAAGGAGCATGCATAGTCCACATGCTTCGCCACGCTGTCCACAGCAGAATCTCTCCGTCTGCATTTTAGTCTTTTTATAAACTTCATTTGCCACTGGAAAGTAAACAGACTCATTGTCAGTCCATTTTCTACCTTTGTCTGTCACCGAGAGGCATCTGCACTGCGCTATAATGTGGTCCCAATCTTTCATAGTCAACTTCTCCAAATATCTTTCTGATGTCCTCACATGTCCAATTAGTGAGAGGGAATGTTCGTTGTCAAGCGACTTATACTGATAAAACTCCACAAATGATCAGAGAGTGTCATGAGGGCTGCCTTTGACGAATAGAGATGGTTGTGTGTGTGTGTGTGTGTGTGTGTGTGTGTGTGTGTGTGTGTGTGTGTGTGTGTGTGTGTGTGTGTGTGTGTGTGTGTGTGTGTGTGTGTGTGTGTGTGTGTGTGTGTGTGTGTGTGTGTGTGTGTGTGTGTGTGTGTGTGTGTGTGTGTGTGTGTGTGTGTGTGTGTGTGTGTGTGTGTGTGTGTGTGTGTGTGTGTGTGTGTGTGTGTGTGTGTGTGTGTGTGTGCATATGGTGGCTCCAGTCAGTGAGAGAGGACAGCTGGTAAACAAATGAGAAGGAAAGAGAGTCTTGCTGTATTGACTCACAGAACAATAGGCATAATGCAAAATAATATTTTATTGCTAATGTCAGTGTTAAAGAGGTAATCAGCAGTTGGTTCTTCCTTGTTCTATTAGTCTAATTGATACCTGCCATGCGCTACCTGCCATTACACTTCATTATCTACAGTGCTTTTGTTATTGTTAGTGGTAATTAATTGTAATGTGCTAATTTGTCTATATTATGGGCTTTAACAAAATAAGCTACTCCATTCTCCCCATGCTAATAGACTCTCCAGTCGCTGCTAAGTGATTCTGCTTTTCAATTTCCTGTCCAAACAGCCATTTAGCATTGAGCTGAAAGCTGTTTAATGCAACTGCCTTTCAAATAAGTCTATGTGCTTAATTGCTGAGTAGTACGCTGCTATTTAGAGCCATCAGGGGTTTGACAGTATATCCAGATGTTATTGGTTTTTAAAGCTTTTTCACATTTTGCACATTCATTTGGATTTTGTGACTTAACACTGTTTGTAAATACTGTATGATAAATATGACACTTTAAATAGATGTATTTTCAACTAAAATGAAACACGAAGCAGTGCTGATGACTAGATTGATGGTAATCTTTATGCATTAACATGTCAAAAAATACAAGGGTGGGGAAAACATTAGAGAATAAATCTGGTGAAAACACCTTTAAAATCTTCTTTCAAGTGAGGTGCATATGGTGGACAACAGGAATTTTACATTTAAATGCTAACAACTATAGAAGGGCTAGACCAAAGTCCTGCAACATGGTAAACAACAGCATTGAGGTTTATAGTTCCAAGTTACTTGATTGTGGGGATTGGCATAAGTCCAAATGTACTGAAAAAACATGCATACAATGAGGTAAGACACTGAATGTAATTTTATTTTAAAGAACACAAAACAAATACTTAGCAACTGTTCCCATCCTACATTGAATTATAAAGATGTTGGAAGTTGTAAACTTGAATTTCAGAAATCTTCACACTAGGTAGGAAATAAAAAAGTAGTTTGGAAATGTGTTTTTTATGTAACTCAATATTTGTGGAAGAGATAATTTAAACCATGCATCTGGAATAGAGAAATATAAAACGGGAAATGTGAAGGCCAATCATATTGAACTTAAAGGTGGTGTATTGTCACATTGTTTATACTTTTAAAAGCCTTTACAGTTAGACATTTGAAGAAGGCAAATACATTCCCTAAAACATAATTTCTTAACTCTTTATATATAACTTTTTAATAACTTCCTAATATCAATGACAAAAAAGTGAAAAAAACTCATCCAATTATAACTTATGCTCAAACTTTGGCAGGACAGTTTGTGTTCATGTAGCAGCCCATTACTCACAGGGAGATAATGATATTATAGGTTTCACAGCACTTTCAGCTGTCCTATACATTTTTTGTTGGCAACCCCAGGTAGATACTTAATTTGAATGTTAAGAACTTCAATAGAGCGAGAGAGTAAGAGATAGGAGTATGAAATTGCTCTTTTTATGAGAAAAGAGCTGATACTTCCATAGCTCCACTTACTGAGTGCAGAAAGGCACATCTGTTCTTTGAAGGAGACTCAAAGCTGCTTTATGGGAGCTGTGCATTTGCAGCTTTAAATGGAAATTGCAGTAAAAGTTAGTCTTACTGAAACAAATAAGAAGTTATTTGATCTTATTCCCCTGCATTTATTAATAAGCATACATACATTTAAAAGTAAAATATATTAAATTAATTTATTTATATAAAAGTCAAATTGTACTTCTCTAAAATAACCTACCCCAATATTCTGTTTTTAACATGCAGTAAAACTCTCAAAAATGTTTGGAAAATGATGTGAAATAATTCTCTGAGGGAGGAGCAGAGCCTCCCCCCCCCTCCCCCCGGCGCCGACTCCCCACTTGCAGTATAACACTAAAAATAAAATAACATAACTTTTAGTATGCCTGCTCCTCTCTTCCCCCTGTAACTCTCCACCAGCTGTGCTCACCCTCCACTTCCTCTGCTCTCTGAAGGCTCTGACCAGGTGTCTGACCCCCCCCCCCCCCCAAATACATCTCCCTTTACACACTAAACTATAAATACCTTCACTTCCTCTTTAGGTCCAAGTAACTACACACACAGGGACCTGTAGTTGTTCTAGACACATCTTACTGGGGGGGCCATACTGGGGACAGTTATTTCACATTTAAAGAGGCCCTATTATGCTTTTTAGGGTTTTCCATTTCCTGTAGGTTGTTATATAGGATTTAGTGCATTTTAATGGTCTGCAAAGGCTGAAATCCCAAAGTCCCCCCCCTCACATACAACCCCCCCCCCCCCCCCCCCCCCCCCCCCCCCCCCCCCTGCCTGAAACGCTGCGATGGACTCCTTTGTTTATTGCTGGTAACTAGTGACATCACTGTGTTGTACTTGTATTGGCTAGCACTTCAACACATTGTAAGTGATAGGCTAAGGGGCGGGACATCTCTAAGCAGTTGACCAATCACAACAGAGCCGGCCAGCTAACCAATCAGAACAGACTGGGCTCTGGTTTCAGACAGAGGGTGAAAACAGGCAGTATGAGGAAAATAAAGAGCTTTTTGAACTTAAAGCATGGAGACATGTCACAGTAGAGGCACAACATATACATATGAACCTGATAGGGCCCCTTTAATGCAGGACAAAGGTGACAAATACAGTCTTCAAGATTTCAAATTGTTTAGTTCAGTATAAAGTTATTCCCCATAAAAAACATACAATACAATGAGCGGTTGTTTTCGTGACAGAATTTCGTGTCAATGACGTAGTTACTATTGTATGAAATTCAAATAAATTGTAAAAAAACATTCCTGTTACAAATAAATAACTGTGTGAATCAATCTGGCAAAATATCACAAGTAGGAACACACTCTTCTGTTCTCTTTTATCAAGAGCGGAGATTGCTGCTTGTGTGTTTTTTCCCTTGACTATAGGAATGTACCTGCAGCACTTCACACACACAAGGACACACACACACACACACACACACTCCAGCAACATGCACACACACACAGAAGCTAATAAACCAGTTCTATTGAGTACCAAGGAGGGTCAGTGATAATAATGGCTGGCTACTTTTGACTCTTTCCCTCTCTCCCTCTCTCTGTCCTTTCTTTTCCCTCCTCTCTAAATTCAATTCTGTTTTCAATGTGAAGACCTTCCCCCCCCCCCTCTCTCCTCTCCTCTCCTCTATTCGCTCTCTCCTTCCTCTCTTCTCTCTCTTCCATCTAAATTCCCTTTTAGCCTGTAGAGCGTTATTTCAGCTCAGGCCTGTTTTATTTGGTTTCAGTGGCTCTTGACACGGCACAGTCCTCTCTCAGGTTCATATATTTTGCAGCATCTGGCCTTCCTTTTATTTGTAATCAAACAAAAGAGGCTGAAAAGCAACAATTAACATCTTTGAAATGGAGAGACAGTTAACAAGTGTGTGTCCTTGTTCTGGTTCAAGGTTGATGACTGATGACCATTTTTAAATCAGAATCAGAATCAGAATACCTTTATTAGTCCCACGGAGGGGTAGTTACAGCAGGAAAAAGAGCCACAGACAGCTTAATGTTACATATGTTAAATATATGACATGCATTAAAAAAAATACTAAGTTATGATATAATAAAAAATATATAATAAAAAATAAAAAGTTACATAATAAAAAAAAAATACACATCCTGTAACAGTTCTACGGATTTAGCAGCCAGATATATATTACACAGTTATTAACGGCATTTATATATTGCACATATTGCACATAGTTTGTTGGTATTTAGCAGCAAGGGGTGATATAGTCTGTGTTGTGGTGTGTGCGGGGGGGGGGGGGGGGGGGTCAACTAGGGGCTGTGCTGGTTGTCTAGTCTGACCGCTGCAGGAAGGAAAGACCTGCGGTATCTCTCCGAAAGACCTGCGGTATCTCTCCGTGAGAATGTTTGTTTCAATCAACGATACCATTCAAAGGGATGCTATTTATTTTTCCACTTATTTTCTTACAAAACACAACGAGCTAGACAACATTACAGAATCAACATACTTTTATGATTATTCACAGACACCACAAAAACATCAATTATACATTTCACATTTTTTTTTTTTTTAAAGTACAAAAGGATAAAGGGATTTTAACAATTATACAATTTGATATTGCCATATTAGGTTGTGTGAAACCTTATATTATTATTTGAGTCTTTACATTTGTTTTATTTCGTCAATTTGACCATTTCAAGGACTGGAATCTGTTTGAATAGGCTTCACAAAGGACAAACCACATTAGTTTCTCAGATTATTTTTGTGAATATGTTTAAATGAATAGTTTAAATGCAACAATTTGTTACAGACAGTGGCTCAGATTGCATACAAAGTAGTGATTATTGCAAATGCACATGCAATAAGATGTTGTGCCGATATGATGTTTTCTTCATACTATAACAGTTTTTCTTGAATTAGCTGTATTATTGTCTAACCTCTGTACCATTATACATATGATATTGCCAGTTGTTTGCCAATTGTTTACTCAACCAGTTCAAGAGGAAATACAGAGAAATTATTTTCTCGAGGTACAGGGATGGGGAAGGTGTTTGACTATGTATATGTGTATATGTGTGAGTATGTAGGTGTGTATACTGTATGTATATGTGCATATATGTATATACAGTATGTGTGTGTGTATGTATATGTACATATGTGTATATGTATATATGTGTATGTGTGTGTATGTATATGTACATATGTGTATATGTATATATGTCAATCAACAGGTAAAGCAGATTAATCATAATAATAACAATATTAATTAATAATAATGATAATTATTACAGATTATAGATTATAAATCAATGATTTAGGGACAAGGGGGTGAGATTAAATAAATTATACTTCTTCTCACTCCTTTTCGAACACTAGATGTGGCACTGTTTATGTTGCTAATGCTGTTGTTGTTGTTGTAAATGTCATTTTTTGTTTGGATTTATCTTACTGTACATGACTACAGTATGCACTGCAACATTTGTTTTGTTATTATTTATTTTACTTGTTCGAAATAAAATGTATCAATCAATCAATCCATAGCCCAATAACACATAAACAGGCATGTATATTCTTGCATCACATTGACTTTGTATTGAGTAGCTTTTTCGGGTCTTTTTGCCTGAAGACATCATTTTTTTATTTAAATCTCTAGTAAAGCTTATTTATTTCGTAACTTTCATTTCATATGTTTGGTTTCTGTTGCCCTCCAGCCTTTTTTGTGGTTAACTCTTTGACTTAATGCCTGTCTGTGTGAATGTACGTGTGTGATGTTGGTGTGTGTTTAATATAAATGATAACAGCCTTTAGCGATCAGTCTCTCTGGTCAAAGAGACACCGGTAGCAATGCTGATGATTCCCCTGGACTCTGCTAGATGAGATTTATTTCTTGTTTATTTTCTGATTGGATATCGGCTGCCAGCTCTTTCGAGATGAGACCTGCTGTAATTAGTGATCTAGTATGTTGTTCTTGTCACACAAGCTGAGGTAAACAATGATTTGATCATATTTACCTGCTGAGAGCTGTTTGTTCTGCAGTTGTTGGATACAAAAGAGAGAAGGCAGGGTGAGCCACTGAATATTTTTCGTGCAGAGTAGTATTATTTGCTACATGAAAGGAGAATGAAATCTGTATTTTCAGAGACCTTGTTGCACTATCTGCACATTCAGTCAGACCTGATGCAGTATTATCCCAACCTAAAATGGTATCCTGAAAGAGAAAATAACAGCATGACGGCGTGTTGCTGCAACTTGAAAGCATGAAAGGGTGGAGAGTTCGAAGGTACTTTAGAGCCCCTATGTGTGGAATTGTGCGTGATTATATCTTCCAGATTATTCTGATAGTGTAAGTGTTTGTTTGTAGATAAATAACACATTTGAAGGATGCACAGACCTTCATGTTGCATGTTGGCTTAAAGGCCACACAATATGAGAAACACAATATGTGATCACATTACTGAATATGTTGATACTGATATTACTTATAAATATAATAACGATACATGAACAGATACATACTTGAATGTACTTTAGTGTGGTTTTGAAATGCTTTTAATGTATGCTATAGTCTCCCTTATAATGTGTCTGGTTTATAATAGGTAAGATATTATAAACACAATGTTAAGTCTGATCAAATAAATGTTTTTTGACCATTTAGTAGTTAGGGTTGGATAGTTTCAGTGCATTTTTATTATTATTTTTTAGCTTGTTATGCTTGTATAACACTTGAACTCTCTCAAAATCTAGATGTGTTAATAACATATATTGTAAATACTTTATTAACTGTCTTGGCCCCTATTCTAAAGCTTTGGAGAGTTTCTCCGGATGACCCATTTGACACATCTCCATTATTTCTCTTGATAGTACTTTGAATTGCATTTTTAAATTGTTTGTAAATATATTAAATTGAATTGAATCCCATTGATGATAAAAAAAAGTTACTGTAGCTACCTGTGTTGATATGCATTTTCTTATTGCTAATTAAACTAAATCATAACACATTTCACCATAAACTCTATTTATGATCTGTTGACCACTGTTTCCCACGCAGCAGATGATGTTTACAGTACACTGAGTTTAAAACATCATGACCTCACTTTGTCTCTCCGCTGCATCCAGATGTTCCAACGGATTCTTCGGCCGGCCCTCTGAGCCCGGGGGATCCTGTGAGCCCTGCGATTGCCATGACAACCTGGACCTGTCCATACCCGGCAGCTGCGATCCAATCACAGGCCAGTGTCTGCTCTGTCGTCAAGGTTACGGTGGCTCGTCTTGCGACAGTTGCGCTGACGGTTACCACGGAGATGCGATCACAGCGAAAAACTGCCAACGTGAGTAAACCGAATCAAAACAAGCGTCAAAACTAGACAAAAGAGACGAAAACATGTGATTAAACTTGATTAGATTAGATTGGATTATTCGATTAGATACACTTTATTAATCTCACATTTGAACGGGCATTATCGATAGCCAAACACTTTAATAAAAGAAAATGCATAAAATATTATAACCAACATAAGATGATATATTTGAAAGTGTGAAAAGTAATCCTTCGATCAGAAGAATCGATATATGAATCAGTCTTTAAAAGTAATACAAACATAATTTAAAGAACCCAAGTAAGGTTTTGGGGGTTTTCCTTTTCTTGTAGTGTGTTTTTATAAAGGTATTTGTGCATGTCGATGGTCTGCAAAGGCACAAAATACAAATATGAACCTGGAAATGAGTTCTTAAGGCATAAATATAGTACAGTATATAAAATATTATACTAACTGCCAGCCCACGAAAACCTGAGAATTGTTTTTAAAAAAGAAACATGGAAATTGACAAGTTTATTGTGATAGTTTTATTGTGACAAGTTGCTGTGGTCAGATTGCAACAAATAAACTCATATGGACTTCAAGCGGTAAAACATTATCTACTAAAAAAACTAAATCATTTTTAAACCAGCCAATGTGCAGCTTTAGTGTCTCAGCAGGGGTGTTAAACTTAACAGTAGTATTTCCTCTCTGAAACTCAATTTTAGCTAAATGATACCTTTAATCCTTTTACTAAAACACTGAGTCGATGCACCATCTGCTGTGTGTGTGTGTGTGTGTGTGTGTGTGTGTGTGTGTGTGTGTGTGTGTGTGTGTGTGTGTGTGTGTGTGTGTGTGTGTGTGTGTGTGTGTGTGTGTGTGTGTGTGTGTGTGTGTGTGTGTGTGTGTGTGTGTGTGTGTGTGGTGTGTGTGTGTGTGTGTGTGTGTGTGACTCTGCGTCGGCAAGCAGCTGCGCTAGTAGGAGGTGTGATGTCGGAGCGGCCCACTGACTGCCAGCTGTGTTTAAGCGTGAGCATAAAAAAAAAACTATACCTGTAAAAACGGAAGTGAACAAGAGAGGAAGGGATGGCAGCAAATACAGACGTGCAGATGGCGCTTGTTTGGGAAGATCTTTATTAAAAAGCTGTGCTGTTGACGAAAACTGTGGCTCAAGCAGAGAGACAGGCAGAAAGACAGATAAACAGAGAGAGAGACAGGCGATACATATACAGATAAAACTCTGAGACGAGCACAGGAGCAGGGAGACAGGCTGACAGAGGTATTAATGTGTATTTGATAGTTCATTGTTCTGTAGTTGTTTCCCTCTCCACCCAGCTAAATGGTTATTGATTAATCAGCCTGATCTATTGCTCTCCTACAGTGCTGATCGGCTGCTCGTGTCTTGGAGGGTTGATATTGATCCTGTACGAATGACCACCAGGAATTATTAAAACACAACAACTCTCTCTCTCTCTCTCTCTGCTTCAGTCAGTCTATATATCTCGCCCTTCTGTCTGCTCTTCCTATTGCTCCCAGTCTTAATGAATTTTATTGAGTGGAGCAGGAGAGTTCAGGCCGAGTCCATTTGCGCACTATTAGACTGTAAAAATCCTTTAAACTTGTTTTGTTCCCCCATCTGTGGGCCTTTCTGCTGCCTCCCCCCTAATAGCGGTTCAGAGTAATTCAGTAGAGGAATAGAACATAGTTTGATGTTGATAGCAAACTTGACCACAGAGCAATTTGTATAAGGAATACATTCAGGAAAATGAACTCCTCTGACCATTCCTCACGTGGGGAAAAGTCGTTGTAAAGATGTGAGAATTGCACTGTCACACACTGTCTCCAATCACTGGAACAAAGTGGATGTGTAGTAATTCAATAATGTAATTATGCTTCCTCTATGTCTGACCCTTAATGAATGCTATGTAGAAACGTCATACAATAAATCAATAAACTCTTCAGCGATGATGAGAAACCTCACAATTTATCCACTCCTAATGGACAGCCGTGTGGTGCAGTCCTCTGTGCTGATGCTCTGGCTTTTTATTCAACTAATAGGCCTCAAACAGAACAATTACAAGCCTAAACACATTGTTTAAAGAGTCTGAACCAACAGTGTGGTAATTCCCAAATCAGGGCAGCGTTTAATGAATCACAAACAATAACAACATGTTTATTATCAGTCTCTTTTTATGATCATAACTTTGATTAACTTTCACTCAACATGTCAATTTTTCTTGCATCAAAAGATAGTGGAGGACACACTAACACATTTTTTATCTAAAGTAAATACATTTATAATTTAATGCATACTGAGTAAGTTCTTCTACTATCCCATATGGGTGCAGATGGCTCTTTTTTTTAACATAATACATTACTGTAGCTTGATTTAGGGGACACAAAATGATTAAAACCCAACCTAAAGGAAATGTGTGATGTTTGGTAAAACCATAGAAATTAATTGAGAGTGGAATGGACATGTATCTGTTTGCTGTGGTACTTTATAGTCCAAAATAAAATGGTCCAAGAACTCTGCATTGGAAGAGAATAGGTTCTCTACAACAGTCACTGTTCTCTTCAATGTTACAATTTAAAATGTCTGCCACTCTGACCATCCTACTATGTTCAATTAATCAGGAATCTATAGAAAAAAACACTCTCAAATACAGAATATCCTCTAGGCATTTCTGGCCTGTCAATCTTTTGATTCCTCAACACTACGATTTGGTATATATAGGGTTCTAGTAAGAGTGGTTCTCAAAGACTTCTTTTACCCTTTCCAAAACAAACTCAGGCATCAGTTAGTCATAAAACATTACTAATCACATTTCATAATCTACTCTGTGCGGTAGCCAAACAAATATATTTTGAGCGTGTAATTGATGTTTTCATGCTTGTATTACACAATGTTCTGTTTCTGTTGTTTCCCCTCAAGGCGTCCAACACCAAATCTCATCAGAACAGAAATGTTTCACTTCTATGCTTACGTGTTTACCTAGAGTGTGGACTCAATTTGCTCTCGGTGTGTTTTGTATGACACCTAATAGATTGTATAGCGCCTCGACTTCTCACCAACGCACCATTGTAGAGCTAATGATATAAAATAAATGCACAATAGCTACTCCTACGGTTTGTTTGTACGACAGATTCTTGTTAACAGAAAATAATGTATTTCAAGTTGCAAAAAAAAATGTTTTCTTCACCATCAAGGCTAGCGCTGAATAAAATCAAAAAACACAACAGAAAGCAACACTTTATCACACAACAAGGCTCGCATTGTAGCGACTAACAGTGTCCAGATGGTTGCCGAAGGGTAAAGCTAGAGGGGTGAGAGACTGTGTGTGAGGGAGTGTGTGTAGAAAGAGACGGACATGTATGTGCAGGTTTTTCTTCTATGATTAATCAGGCATGTGTGTGTTTGTAAATCTGAATGTATGTGGTTGCGTATGTGTGTGTGGGAGGACATGCGTGCCTCTCTGCATTCATGTGCAAATCAGGAATAGATAAATCTTCCACCGTATGTGTGTTTCTGTGTGTGTGTGTCCATGTGTGTGGACATCTGTTGTACCCCTCTATCTCTCACTTCCTCACCGCACACTCAGGTCCGTCCTTCTGTCTCTTTTACATGTAATAGTAGAGAATAACACGAGGTAAAACTGGTCCACGTGTGTGTCTATGTGATGTGGAGTGTGCTACTGATTTCTTGAGAAAGGCGTGTGTGTTTTTGATGTGTATGCGTGTGTGCTTCTGACAGCCCATCCAGCAGATGGGAGCCGTGTTGTTCAAGCTTTTAATTGTTTATCTAAGGGGCTGATTGGCGTGTGTGTAGGTGTGTCTTTTTTCCCCCCTTTTCCCATAGGATTTAAACAAGTTAAATAAAGTTGAAGTATCACTGATAGAAAGAGAGACAGGTTATAAAGTAACTCACCCATTCGTGCTGCTTTTAAACTCTAAAGCTAAACGCTGCAGACCGTTTACATGCACACAAAACGATATAACACACTACAGGAAAGGGAAAACTCAACCAGCATATTAGGGGTCTCTGTAATCGTTGTTAGTGTGTGTACGTTGTCTTTTAATGGGAATTTAATCCTGTGTGTGTGGACCGTTTTTAGCCTCAGCAATCATCACAAGCACCCCACTGTTTCCTCACCATCAGATCCAAGTAGTGCGTACTTCCTTGTTATTTATAAGCTTTATTTTTGACTTACTTTTTAGGACAGACACTGAGAGAAAAAACATTTTAGGATCTCGTGGGTGTTTTTAGTCTTTTATATTGACAGTGGAGATGGCAGGACATGAGGGAGAGAGCTGTGACAAATAGACTCTGGAGATGTTGTTTAAATTAGTAAGATGCCTAAGCCATTTCCTAGTGGTAAACTATTTATTTCTTAACCAGATGTGCTGATCATTGAACATTGAAGACCCACATATCTTGGTGATTTCTCAGTGTGGCTGCAGGAAGCCGATTTGTTCCTCTCACTCCAACTGAACTTTACCTAATTCAATTATTTTTTTATCTGGCAACTTTTCAGAGGATACGTTTAAATGGTCTTGGCTGGCTTTTCGTAGCTTCAGGGACAGTTTGTGAGTGTCTGAGTCCAGTGTTTTATTTCCCTTAGCACCAACAAAAAAACCCTTTTCAGACAGCTTTCAAAGCCCTAATGTGGTTTTAAGTTGGCATCTAAACTGAAGACAAATAAATATAATAATAAACAAATCATTCTAGTCATCTTTCATGTTGTCAGTGTTTGGTTTGTTGTGGACTTTCGCTCAATCTTTGTGATTGCAGTTTTGTCTAGACAGAGAACTCACACTCACACACTAAACACCAGCTTTTCTTTAGAATCTACATTCTGAATTTTAAGAACATTTGATGTTGTCCTCTGTTGCACCATTGCTTTGTCATTAGACTCAAACTTAAACTGGGTGTCGTTTTAATATACAAAACTTAATCTGTCAAAAATAATTCAGCCCACTGGACTGAAGAGTCTATTTGGGCGAGAGCAGATTTTCTCCAAAGTGCAGTCAGAGGGATATTAAAATGCATATTGACAGATAATCCTGAAGAAGACCGTAAGTAGGATTTGAGCTCATCCAGCAGACTGTAGTGTGAAGGAAACACTCATCAACCAGTGTTGTTGTTGAACTAAGGTTTTATTTGATGTACTCATGTAGAAATGAGGCCGTTAGTAAATGATTATTGATTAAATATGCTCTCTCCTCTCCTCTCCTTTCCTTTCCTCTCCTCTCCCCTCCTCTCCTCTCCTCCTCTCCTCTCCTCTCTTACAGCCTGTCAGTGTCACACTAATGGCTCTGTATCTGAGGTTTGCAACAAGGAGACTGGACGGTGCGAGTGCAAACAAAATGTGGCTGGACGACAGTGTGACGAGTGCATTGTAAGTATTTTGTATTGGCACCTTTACTTTATAGACTATTAGTTCAACTATTTTCCACATATACTTCCCCCTTTCTCTTCTTGGTGTCTTGCAATATCACATTGCTTAATGTTTAATGGACTACATGTAAACCGTAAGTGTTGTAACCCCATTTGCACAATTTCACCACGCTTGAATATTAGATATTCAGGTAATATAGAGACCTCCAAGTTCTTGTTTCTCATCACTACCCGCAGAAATTAATTTGTTATGACTATTTTATTTCTACACTTCAGTTTTTCCAATGGCAGTAATTAGGCTGTGATGGCAAACCCACACATGTATAGCTTTGCAAGACAAAGAAGATGCATCATTATATTAAAATGTCACACAAACATTTATTTTTGTTTCACACTTAAACTGATAAGTTGGGAAGTATTGAAGGTCATCAAGTGTTTTCTTTTCTTTTCTAAAGTAAGTTTGTGGTCTCTTTTTGTGACAATAATACAATGATCCTGAATAAGTATTTTTCTCCACAAAACAGCAGTATTTTCGTTTTTGTAATCTTCTTTTGAGTTCTTTCCTCCTTGTACTTTGAGTGTGTTGTTTCTCTCTGTCCTGCTGACCCCCTCTCTGCGCTGTGATTGGTCCAGCCTAACTGCTGGTGGGACGCTGAGCTGCAGGACTGTGTCCCCTGTGGCTGCAGCCCCCCCGGCTCCATGTCTCAGCGCTGCGACGTCGAGGGCCGCTGCATCTGTCGGCCCGGCTTTGTGGGCCGGCACTGTGACCTGCGTCGCCAAGGTTACGAGAGGCGGGAGACCCGAAGGCCGGTGGAGCGTGTTCCCCTCGCAGCCGTGCATCAGAGATGGGGGGGCTCCTCCCGCACGGGGGGGTGTCCCAGGGGGGCGTACAGGCCGAGCACAGGGGTAACACACCGGGCATGGTGTGTTTAAGTAGCATGGGTGTGTTTACTTGGTGTGAACATTTTTCAAAATGTCAATGTTGCTGAAGAAGACAAAGAAATGAAACAAGCATTAACTCGATGTGTTTGTGGATGGGATGGTTTGACGTTCAAGTTTTTAAACCGGGCATGGTGTGTTTAAGTATGGGTGTGTTTATTTGATGTGAATTAAAACATATTGGTGTTGCTGAAGAAGACGTTGAAAACCAATTTTTATTGTCCATCAAGTATTGAAATCTTTGTGTTTGTGGATTGGATGGTTTGAGGTTAAAGTTTTTAAACACTGCATGGAAAGGGAGGTGTTCATCTTATGTTCTATGGAGAGTTTTACTGGCACAGAGTGTTATTCTGTGAAACAAATTTGGTTTGACATTTGGTTTGATGACATTTTTTCAAATATCGGTGTTGCTGAAGAAGACATTGAAAACCCATTTTTCATGTGCATCAAGCTCTTTGTGTTTGTGGATGGGATGGTTAGAGGTTAGAGTTGTTAAACATTGCATGGAAAGTGAGGTGTTCATCTCGTGTTCTATGCAGAGTTTTACTGGCACGGAGTGTTATTTTGAGAGACATTTGGTTTGAAGTGGTTTGAAGATGTTTCCAAGTGAAGAACAAAGTCCTAATATCAACGTTACAATGAGATCATTAGAAAATGTCACTTCTTTAAGTAGCTCAAGGTGTTTGTTGTTGCTGAACTTGTTTTGAAACTGTTATTATGTTTAGGCCAATCATTATCCTTCTGACTTTGCCCAAGATATCCACATTCTCCAGTCATTTTCAGATGAACTGTAACTAATTCAATGTTTTTTATCCGGCATCAGGGGCAGTTTGTGAATGTTTTTGTCCAGGCTGATGAACCACCATGCATGGCATTTTGTTTTGGTTTCTTTAGCAGCCACAAGGAGGCCTTTTCAAACTATCAGATAGCTTTTTAGTCTACATTTAAACAAGTCAAATACAAATATAAAAAAATGAATAGCATCGAGACAACTCATCTTTGATTTTCTTTCTTTATTCAAGAATAATACCTTCAAAAGGGTCACAACTCTTGAAACTCACAAATATTCCCTCATTTTCCCCCACCTGCTCTTTTCATTCAAAACTCACAACCTCTGTGTGTCTAAGTAGCTTGAGTGTGTCTGCAACTTGTCTTACCCTAAATCCACGTCCATTTTAACCCCGTCTTTCTGTGTTTCTCCAGCCTCAGACTCACGGCATCAGCACCGGAGGAGTGTGTGTCCCGTGTCACTGTAACTCGTTCGGGTCCAAGTCGTTCGACTGTGATGAAGCCGGTCAGTGTCGCTGCCAGCCCGGCGTCTCCGGACCCAAATGTGACCGCTGCTCTCGAGGATTCTTCAACCACCAGGAGGGCGGCTGCACACGTAAGCATCGAGGTTCAAGGTTCAAGGGTTCAAGGTTCAAGGCTTTTATTGTCATATGTTCATAGCTACAGTGTAGTTATGACATTGAAAATCTTAGGTCACAGGCTCCTCCAACAGTGCTACACAATACACAGATAATAGTGCAGGTAAATACAATAAAATATAATATAATAGAAATGGTGCAGAATAGTCTATGTACAAGTAATTGGAATATTGATATGTATAAGTTACAAACAGATGAATGTTATGGATGTTCTTTTAAAAGTGCAGGTGTTAGAGAGTCCCATAAAGAGGGAGGTGTTTCTTAAAAAAACAGACAGAACAGACAGAACAAAAGTAATAATAATAATAATAATAATAATACACTTTATTTGTATAGCACCCTTCATGCACAAAGCAGCCCAAAGTGCTTTACAGAACAAGAAGAAAACATAACAACAATATTAAAATAAATAGAGAACAAGATAAAACATCAGCAGTGATCCTAATGAAATTCCCTTGAAGTAAAGCTCACAAGAAATTAAAATAGGTTCAAATAAAACAGTTTAAAAAAATCAAATCAAAGCAAAACAGAAAAAATATAGAAAAACATGGACAATGATAACAGTGAGAATTGAAAGTTAACCCAAATTAAAAGCCATATTAAAAAAAGATTACTTTTAAACATTTCAGGGGAGTTTGCTGCACTGACAACATCAAAGCACTTCATACAGTATTTGTGTTTGAACTGTTTTGCAATGAATGTAATGTCAGCAGACACAAATTGCTCTCCCCATTAAACCGCTGCTCTGTTCCTTCATTTTTAATTTAAAGTTTACACAAATTGTCTGCAGTGCAATTCCACTTAAAAAAAAGCTATTGTGTAATCTTAAAAGTGCGTGTGTACTCGTTCACATCATGGTGGCAGTTTTGTAATTATTGCATAGCAAAAATCGTTGTGCCTACAAGCAGAGCATTTGTCTGTGCAGGCATGTCTTTCTGTTCCAGTTTAACTACAAAGAGTAAATGTAGCCGAGAGAAACTGGCTGCTGATTGATAGAAACATCTGTGAAGCTTGGACACACATAAAAATAATGATAGGACAACATAATTATGGAGCTACCAGATTTGTTATTCATCTTGGATGGTGAACACGCAAAACAGCTGTTCATTATTTGTAATATTGAATAATGTTTAGGGAAGAGATCATTAGGTTAATCAAATCAAAGTAAGTCAATATTACAGTGAAATCTATTTTGACCCAAAGTAATTGTTTATCAATTAATGGTTGGTGGAAAACCCGACATAAGATACCTTTATAAAACTCTGTGTGTGAAGGTTGTCTGCAAACAAGACGGGTAATTGTCAGTTTACAGCATGGCATTTAGATGTATTTGTATTAACATTAATCAAAACTATTCTCCTTAAAGGGGACCTATCATGCAAAATGCACTTTTGTACGTCTTTTCTACATGAATATGTGTCCCCGGTGTTCCAGGGAACTCACCAAGTGTCAGAAAACACAACCCTCTCTATTTTCCTCCATACCCAAATCTCTAAAAAAGGGGCTGCAACGGATCTGATAAAAACTGATCCAGATTTGAACACTGTCCTGACGTCAGGACAGTGGCGCTACGGCTATTGGGCCAACTCCACCAATCAGGAGGAGGCAGCCACGGCCATTGCCGTTCGAAAGCGCTGGAGACGCTGTAGTACATATGCCAGGCCTCTAGATGGTGCTGTTCTCACTGAATCAGCCCTTGCTAAAACAGAGCTAAAAATTGTCAAATTGAGCAAAATGAGGCATGGCTAAAATGCATGATCTGTTTGGTATTTTGAGAAAAAAAAAAGTATAAATATGCCTTACTGTATATAGGTATGGTCCTACACTATATTATTCAAATATAGCATGATAGGTCCACTTTAATTAATTACCATCGTGTTTCTTTATTTGTGCTTGATGTAGAATTACATAACGTCTAGCTTATTCAATTTTCACAGTGATCCAGGAAGCAGTGATTCATATTTAAATCAGCAGGGATTTAACACCAAACACAGTCTGTTCTCACACCTCAAATTAAAGGTCAAAATGTGTCCAAATTGTTGTAAAGCAAGTCTCTAAATTCAAACTTGCAGTAGCCGGAAATGGATATGTTGGAAATAGAGATGGAGTTACTCTTGTAAATGTTCTAAGGTACAACATCTGTGTATCATTCAGTTTGAGGCTTTGCTATAAAAGACAGTATCCCTGGTAAAGGGAAGACTTATTGATTTTCATATCTTGTTCATTGTATTAAAACACAATATTGATCGGTGAAGTGAACAAAAAGTTTACATCAGAAAACAATGATCTGTTTGTTGTCAGAGCTGAGGATTTTCATTATCATCCCCTAAGGGTGTGTTACATCATCTGAAGATACTTTAGTCATTTATAAATGCCTCTAAATATATGGGAACAAGTTGACATTATTAATCATATGCCCTACAAACTTGGCACCGCAGGCCGCAGGTGCAGCGAACTTCAGCTGAGCAAAAAGAGGATTAAGCATCCAGACACCTAAACTATAAAAAGCTTTTCCCACATATCTGCTTATGCAATGTATAATTGATGCCAACCACCAATAACAGCCAAGAGAAAGAGAACCAAGTTAGCCAGAAAGAAAGAAAAGATAGGACTGGGAATTATTTGTTTGATTCATCTTCAGATCAGCAGCTCAGTGCAGCAGTCAGGTTACAGAAACAATATGCTCCCTTGTGTTTCATGTTACAGGGAATTTACTGAAGGCAAGTCAGAATACAAATATGTTTCAGGCTGTGGGCGGAAATGACAGAAAGAGCCAGGACTAGCTGATGACACATAACTTTCATTAACAATTTACATGAATTATTCAGGTGCTATTCCATTAGATTTCAGGAATGTTCATTAAATTGAAATATAACAAAATAATGCAACTCTCCTGTAAAAATGACTTTCCATTTCATGAGTATTATTATTTCAATTCAATCAGTGAGCTGAATGAGAAAGAGAGTCCTCTGGCAGTGGAAATAGTGTTTTCTATGGGGTGTGGGTGATTGAATAAGTTAATTGGTTGGGAAAATAAATTGAAATGAATGGCACTGGGGGGGTTTGGGGTGTTACCTTAAACAACTGAATCTTTCTTCCACTAACTCAATCAATTACCCTTTAAAATTCCTTCTTTTTACAGTCATTTTTCTGTAAGCCTGCTTTCAAAAAGACAAACTCTTTGTTGTCGTAAAAACCTCCTTTGCAGAACTAAAAACTCACTGTGACCAAAATATGTTCCCCTAGGTTTTAAAGTAAAAGAAACATGGCAAGCTCTCTTTCCTTGTCTCCATCCCAGACATATTATTCTTATATCCAAGCGTTGTCAGCATGTCATGATGTGAAAGTCAAACGGTATTGTTGTTGAAGAAACAAGTTACTTGAAAGAAAAACAATCAGTTTGTCAAACACTGAATTGTCTTCAGAGTTTATTCAAAAATATTTGAACACACACTTTCTCTCGTGCAGCTTGTCAGTGCAGTCATGTGGGGAATAACTGCGACACTACCACGGGGCAGTGCATCTGTCCTCCAAACACCATCGGAGAGAGGTGCGACAACTGCGCCCCCAACCACTGGGGCCATGACATCACCACCGGATGCAAGGTAGGCTGAACACTGGATTTTAAAAGAGCAATATGAGTAACCTAAAGTATGTGTAGTAACATTTGGAGGGGCTTAAGCACACTGGAGGGAAGGCATGCAAAAGTAAGACATGAATTCACTGTATTTAACACAAGACAATCACAACATAAGTTTATTGTTTGTGAGTTATTTGATGCTGTCAGTGCTAATTAGATCCTGACTTCTGTTATTTCTAGTAGCAACCTATAACTATATATGTTTAACAGTTTGGGCGTACTCAATTTAACATAATTGTCTTACCATATTAACTCTTATAAGTGAATACATATAATCAAAGAAAAGCACGTAACGTTTTCTAGTTCCAGTCACAATTTTCACTTCAATAAGTCTTATTCTAGTTTGCCTTTTTTATATTTCAGCTGGTTAACCTTTTTTTAAAGTGTAATCTTGTGTGTTACTTCTTAGTCTTCTCTCATTTTTAGTTTAATTCCCTCTTTTCTCCTATTCTTATTTCCCATACTCCTCTCCTTTCTCTATTCTAACCCCTTTCCTCCAATTCTCATTATCACATTGCTTGTTTGAAAAGCCATTTATCCTTATTCTCTCTTCTTTATCACATCTCTTTCAGTGACTCTACATTCCCATTTCCTCCACTTCTCTGTTTCTTAACACAACTTTGTTGAAAGTGTTTAAAGACTCATTGTTCTGCTCTGAAGCTATCTCCACAAAGGGCCGCGAGGCAGCAATATCAATGAACTATTAGAAGTAGCAATAGAGTAATAGCAATTAGAGGCTTGAACATGGAAGCACAGGAAATCTCAGTTTAACAGCAGATTGATCCAGAAGGGAACATCAAGACAACAAATAGGGATGCTGTGGATCTTAGTTGTTTTAAACAAACAAAAAAAGCACCAAAGACAACAGAAAACACAACAAAGCAGAGAGGTACCGACTAACAACAGTGAAGTACAACAAAAGAAATAACAATCTGAGCAAAATAGATACATACTTCAGTTTTAACTCATTCAAGATTACATAGCAATTATATTTGACACTTGCTAAACCATCAGTTTTTATAAGATGTTTTCATCTTTGATCAAGACATGTATCAATTGCAATATCTTCCAATATTTGTATGCATTGGATTTGATAAGAATGTTATACTGCCACGTCACGTTGGTGTAATCAGGTGGAGCTTTTACAGTCAGTATTCTTACTCCATTGATGCTTTCTGTACATGAACCTTCCCATGTTCCCAGTTTGGACACGGCTATCCTTAAACATAAAAATCAAACACATATAGGCCACAATCTGCAGTAACGACGCCCTGACTCTGCTTCCAGGCACTCTGCAAAGCAACTCGTATCAATGAAAAGAAACACACCTCAGATTGGACAATCTCAGGGTTGTCACAAAACAGAGCATCTGGAAAAAGTTCATATCATTGTGACTCATAGATGCAACACTGTGTGTGTGTGTGTGTGTGTGTGTGTGTGTGTGTGTGTGTGTGTGTGTGTGTGTGTGTGTGTGTGTGTGTGTGTGTGTGTGTGTGTGTGTGTGTGTGTGTGTGTGTGTGTGTGTGTGTGTGTGTGTGTGTGTGTGTGTGTGTGTGTGTGTGTGTGTGTGTGCAGGCGTGCGGCTGCAGCGGGGTCGGCGCGGTAACGCAGCAGTGCAACATGAACACAGGCTGCTGCATGTGTCGAGACGCCTTCAGAGGAGAGAAGTGCATTGAATGTCAAATTGGATACAGAGACTTTCCTCAGGTAATTGATCTGAATGAACCGCAAGTATTACTATCATTATAATAAAGCTTCTTTCATTTTATTTAGATAAGAGAGGAGGCACTTGAGATAAGCTCTTATTCCTGTGGCTCTACTAAGAGAAGGAAGAGAGATTTTTATAGACATGATATTGCTATTATTATAGTTTTTATTTCTTCTCTTTACTGTTCACATTTCATCACCAACGGTACCTCACTTGAAATATGAACACCATGCTGTGCATTAAATAAACTTCCAGATAATATGTTCAAGTGTAAAAGTAAACAACATATGGTAATGGTAAACATTTTTAAGACAGTGCACCTTAAATTATACTTCAGTCATCTTCTGACCAGCATGTTAGTCAAATTGATTGAAATTAGACTTTAAAAAGTACAATAGCATTTGTTGGTTCTATTCAAGGAATTGTGAAATGTCATTCATGAATAGCATGGCAAAACAATAAAGAACTGAGGGATCCCGTTGAGGAGCAATTATTCATAAAATGTAATCGAAATATAAACTTTCTTACACTTTTTGGATCTCTTAAGCTTCAGTCTAATGGGAAACTAAGTCTTACTCTGTGTTCGGTGTTTGTCTGAACTTCAGTGATGTTTCCACTGACACAGAAGTGAGAAGATAATGGCAACATGTTCATTTTGGAGTGAGGTTTAATGGTTTGGTGAAGCATAAAGCTTGGACACACTGTGCTGGTTCCTCTCTCAGCCTGTTGTGTTGTTGATAACAGCATCTTGGCGTGTCTGCGTGTTTCCCACAGTGCACCCAGTGCGAGTGTGACGTCGCCGGGTCCGACAGCCAGACCTGCGACCTGGAGAGGGCCGTGTGCGCCTGCGCCGATCGGACGGGGAAGTGTAGCTGCAAGGTACACAAACTCACAAAATACACTTAACTTTGACTTCCTATGTGATGTTAAAAAGGGATTATGGTATTTTGAGCATGCAAAAAAGTTGTGAACTGATTAAAAACCTCCTATACTTTGAGTGTCACAAATACAAAAACAGCACAACATATGATGTGTAGATGCTTCATTAACAAAGCAGTTTTAAACATGAAATGTAAGAATATGCTTAAATATAAATCTTTGTGTCACAGAGAATCATTGAGCTGATTCTGAATAAATCCATTATCCCTGAAGTAAACAGGTCTGTTCTAGTATTTTCATGCCAACCCTCAACCATCAATTTGAATCAATTTCTTTTAACTAGCTTCCTCGAAAAATGACATATTAGTATTTTTTCCAAGTGTCATTTCAAGTAGCCGAAACAGAAGATTATTGACAGGTCTGTACTTCAACAGGAACCCTTTGAACATGAAGTTGGATACACTGTCATTAGTCTTTGTTTCCAGCTAGAAAAACAAGGCAGCTGTCCTGCTATACCAGCCACGAAAATTAGCCCATGCTGTTGAATCATACTGCCAAAGCATGCTTTGAAGATTTACTGGAAATAAAGTCAGTTTGTGAGATGCAGTCTTTGAGGCTATCCAGTGACCACTTACACTGAGAGTTGTCTTAGAAACTTAAGAGTGAATAAATGTGTTGGAAACAGAAAAACAGCTATTTATCAGTTTGAAACCTACCAGGGCATACATTTTAATATTTGTAAATGTCAATGCAGATTTAAAAATGTACTTAAATTGTTATTCAGTAAGAGTCTATGCATGTTTGTATTAGATAGACATATTATGTGTGTGTTAGCGTGTCATTATTTGTGTAAATGTCCGAGATCTGATTGCACGGTAATCTCTGCATGACATCCCCCTTAGGCTGGCAAATACAAATAGATTAATGAATGCTACATACATGTATGTATACATGCTGTACATATACATTCACACTCTTTTTACCTCTATCTTGTCTTGAAAGAAGACAGTTGAGAGAGAGAGAGCTGGTTCATGACATTCAAGATGAAAGACACTATAAATCCCTATTAAATTTGCAATCCAAACAAAATAAAAAAACACTGAAAAATATCATTACTGGATTTTTATAGGTGTAAACATCATATATAGACACACTCACACACACTCTTATGTACACACTGATACACAAATGAAGCGTATATTTCACACCTCTCCGTGACAAGTTGATCACATATCTGGCATGCACACCTCATCAGTAGCTTGCTGTCACAACTCACACACACACGCACACATACACACACACACACACACACACACACACACACACACACACACACACACACACACACACACACACACACAAATGTAATATATGTATCGCCTAGGACTGAAGACACTTTTCATCTCTGCTGTCACTTGCTGATCACGACAGCCACAAATGCTAAAACAACATTTCTCTCACACACACACACACACACACACACACACACACACACACACACACACACACACACACACACACACGCCTGTGATGAGGCTTCAGATCACTCTAGACAGGAAGGAGGTGCACTGCCTGTCAATCAATCAGTTGCCTGTCTCTCTGCTCAATGTTTTTTTCTGCTGTTTGTGACGTGTTATGCATGTTAACTGTCTGTCTGTCTGTCTGTCTGTCTCTCTATCTAAGGAAGAATATGATGTAAAATGAAAAAAAAATATCATTACTGGATTTTTTTGTGGATAACATATTTCTAAAATTATCACTAAAAGAATAAAAATGTAAGATCCAAGAAATCAAATTGTTTCTTCTCAGTGTTGAGGCCCGATTTAAAACACCTACAACATTCACGCATGTTAGCCTCTCATATATTGATACGATCATAAATGTAATACACTTTAAGAAAAAAATGAAAAATGTCACTCTTCAATATGTGAGCCCAGGAGAAAAATCTATTAATTAAAAAATACTTTATGATTAAATAGATGATCATGAGTTGCTACTGTAGTAAAACACAATGTCCTCTTGTAACAAATGCTAATAATAAAAAGTACTGAAGTCGACGTTTTAGGTCCTTCAGTATAGCTTTACTCTCCTCTGTTGGTGCTGGTCCTGCCTCACTAACCTGCAGCACTTTTTGACAGAATTCAACATTAATTGGATGATTTTTTGTTGACAGCACTGTGAGCTTTTCCTTAGGAGAGAGAGAAGGCTTAACACACAGACCTGTCCACAATCCCACTTTAAACCAGTCAGCTCTCAGCTTATTTACTCAAAATGTAAACAATTCAGTGTGGTGAGACAGTTATTTCAACATAATGCAACCAACAAAAATGCATTCTCTATGTAGTATTGCTTACGTGTATTTGAATAGCTCAAATATGTGATGCAGAACATTGAAAATAGCAACCAATTATTTCAATATGGACAAAATGAATGTTAATGGCAAGATGAACAGGTGTGTGGACGCGATGTTGGAGAGACACTTTTTCAGTTCAGGGTTTTAGGCTCAGACTTTAATCTTACTATGTCCTCCTGAAGTTTCCCTATGCAAGGTATTCAATCCCAAAAGCTCTTCAGGAGTGCTTTTCCTAAGCTCTATCTGCTTTCTGACCTAAAGCAGGGGTAACAAATCTATAGAAAGCATCACATTTTATTAAATATATATAAAATGTGTTGGTGTAATAAGAAGCTATGGATTCATTAATCTAAGACAACAGAGAAATCAAGGGACAACAAACATCCTCAGTAAAGTGGGATGCTTTGATAAAAAGATTTAAAAAAAAACAATTAATTTCTCATAACTGGTAAATGTCCAATGAGCTCTGGTTATTTTCAGACTATGTTTAGTTCACAGGATCAAGTTTCACAAAATGATAGATATTGATTATCAGTTGAGTGAATATAGGTCCTTTAAATGTTGTCCCCACTACCACTAATATGTTTAAAATAACTTGAAAATGTTTACAAAAGAAATCACAAAAGCTTTCCTCAACTCCGTGTGCTTGCCTGTGTTTGTTGTTTTAGGCAAATGTGGAAGGACACAACTGTGAGGGCTGTAAGTCGGACACGTTCGGGTTGTCTGTTCAAAACCCTCACGGCTGCAGCAACTGTTACTGTTACGGTCTGACCAGCTCCTGCTCAGAGGCTCAGGGGCTCATCAGGATGTGGGTAAGTACATCTTAGTTTTTTAATTCCTTACTGTCACTGTATTTTCTTTATCGGTTGTAGGTTTAAGTAATAGGCAAATAAAAAAGTATAGGAACAAAGCACAGTTGTTAAAAAACGGTTGTCATCACAGATATTTCATCTCCACTCACACAAGTGTTTACTACTTGCAAAACACACTTACTGCCCTCTCAACCCTAACAATAAACACACAAATACACAATCAGACACACTCAAACACACTCAAACACACATACAAAGACACGTGTCAGAAAAGCAATACAGTATATACTGCAAAGACTTTCCTATATTACCGACATATCTTTTTTTAAAGTATTAGGTAACTGTCAGCGACACCTTACTGTTTTTTATTTTTTTTATCTTTATTTGTTTTAATTTTGGACAAATATAAGACAGAGATGGTCGCATTGGCTGCAGTGAAAATGAAACTGGATGAATCTGTCTGTACATTCACTAATGCCCCTTTCACACCAACGCGGGATCAACCTCTAACAACAACAAAAAGCCCGCGTTTTATCCAGTTTGTACACAATGATGGAAAACCTCAAACTTAACAAGCAGCAGTGGTCCACTGAAGAGACCAGCTACCTACTGGGAATCTGGTCTTCCGAAGAGGTACAGAGGAAGCTGGAGGGGAGCACGCGGTCCAAAGCAATTCTATAACAATTGCAGCAAGAGATGGCAACCGCTGGTTTTGACCGTAACGTTGAACAGATTGGCAACAAATTGAAAAAAGTCAAGAAGGATTATCGGGACCAAAAGCGAGACCTCGGACGGAGTGGCGGTTTGGCTTTATGAAGCAGGCACGCAAACGGTTACGTCATGACGCAAACGATGACGCAATGACGCAGCACCAGTCGGGCTCTGAGCGGTGTGAACAGAGCGGGAGCTGACCCGAAGAACCGGTTCCGAACCAGAAAAGTTCTAGCACGGAGCTAGAACGGGAAAAGCCTTGGTGTGAAAGGGGCACTAGAGACAATTTAGGGACTGCTGCAAAACAACCATTGGAAAATTAGATTTAGACTCCGCAAATGTAAATGCTGCATACACAATGGTAATTAAACTAAACTGGTCGATGAAATATTCCCTTATTGAGTCCACACCCTAAAATATATGAAAGTTTAAAGGAGTGTTTCCTGGTCTGGATCCCTCCTGTCTCTGATGTGTTATCTGTGGATCTAACCAGCAGTTTCCTATTAGCTTCACTCTCTGAACACACTCTCTGTGCCAGCTTCATGCTGAGACAACACATTTGACAGCTGGCTGCCTACAACTGACTCTGCATTATGCCAACGTTGTGAACTTCATGTCCTTCATTAATCATTATCTATGGATAATTAGAGGCTTGTTCAAATATTTAAAGTTCTAATTTTACTTGATTTTCTGCCCAGTAAAAACTGAAGCCGCGGCGATTATATAGTTGTGCTGTATTTGTGAATATTGGCACCCTTTCAAATATCTATTGCATCCAATTCAATGCTGTATATAAATGTGGGACACCATGGGATGATTTCTACTTATGTTGGTTTCAAGAGGATTTCCCTAAAGGAAGGGAGAGAGGTGTGACTTATTGATATCATTAAGTGTGACTTTCACTATGTCTCTCATGTCAATTGCTAAACGTTGAAAAATGATGCTTCAAGACTGTTCATCCAACCATACTATAAAAACATGTTGGCACAAAAATGGAGCTGAAAGGAGCCCATTTTATGAGCTTTAACATGGTATCACTATCCTGATGGCTAAAACAAATATGTTAACATTGGCTAATTTGGATTAACAGAAAGCTAAGGCTAATAGCTAACATTTGAATATAAGTAGAAAAAGGTTATTTTGTATTGATCCTGTAGTCAACATGAATGTCTATAGCAAATGTCATGGTAATCAAGACAATTGTTTTCACTCAAAAGCACACATTTCAATATCATGATGGTTCAAGAGGAAAACTCAGGAGATCAACAATCCATGTCAAGTTGGTGGTTTTAATCCATCTGGTAGACATGTCACGTTTGTGTGCAACTGAAAGAATCTGGGAATGCTTGAGAAAAAGTCAGGTGACCGCCAAAGTCAGTAGGCCTTATCGTAGCCTGGCTTATGGATCTGATGGCTTCTAAACATCAAGATAAAACCAGAGGGTGAATATTACAGATACCAGCTGCAATTCAGAAACAGACGTACATAAGTGCGACACACACCATCACACACCATGTCAGTAAGTTATTCGATCGGTGAGTGGCAACCCGTTTTTTAATAAAGGCCCTTCATCTCAGAAACGGTTGCCAACGGCGGTTAACTGCCGTTTCCGTGGTAACCGTGGTGTTTTGTGATGGAGTGTGGCGAGAGGCTTCATTTGAACGACAAACATTCACTTCATTTATTGTTGACAGAGGGAGAGGGGGAGCTGGACAGGCAGAGAAAGACAGGGAAAATAGAGTTTATTGGAAAGTGGGAGATTTTCTCTGAACCACTGAATCGTGAGATTACACTGAGTGGAGTGGGACACACACACACACACACACACACACACACACACACACACACACACACCATATCTAGTAGACACCCTATACACACACACTATATAAACACGTACACATGCCTTCACATACCAAAACACACAAAAACTCACACTAGGTGGATTACATGGAGGTTAGAGGAGACACACACACACACACACACACACACACACACACACACACACACACACACAGCCTATTTTGTGATATTTATCTTTGATAGCAGAACTTTTTGTGTGATTGGACGACTATTAACTGGTTGTTAAATACTGCAGTAAAGATCTGCACTAGTATAATGAAGTACAAATCTTTCAAGAACTGAGATAAGATGAAAGCACTGATAAGCTAACAGAACGTAAAATAACATCAAGAGCACTCTACTCTTAAAGGATGGATATATGGAAGGATTTTCTTAATGTTCTTTAAAACTATTGTGTACATTTTTAATTCATCCGGTCACAGAGGACTGAGTTAGAAATAAAGGAAAGGTTCAAACATGTGAAATGGTTTACTATTATCTGTTAATCAAGCTTTATACGAATATGATATCTTTACTCTTCATGAATGAAAACAAATACTTATAAATAACAGAAACAGATAATAAGGTCAGCAATGTATTCAATGTCTATCTCTGATTTGTTTGACATCGCTAGGAAACACTTGCACTTCTATTGGCTAACTTCCAACACATTGTACATGATATGCTACGGGGCGGGACATCTTTAAGTGGTTGACCAATCACAACAGAGCCGTCCAGCTAACCAATCAGAGCAGACTGGGCTCTGGTTTCAGACAGAGGGTGAAAAGAGGCAGTATGAGAAAAATAAAGAGCTTTTTGAACATTAAAGCATGGAGACATGTCACAGTAGAGGCACAACATATAAATATGAACCTGACAATTCACTTTTTAGGGCTCCTTAAGAAATTGCTCAAGCCAAATTGTCTTCTTTTATTCAAGGATTGATATTGAGATATTATTTCTGATATAAACGTCTTTCCATTCTCAATATATCTTGAAACTGATGTTGACACTGTCAGTAATAACTCAAATATGATCACATAGTGGAGAGTAAGAGACAGTCTGGAGAGAATCCAGCCCCTTCCTCTCCTTCTCTCTATCTCCCACTTTTTATGTTGGTAATTTTAATATCACTTGAATAATATGAGGGTTTATTATTGACTGAGGTTGTGGCTGAGTGGACTGATTTTAAAATAGATTCATCCGCTGCAGTCTGGATCTCTCTGTCTCTGTGGTGCTGTCGTCCAGCAGAGCTGATGTTGATATTGTGTGAATAATATCTGAGGCATTATGGAAGAGTGCTTTTTGGTTAAACGAAATATATGAAGTTACTTTAGCCTGGACGGACTGCATAATAGAGAGGCAGTCACACGTGGAATGAGAAAAAGCTCATTTCCGTCTGAAGTATAACTTAAAATGAATTGAGTTCCAACATTTATATACTCTAGGTTTCTCTTGGGAAATTTGCTTGATACAGCTATGAAATAATAAGTAACAGGAAGAAAATGACAAGAACTTTAAGTATGTCATGAAATGGAAATGTGACACAACATACAGGGAGGGATGTTCTAAATCTCAAATATGGAAAGAAATTATACTTAAATGTTTTGAAAGTAGTTTCTCATCAGTTAAGAAACAACTACAACATAATCAACTTGAAATATACTTACCACAGGGTTGACTTATTAACAATATGTTTGAATATGTAATGTATACATATTAAAATAATGGGTCAGGATATTCATAACATTCCTTGTGGGAAAGTCAATTTTGATGCAAAAAACGTTTTGATAATGCCTATAATATCTGAAATGTCACACAATTTTGGGAATACATATAATACACAATCATACATTAAACTGTTCAGGTGTGACTGAACTAAAGCTGTGGTAGTAGAGGTATTTGGTTACGCATTATGTACTGTAACGTAATTGCTAATAAATGCCTTCAGATTCAACTGAAGAGCTAAAATTGTTGTCAGACCGATTTTCTCACCTACAGAAATTGTACTGTCAAAAAAAAAGGTTGCAACAGAACGCTTTCTTCTGCATTCAGACATTCAGCTTGACAGTGTTTGGAGCTGGAAATGCATTTAGTCATGTTGCAATCAAATATTTCCATAAAAGGTCCCTTCATTTTGGCAGTTTTTAAAGCTTTATAGATCCATCCTCATTAGTTGGGATGTTTCACAATCCTCAGTGTCCACAGATGAAACATGGACGTCCAATGTTCTGTAACAAGATAGAAAACCCAGCTAAAAATGAAAAGTATGTCTGCCAAATTCAAAGTACGAGGGAGTGGGAGTGTCATTTGTGTGTGAGGAAAGTAGAAGATTGTGTGTCTTAACAAAAAAGAAATACACTGATGCTACACACATGACTCCTACACCTCATTTACAGGTCTTTGATATTGTATGACACTTTAAATGTATTCAAATGAATGATAACACCATTCTCAACACCTGTATACTCTCACATAATGTACCTGATATGTGGCAAGTACATGGTGAAATAAGGCTGTGTCTAAAAGGTACTACCTCACAAAATAACCCGTTACCTTGGTTGGTGATTGGCTAATGGTTACACAAGCCAAAAAATCGTTATGACATCATAAAGTGGCTACAAATCTGATCAGCTCATTTTCAGACAGGTTTTTATTTAAATGGATCAGGACGAAAAGAGATGAAATCTTTTTTCCTGAAACTTTCAGAATCTCTTTCCACAGAGGGGACACATGTTGATGTATAAAAGACATGAACAAGTGGATTTTGCATAATAGGTGACCTTTAATATTGTTTGCTTTTGTGCGTCCCAGTTGGCGCTGAGGCCCGAGCAGACGGTGCTCCCTCTGGTGGATAAAGCCAACACCGTGGAGACGAGGAGAGGAGTGACGTTCCAGCATCCGGAGATCATCGCTCACACAGACGTGCTCACCTCAACTCTCTCTGAACCGTACTACTGGAAACTACCCGAGCAGTTCAGAGGCTCCATGGTAGGAAACTCTCAACTCTTCTCAACACATCTATCTCAAATCAAGCCAACTTTGTCAGAGTGGAAACATTATACAATCAGTGCAGTCTTAATTAATATTTCAATCAATGCCCTTCATCTTTCTCCAGATCACAGCATATGGTGGACAGTTGAAATATGCTGTGTACTTTGAGGCCAGAGAGGAAACCGGTCCTTCATCCTACGAGCCTCAGGTCATCATTAAAGGCGGTCCTAACCGTAATATCCTGATGACACGGCACATACCGGGACTGCAGATTGGCACGCTCACCCGCCACGAGATCGACATGACAGAGGTAAGAACGCTTGGATAAAAGTGGAATATTTCAAATAAATGAAGGAAAAATCTGCGTTATGGAACAGAAAGAAAGGTCTGTACAGGGTAGCTCTCTGTGGTGCAAATCTATTAGCACATCCACCAGTTTTGTTTTATAGAATTATTTTCTTCTATTAAATACCAACTATCAAAGTTAATGGCACTTCATTTTGGGAGGTCTATCAGTCCATACAAACAGGGTCTGGTACATTGGTCATAGACTGCAGTAATAAAATAGATTTGTCATTGTGTTTAATGTTTGCGTTTGTATTTACAGCACGAGTGGAAGTACGCAGATGGCAGGTCCATGACTCGAGAAGACTTCATGGATGTTTTGTTCTATGTGGAATATATCCTCATTAAGGCTTCTCACGGAAACTTGATGAGACACAGCCGGTAAAACCCACACACACACACACACACACACACACACACACACACACACACAAACTGTGTTTACAGACTCACAAATAAGGCGTACAAGCACACACTCAGAAGTTAAAATACACATATACAGTATGACATCCTTTCTTCTTCTCTCACTGCTCTCTGCCTAGTCAAACTGCAGAAGACATTCACACACACACACACACACACACACACACACACACACACACACACACACACACACACACACACACACACACACACACACACACACACACACACACACACACACACATTCCATGGCATGGCATGCACCTCCACACAGCGTGGCCACTTAAATATGAAATAGGATAACCTGTGTTAAATACAGGTTTCATTTGTATCTCAGAATAAAAGCCATTTCCACAGTGATACATCATTCTGCAAATCATCATATATAGTTGTGTTTAAATACCTGCATGTATCCTCTTTGACATAATGAAAGGAAATTAAATAAATTATAGCAATTTCCAACAAACCAGTGTTAGTAAAACAAACAAAAACTCAAAATAAAATACTTGTTATCATATACTTCACTGTATTATTGGATGCTTAATGATGACTTTTTCTCCCCCAGTATTTCAGAACTCAGTTTGACGGTGGCCGAGGAAGGCAGACCAAGCAAAGAGACCTTGAAAGCCCATCAGATAGAGAAGTGTGATTGTCCAATCGGATACTCCGGATTCTCCTGTGAGGTGGGTGCTCTACTGAACACACCCTCACACACGCAACACTGCACACATGTGAAGTCCTTATAAAACTTTTCCAAAGGTGTTCCTTAGAAATCAGTTATCAGTTGTTGCAGGAGTCAGCAGGTACTTGAACAGGATTTAAAAAAAGCTCTAAACATTTCTGTACTACAAGTTCTTATTTTTATCGGCCAACAAGAGTCTTCGATAAGCTGAAATGTTCTTACAATAAAATCTAAAATCAACTTTCACCTGTTGGATGAAACTGGGAGACTTGAGAGGTGAATTTTCGCAATATAGCCAGTGAATATCAGCATATAACTGTGTCAATACCTTTTTCTGTAGATTACTTTCTGTGTAATAATTAGTTTGATGAAATTGCTTTAATGCAGCAGCCGAAAGCAAACTACATAAAATTGGAACATACATAATATTCAAGTCATGAAAACAGTGTTAATATTGCAGAAACTAAAATAAATAGTGTTCATATTGAAGTTAAAACAGGATTTAACAATACAAACATGAATTACAGAGCGAGTTCTCTCAGTACTTCAGAGGAGTGGGTGCTTTCTGTCTGCTGCCTTCAGAATGTAAACATGGAGGTCACACACTCCGCTTTCAATACTATCTCTCAAGTTTCCAATTTACATTTAGTTAAGAGTTTTAAGCCTCTGCGACGCCTTTCAGACTCTCATGTGTTTTTTTTTCTTTAGCAAGGATTAAGCCTCACTGAGCGTCTCTTCCACTCAGTTGTGATTTTGTTAAAGCAATTGACTTTCAGCTGCGTCCAGCTCCTTCTCTTAAGCCACAGAAAGCATATAGCAGTCACTCAATCTGTAGTTTAATGAGGATTTTGTAGTGGCAGCTTATGATACACAAAGGCAACAGTTCTGGGCATTTCTGCTGCATGGCGGCGCCTGAGAGTCATTCAGGTATTATCAATCAATCAATCAATGTTTATTTATATAGCCCAATATCACAAATGTTACATTTGTCTCAGTGGACTTCACAGTTTGTACAGAATATCAGTATGACAATACGACACCCTCTGTCCTTAGACCCTCACATCGTACAAGGAAAAACCTCCAGAGAAAAACCCACAGTTTAAAGGGGGAAATGGGAGAAACCTCAGGGAGAGCAACAGAGGAGGGATCCCTCTCCCAGGACGGACAGACGTGCAATAGATGCCGTCTGTAAATCGAAGAGATAATACATTTTACAGCATAGGTAGTCCAAATGTTTGGAAATGCATGTGTCTATAATAAGAAGATGAATCCACGAGGATGTCAACAATCCTGTGGGAGCCATCAGGGAAGTAGTATGATGAGAGTCAGGCAGGACCACAGTGACAGGTTCAGCCACGACTCGAAGTCCAGGACTCAAATCCAGGACTCAAATCCAGAACTCAGTATTATTATTTTTTTTTTTTTAAGTATTATTATTGTGTTAATCTTAAAGGGACACATGAGTTGCCAGCAAACTTTTAACTATATTTTTCAACCTCTGTTTCACTTTGGCGTTAGCAACTTGGAGGGCAGAGGCACAGACATCTATATTGCCATAGAAAAAAATTAGCCGTGTACATAATTTAGGAGCTACAGATACCGTTGAAAAACTGCCAAATGCAAGCTAAATAGCAAGCGGCAGCTAAACTTGAAATGTTCAGGTCGTAGAGGTCTTGGCTGACAGATGGCCATTCTATATGTAGCTGCCGTCGTTGTTAATAAAGTATTTTTAAACGGGCGTTTAGCGCTAGCAGAGGGAACAGATGGCTCTTTAAATGGACTCCATTAATTATTACTGAACAGGAGAGAGAGGCAGAGAGAGTTACCTTGCATGCCTCTGTGTGTGCGTGTTTATCTGCATGTTTTTGTGTGTGTGCGTTGAGTGAGTGGGTTTGGGAGGGTGTGTGCATGTGTGTGATCAAAAGTTACTGAAGGGAATAACTCTTAATTGTATGTGTGTGGGGGTGTGTGTGTGAACGAGAGAGAGGAGTGGTCAACAGTTGCCTTGAGAAATAACAATTAGGGATAATTGTGTGGGTCCATTTCTGTAGTTCTCTAGTGTCTGCGTGTGTCTGTGTGTGTCTGTGTGTGTGTGTGTGCTCCAATATCAGGCAAAGTGTGGAATAACTGTTGGAACACATGCCATCTCTTGCTCCTTCCATCACATAATGACATCACTATGTAACACTCATACTTCTATTGGCTAGTGCTCCAACACATTTTACAAGATAGGCTAAGGGGGCGGGACATCTCTGAGCAGTTTACTTATCGCAACAGAGCCGGCCAGTTAACCAATTAGAATAGACTGGGCTCTGGTTTCAGACAGAGGGTGGAAATGAGAAAAATAAAGACCTTTTGAACATTAAAGCATGTAAACATGTCATAGTAGAGGCACAACATACAAATATGAACCTGAGAATGAGCAGAATAGGGCCCCATAAAAACTACATCTAATCGTTTACCCTAATTTTCCCTTTCATTCTATTTCTGTCTGTCTCCTGTCTCTCTGTCTGTCTCCTATCTCTCTGACTGTCTCTCTGTCTGTCTCCTGTCTGTCTCTCTGTCTGTCTCCTGTCTCTCTATCTGTCTGTCTCCTGTCTCTCTGTCTGTCTCTCTGACTGTCTCTCTGTCTGTCTCCTGTCTCTCTGTCTGTCTCTCTGTCTCTCTCTCTGTCTATAGGAGTGCGCTGCAGGTTTTTACCGTCTTCGCTCCGGCTCCACAGCATCTGCTCCTGCGTCCAGAGTGCCAACCGCTGCCGGCATGGGCAGCTGTGTTCAATGCCAATGCAGTGGGCACTCTTCCACCTGTGACCCTGAGACATCCATATGCCAGGTAAGTGTGTGTGTGTGTGTGTATGTGTGCTCGGCCACTGGAGACCCTCATACTGCCATATGCCAGGTAGTTTCTGGAGAAGAGAGTGAGATGAGAGAAAGAAAGTGTGTATGTGTGTGTGTTGGGGGGGATGTCAGGTTCTGTAATTAGCCCTGCAATAATTAACGACCCCGGGGCTCATTCATATTTTGTTTAATTTCCTCTTCTCTGGATCTGACCCAAAGTTACATCCTCACTTTTGGAAAGAGTGGAGAGGATGGTCTTATCAGGAGATTAAACCACATTAAGGCAAAGAAACCCAACCCTTAAAGTGTAACACAACATGTACTCAACAGTGACAGATCAACGGAATTGTTGTATTTTGATTTTCTAAATGCTCTGAAATGTCTCTTATTTTCCTTCTGACATTGTATTTATTTAGTCAGTGCAAATAAACTTAATGCAAAACACTTGGAAAAGAGAAACACTTGGATGTTTGGAGAGTGTGTGTTTCCATGATATTCTGCCTGCCTGTTTTCCGTACATCACACTGGTGGCTTGTGGGATAAATCTGCACATGCCAGTTGTTAGTCACTTCCAGCCTTTTCACAATCTGGTCAGTTTTGTTTTGATTCCCCATCTGAAGACTTCTACCCCGGGGAGAAGTTGGTCACATGCTGCCCACAGGTCAGCGCTCATATTTGATCTGTAAAAAAACTGGCAGCCTTCACATAAATTCACTGTTTCCCCATGATTTTAAGGCCACAGAGAAAAACGGTTCACACCGAAACAGAAAAATCCATCTCAGAGACTCATTTTGGACAAATTGGAGTTCCCATTTAATTATCTGGCATACACACTTGTAAACAAACTCTAAGAAGATGCTGGCAGCTGCGTTCTCTTCGAGCCTTTTCTGAAAATTGATACCCTTTTTTTATGATTAGTATTTTTCTGAAGACTTGAAATATTGCAGGTAGTACGAGTGGCTCACCTTTCTTCATTTAATAATTGCGGTATTATTACAACTTTTTGGAAAGCAGATTTGTTTACAAGAAATACAACTAAGTGTCCAATGTAGCTCAATTATTTGTCAATTTTCTTTTGCTCTAGGTGGAGTGTGGGATTTGTTGTTCGCTCATGACAGAGTGTGACTGATTACTGTCTGAAGAACATATAAACATGACAACTAAAAGGATCAGGAATGATGTAAAGTGTTCAATCATTTATTCCACTCATAATCAAAAAAACACTTACAGTACAGGCATAAAAAAACATTCCTAATGTAAAATGCTTGAATCTTGTTCTTAAAGACACTTTGTTTGAAAGTATGGATTTAAACAATAATTCATGAACTTTCAATAGAATCATATTTATGATAATCGTAAATAAGTATTAGCGCTGTCTTGATATACATACGTTGGCTGTTATCCACCTCAAAGTCTTTGGATGTGTTCAACCACACCAGAGAAAGCTTTGTAATTATTTATTTGTAATTACAGCAACATTCACAATTAGTTATCAACGACTAAGGACATTTCCAAAAAGACCTAATGGATTAGGGTGTAAATAGCACTGTCTACCTTATTTGATTTTGCTTATTTCCTGTGTTTATAGTTTATACCCTCTTTTCCTCTCTCTTTCTAACACACACTTCTTTGACTCTTCCTCCTTGTAACGTCCTTGTTTCTTTTTATTCTATACCTTCAGTTCTCTAATTGTTTTGCCCCAATCTCCCTTTGCACTCCCTTTTTTTCTCTCTCACCTCTCCCGGATTTCTCTATGTCTGCCAATTTGTTTTTCTCCCTCCTTACTTCCCTTGCGTTTGATTTCTTTCACTCTGCCTCCCAGCCATTTATTCCTCGCCCTTTTCCATCTCGCTCTCTATAACGGCGTCATTAGCATTTTCTATCCGAGCAGGCTAAATTGAAAATGCTAAACGAGTTTGTTTCTGTGGTAATTAGTGGTAACGAGGAACACAGGAAGTTAATGGAAATGACTTGCCTCGTTAGAAGGCAACTTCCTGTTCCACTGATTGAAGTTCCCATTTTCAACAAACAAGGCGAACACATAAGACTGAACCCCGGGGATATTAAACAGAGAGGGCTGCGTGTTTGTGTAGTGTATATAATATATTTGTGTGAGTGTACATTGTTTGTGCTTTTATGACTGTGTGTGTATGTGTGGGTATTGTTGTGCTTTTTACTATGCAGGGTGTATATATTGTGGAAATGTACTGTACATATATTTGAACACTCTGCACTTTTGCATGGTATCAGTCAGAAAAAGGTAATGTGTTTCTGTTTTAGTTTGAACATTGTGTGATAAGCATAGCCGAAAAGAAACTGAACATATTTTGGATAAGGTTATGTTGTCATTGTACCCTTGTGGCTATCCTTAAAAAAAGTTTAAAAAGTAAACGAATACTTGAGAAAGGAGGATTACGAAACTCTTTGACGTGTGAGATCGCTAGCTGGCGGCTAACAGCTAGCTAGCCGCTGCGGATCACAGTCTCACATCACCTCCTCATCATGCAGGAGTGGAACTGAGCCCAAAAGACATTTATTACTGTGTCGACTACATTTTCTATCAGAAATAGTCCAGGCTAGATATGCCCGTGTGTGTGTGTGAAGGTACTAGAATGGTTTAGAAACTGTAGGAGGTGAAAAAGAAATGAACAACCACTTCCCTGCTGCTAGCGATGCTCGGCACCGCAGAAGCAGCTGCGATCACACCAGGTACTTTCCAGTGACAGTGTAGATGTGTGAATCTGTATGCATGTAAAAACAGCGGCCGCTCAATCAACTTTCTCCTGGATAACAAAAAGTCACCTGATTGCTAGTTGTTTTCATCTATTTGTCTGAAAATCTAGGGGAACAGACAGCTTTGAGGAGATTGAAACTGAAATAACTTTTTGTGTCACTGACAATGAGTGTAGGCTACCACCTTACAGCGAAGCACACCAGTGATTAAAACTGCTACTATCCAAAATTGTTAAGTGAACTGACAGCGGGTAACAGTACCAGCATGCCACTATTTTTCTTTTTTATACGCGTCATCTAATCTCGATGTAAATCAACCAGCGGTGCCAGGATAATTATCTCACTTGCCAAAAAACAAGCCTCCCCTATGCCACTTTGTCAGTAATGAAGGAGGGGGTGATGGGTGACCCCGTCTGTCGTCTTTTCAATTACTCATTGTCAAATTGAGACAAGTAGACACATACAAGGGATTGTACACGTTATAATAATTTCCTCCAATATTTTTTTTTTTTTGTTATGCTCAAACAAATCTGGTGTCTCGCTTTCATTGTGCCAGTGGCAATATTCAAATACAACATGCAGATGAAAGTGTGCTCTTAATTTAATTTGAAAATTAGTTTAAAGATGAAAAGCTTTTGAGGATAAGCAGAATGAGGGTTTTTTGTGTAATTATGGTCCAGCTGCTCACACGGTCACATTTTGCATACACGCCAAGAGCTGAGGATGATGGGAAAATGTAACATCCACACACACCAGGGTTAGAGTCATGGTAGGGTTGGAGAATAAATGAAAGACGATGCAATATCTTCACAAATGTAACATTAATTTCTTTTTTTGTGTGTAGAAGTGCCAAGACAACACAGAGGGCGATCGGTGTGAGCGCTGCGCTGCGGGTTTCTATGGTGTGGTCCGAGGTTTCCATGACGACTGTAAACCCTGCGCCTGTCCCCTCACAAACCCAGAGAACAAGTAAACTTCTTCACTGATTAATCTTTTTTTTTTATGTCTAGCAGGATGAGAATTTGAAAGGATGTTGTATCAATCGTGTATCACATAGTTATATTGGTCATTCTCCTTTCTAATGTAAATTCGGGTTATTGTTGCTGCAATTTGCAATGTAGACTTTTTTTCATTATATGTTCACTGAAAGTAATACAAGCTTTTTCTGTGGAAATCTTTCCATGTCTAGTTTCAGTCCAACGTGTGTAACAGAGGGATACGATGACTACAGATGTACCGCCTGTCCTGAGGGATATGAGGGCAAATACTGTGAGAGGTAAGAAACACTCACTAAAATCATAATCTCCCTATCATAATTAGTACAGGTTGACATTTTGATATAGGACGTGGAATGAATCAAATGCCCATGACATAGGGAAAAGTTGACAATGCAAATGTTGAACTGTGCAACCAAGGTGAAAGTATGCTATGAGTAAAACATATTCGGAGGTGTGTGTAGAATGTAGTTAAGTTTGTTTTGCGACCAGATTCCTTGGTTCCCAGTCCTCATTAAAAGTCCTCATTTATGTGTTCAACCAAAAACGACAATTTATAAATGCTAGCAACAATAGCACTCACCCCTTTCTTTCGTTCCCGTGATTCCCCGCTGTCCAGGTGTTCTACCGGTTACCATGGTAACCCGCGGATGCCAGGCGGCCACTGCGAGGAGTGTAAGTGTTCGGTGTGGGGGGCGCTGCCCGGACCGTGTGACCCGGTCACTGGCCAATGCCGGTGCAGGGTCGGGGCATCGGGGACGTCATGTGACCAGTGCATGGACCGGCATGTGTGTGGAGCCGCTGGCATCATCTGTAAGACTAACACATTTATATTTAAACTATTGTTGGTGCTTCCTTTCTGTCTTTCTGTCTTTCTTTCTTTCATTCTTCTCTGGTTTGGAGCCTATACTTAAGCTTTGAAACTTACAAGTTTACTGACAAAGTGGTCTATATTATGAGAACATAAATCTTAATGCCAATAGTTTTAATAGGAAGTATATAGAAGAAGAATGTGTTAAAGAAGAAACTAACCCCAAAAGGTGCCCAGAGCTCACCTTTGCCACGCCCAATCATAGCATTACAACTCAAATCTTATGTTATGCATTTTCTTTGTGTCATTAGGTTATTGATCAGGCCCACAGACATTCCTCTTTCTTGTATTTCATTTGTATTTAACGGCCCAGCATTGTCATCTGATATTGTGCTTTTTTATTTTGGCGATGAAATGGAAAATGAGCCCATTTTCTCCGGTTGCCATGGGAGCCAGGGAGTCGTGGCAGAAGTCAGATTGAAGTCATTTAGAATATAAATTCAATGTAATTTAGAGCTAATTGAGACTTAATATGACCATAATGGCAGGGCCAATTCGGTGCCATTAGCATGTCTTGAGCTAAGAGAATATAGAGGAAAAAAGGTTTTAAGACTGAGTGTGAAATTGCTGCTGTCAGGTCAGGGAGGAAATTGCTTGCTCAGGTCTTTATGTGTCCAGACACAAAGCGTGTTCATAAATTGGCACTGCGAGAGCTGCGGTGCACCCGGACTCCAAACCGGTCGCTATACGTCAAAACTGTAATCACAAGTCCTGATGGTTTACTGAGTGGAGCGATCACACTGCTGTGCACTTGTTGAAGAGTGATTGCTCTGCGTTTTGCCCTTTCTGCCGTCCTATCAAACGCCACCAAGCAGGGAGTCGGCACTTGAATAAGAGGAAATTCAGGTTCATTTCAAATGTACAATATAACATAATTTGCACTCAAACTGAGCAAATGTTGAATATGTGAATTCCTGGCTGGCGTTATTGAATGTTACCTAAATCCACATTGCAAAAGAAAAATGAATTTATTTCTGGATGAAACATACAGGAAGTTTAATAACCTCAGAAAATGGCTAGACATATTTTAAACAGAAACAAAATCATAGCCATAAGATATTTGAAAATGTTGTCCCCTCTTAATATTTGTTTAATTTAATATTTTGAGGCACAAGTTGCAATCTGACTTAAACGTGCAAAGATTTAAATGTGAGTAAACTACATGGTTAGCTCTTATTAAAATGCAGTTCCTACAGTATATACCAAACAGATTGTTCTTGCCTTTGTCAAAATAAGTGTACAGCATTGTGTCTTTATCTCAACCTGGACTAATGAAAACTGGACTTTTCTGTATAGTCATGATGCAAAGTAACTAGGAGCATATCAGGCATACACTGCACAGTAACAATGATGATGCTCAAATAAATCCCTGCAGAAAGTAGAGTTACAAGTCCATCTTGCAACAAACCAAATGCATAGGAGTTGTGACTCACTAAGGAGAACAGGTGTGTATTATTGCACTTGTATGTTGTGCATGTGTGTTTGAGTTTCCTGTGTGAGCATAAGGTTACTAAACTGAGTGTGAAATAATCCTTGACATTCACTGAGGCTTACTTTGGGCGTCCGTTGAGCTTTCATGGTTGTGATACTTTATCATAAACTTCTATATATTTTATATGCTGTGAAGTAAAAATGTGATGATGTGCATTAATGGACATAAAATAGAGATTTGGCACTGCAATCAAAACTCACAGTGTCACCTTTTCCAGTGAGATAATTGGGACACCGTTTGTTCAACCGAGCTTTTGAAATGGCAAACACATTTTAAATCCATTTAACTTTGACCAAGTAACATGTCATAGATTGCTTTGAAATTAAAGTAGTTGTGTTTGTCAATCTGGTGAGATCTTGCCTATCCACTACAATTATAATTGTCTTTCTAGTTAAATGTGTTTACAGTATGCTTCTTGTTTTTTTAAAGTAATGTGTAAAAACCTAGCATGGTGGAACAACCCAGTAATTCTCCAAGCAAACTTAGAAGTAGCGAGACATTCACCATATTGTTATAAACAAGAAGAGAAGGACAGAACGGAGCTAATTTGAGAATCTCTGGCTTGTCTTGCCAAACATTGTAGAGGTAGGAAACAAGCAGTGACACACAGAGAGCCCTCAGTGATGGAAGTGAGGCTTTCTGTGTGTAATCACACCCTGTGCGAGTGTGATCAGGAGGTTTCACGCTTTGTGGAAGTTAGTGATTACAGTCCTTTGTAACTGGGATTCTAAAATGTCTTGGATTTTATAAATTGCTATTGCACCGTTACTGTACCTGCGTGTGACTGCATCAATGCATTTGTATTTTCCGGTTTTGTCAGAGATTGATAGAGTAAAAACTGTTTTTATTTTATTTAATTCATCTTTGATTTCCCTTGTCAGAAATTTTAATTTCTGCAATAAATCAGCCTCGGGCTATAGAAGAGAAGAGAAACTCCACACACACACACAATAAAGAAAGAAAATGTGAATGCGCTCATTTGAAGTGAATTCCCTCGTGTGTTTGTGCGTTGGTTTGTGTGTGTTTAGCCTGCAGTGTGAACTCATAATAGGTTATTTTTCCTCTGTGCGCTGAATTTCATGCATCGACAGCCCTGTTTTTCTGTTGCCACTCACTTAAACACAAAACACAAGCAGTCACTGCGATCACACACTGATGTGTTTACAGACTCACAAATAAGGCGTACACGCACACACTCAGAAGTTAAAATACACATACAGTATGACATCCTTTCTTCTTCTCTCACTGCTCTCTGCCTAGTCAAACTGCAGAAGACATTCACACACACACACACACACACACACACACACACACACACACACACACACACACACATACACACACACACACAAAACCAAGCAAACCTCTCTAATAGATTCAGTTGACCTCATTTGCCTCTAGCTGTGTCTAACTGTGTGTTTACGTTTGTTTCTGCAGCATGTGATGATGAGTGCTCGGGTCTGTTGATCAGTGACATGGACCGCCTGTACCGCATCATCACTGAGGTCACCCTGACGTCGCCCCTCCCACCACCTTATAAGGTGTTGTACCGCTTCGAGAACATGACGGAGGAACTAAAGGTAACAACTGTTAGCATGTTTGGAAACTCATGTCCTTATTATACAGTTAAGGCTTTCATAACTTTCAATTGAATTTCCTCAATTGACGTGTTGATAATCACCACCATTGGCTGCAGTGTATAGAACTAATTGATATCATACAACGGGATCATTTGCTCATATTTTTAAACAATTGACGTTGTTAACTATGTTTGCTGTGACATATTCAAATAGTTTGTCTTCTATCACCACAGAGGTTAGTTTTTGGATTATGGATAACATATCATAAAAACTTCTCGTCTGATTTTCTATGAAACTCTGTGGAAGAGTGTGAGAGTGGGCCAGTTAAAAAACAGTTAGATTTTGGAGCAGATCAGATCACATGGCTGACCCACAGTTTTTTCTCACTTTAAGTAACATTGCTAGAGATGGCATTTGGCCTTGACTGCTCTCTCTCCAAGAGCCCTAGTATGTTTTGTTTTTCTCTTTAATTATTTCTTTATTCCGTTCTCGCCTTGCTTCTACTTTTCTCTCCGGCTCTACAGCACAGAGCCAGGCAGTTCAAAAGCTTAGCCCTGAGCCAAAATGTGTCAGACATTGCTCCGTGTAATTCCTTCATCTCTGTTTCTCTCCTGCAGCACATGCTGTCACCTCAGAAAGCTCCGGAGAGATTACTGCAGCTGGCCGACTCCAACATGGGATCACTGGTGGTTGAGATGGACCAGCTACACAGCAGGGTACACACTTTGGTTTTCCTGTTGGCTCAACTTAAGTCTGTGTTCCTTTCTGTCTTTATTCGGATTATGCCCTCTGTCTGTAAAATAACGAGATAAGGCAAATAAAGACTATGGCCTGCAGTGAGATCATAGTTAACGGCAAAACTAATGTACACCAACGACACAAGAGACACAAACCAGTCCAGCCAGTAGCTTGCTGCAGCATGCTGATTGACATAAAAGAATACACTTTTCCAACATATCAATAAAATGTCAGAAACATATTTAAAGTTTTAACAGAAACCTGAGGAAACCCGATAGAAAGTGGACATCATCTGACACAATGAAACCCTGAACATCAGCCTTTTATTTTAGTTTTAAAAGTTGACATAACCTTTTTGGCCCCAATTACTACTCAGTTTTCTCTGCAATACCACTGGACCCAAGGTTTGCATTGTGGTCAGTTGACCAAACACAAATACATTTAATATATGTATCATTGCTAATAAATTGTCTGAGAACTCGGTTTAAGCAAAGCGAACCCCCCTCATTTGGATTATGAACTGAAGAAGGTATCCTGTAAAGATACCAAATAAAAGTCCCTTTGCCATTTATCTGTTTACGCCTCCAACTGTCAATCAGCAGAATAATGTTAAAAACAGGATGTGAATCCCACCACCTTTGTGCTCAATTTCACCCTCGTGTATAAAACACATCAGAAACACCATTGTAATGTAGTAGTTGTCAACATCTGAGCAGGGCCCTGGTCATAGCATAACCCATTAATGCTTGAAAGTATCTTAAAAGTATAGCCAGCCAAAACTAATTCTATGTCTTCACTCTCATACAGAATAATAAAAAAAACTATATCAACTTTTTTTCTTTCCTCTACTTTACAATGCTCGGATTCACAGCTATGTCTCTTAAGAGGAGTTCACCAAAATGGAAAAACATTTCTTGAGTGCAGGGGGTCGACAAGTGCCAAGTGGAGAAAAATAACACTCACATTCACGCTGTCAAGCTACACCCTTTTAGGGACCGGGGCCTTGACATTTGTTGACAGCAGCGCTATCACCCACGGCCCATCACACACACACACACACACACACTCACTCACACACACCAGTGAAAATGATACAGCCTGGTCCTGTCAAATCACAACAATAATTACCATCTCTTTCTTTCTTTCTGTGTGTGTGTGTGTGTGTGTGTGTGTGTGTCTTATGATGCTTTTTCATATCTGTCAAAGAATCATCCATCTCCCTGTCCGTGTATGCGTTAATATTTGACTTATATGTTTTCTTTTGTAGATCAATAATTCATGTATCTATGTGTGTACAGTACGTTGCAGTATGTGAGTGCACATGTATAATTGAAAAACTGACAGATAACAGACCAGACTGCTCACACGCAATACTATTGATTGTATATGTGTACGTGTTGCCATCTTCCTCCGTCTCTTCCCTTCGTTTGTTAGACAGAAGTCAACATGTTCACTTATTCAACACTTGTGTATTATTATTTTACGACGTGTGTTTGTGCATGTGTGTGTTTAGGCCACCAAGGTGTCTGCTGACGGAGAGCAGGTGGAGGACGATGCGGACAGGATTCATAAACGAGCTGAGGACCTGGAGCAGTTCATCAGGGACACACTGCTGGGAGCTCGAGGTAGACGAAACAAACACCACCTCCATTAACTGCCTCCATATCCTGCAAACCACAATTTCCAGGTTTATCTGTGTACTGTTGTTTGTATTTGTCATCGGAGCACATTGCATCACTCTGAATTAAATGTAAGCAATCCATGTGGGAAATGTGGGTAATGACAGAAGAGAAACATATATAGATTATGATATTAAAGATTAAAAAGTATACAGGCAGAACAAATAAAAAGCAGCAAATAAGTGTAACTGTAGCATCTTCAGAAAGACCAACACGTTGAATTGGATTTAAAAGCAGTACTTTGATGAGAAAAGTGTCAGACTTGTGTTGCCTTTCTGATGTGTTGCCACCCAAGATCAACACAAATCAGAGACCTTGTTTGACTGCGGCCTTAATTGATTAAAATCCTATTAGGCCCACCTTTTGAAGGAGAGGCATCCTTGGAGTGAGACAACCTGAACACCTCTCTGTCTCCTCTTTAGCTCACTAATGGAAACTGTAGCTCAGACACAATGGATTGTGGGCCGACGGCCAGCTGCTGGTGCAAAGTGTTGCTCTAACAATAAAGACGGATCCAGCAGGCTGCAGCATCAGTAACCATGGCGATAAAGAGTCACCCACTAAGATGAAAGGCTGCAATGATTCAGTTTGTTTTATTTAGTTTGCAGCTAGTTAGCAAATAACACTTAAAGTTTGGAATGCTTTCGTGTTTTTGTTTAGCCACAAACAAGATGTATCCACAGCTTAAGGTTGTAATACTTCCTTCAGGCAAGAGGATATGTCCCCTCTGGTGTAAACCATTATCTCACTGGAAGGACTTTGCGGTACAGTCCTGATTGTTCACTCCTGGCTTCACACAGTGTCTTGCTCTCTCTCTCTGCATGTGTAACTCGTTGTTCACTTCAGCTCAGTTTGTTTTTGTCATGAGGGTACAGCATCTCTTCCCTCAGCCCTGCATCAGTTGCTGTGTTACCAGCTTGTGATGTGTGTTTTCTTCTGCGACATCACAGTCACAGCCTTTACACACGCTCCACTGGAAAGGTTATCTCTGAAGTCTAAAGGGAGATTCAGTTCTTCTCCTGCAGGGATTCCAGGCCGTCCGTGTTTATCTATGTGGGATCTTGTGTTTTATCAGCGGACAAGCGATGTGCAGACCTTCTGTTCAAGCTGTCTTTTCCCCCCATCTTTGATCCTGCAGGTCACTGTCTTTCTGTGCTGGGGTTGCTCTTGAAAATAATTGCCACAGAAAATAAATCACAGCTCTATCTCCCTTTCCTTCTGCCCCAACTAGCCAATTGTTTCTCATCCCTGTGTTTACCATTATCTCTTAAAAATAACATTCTTCAACCAAATGTGGAAGAAAGGTACTGTATGGTGCCGTGTGTCCTGGATGAGATTGTATAAACTAGTTCCTCTATTTGAGCTTAAAAGTTCATTTTTGTCTTTGGAAACAGGTGTTGATAAAACAGCCTCCCCTCAATATAAACTAATTCACATGATCTGGAACTCACTAACTAAAGTTAAAGGTGGGGTAGGTAAGTTTGAGAAACCGGCTCGAGATACACTTTTTGTTATATTCCATGGAATGCTCTTAACATCCCGATAGCAATGAATATCTTAAGTGCTTTGACAAAAAATCCATAAAAAAATGTCATCTGTGGAAGCCGTAGTACTGTAAAAAGCACGACCAATCATCTGAGCCGGCCCGGCTAAAATAACTGGATGGCCTACCTGCCTGTCAGCCTTCCATCTGTGCACAAACTTATCTCGTGCCCTCATTGGTCATGTGCGCGTTCGTGTGTGTTGGAGGAGGGGCTCTGTAAGGAAGTGGCAGATTTTCTCCGGCTGTGTATTTTCAAATTCTAGCACACTCGATCGAGCTGGTTTCTCCAAAATTACCTACCCCACCTTTAATGAAACACACTTGAAGAAACCCTGGGGACATGAGTCCAATAATAGTCTACAGTACCTGCCAGTTTGTCATCTATACTGTTTATACTATTATGTACTCATGTCAGTGTATGAAGACAATACAATCGGAGTATGTTGGTGGATATACGGCACATACGCGTCTTTGTAAATGTCAATAATGGCCAACTCTGTTACCAACTTTAAATCACTTACCTTGGATAGCTCTTGTTGAGTCCCACTTGGATTTTGCAGTTATATACTGTATGTTCTTTAAAAAAAACTTCCTCTACCCCACACTGATGCTAGAAAATACAATTGTGCTCTATGAAACACACAGTAGTTCAATTGTGTTATGTTTATAAGCATTATAAAACATTCTGTGGCTTCTGGGAAGAAAGGAAAGTTATGTGATGAAACTGTTCTCTCCTTGTTGTTGCTCCTGGCAAATTGTCCCTCTGCCTTATCCTTATAGTGTGTGTGTGTGTGTGTGTGTGTGTGTGTGTGTGTGTGTGTGTGTGTGTGTGTGTGTGTGTGTGTGTGTGTGTGTGTGTGTGTGTGTGTGTGTGTGTGTGTGTGTGTGTGTGTGTGTGTGAGAGAAAAAGAGAGTGTGTGGCTCACTGGATGATTGAGAGTAGCAATTAGAGACTTAATTATTGGCTATAACAAACCAACACAAACACACCACATACTCAAACACTGATGCAGTGGTGCACAATTTCATACAACTGTGCACTCACAGCCATGTACACACACACACACACACACACACACACACACACACACAATGACGCAAGAAAATACTGTACACTCTTTGCTCTGTGTGTGCACCAGTGTTTACTAGATACCATAATATGATTCCATCCAAGTTTTTAAGTGTTTAATTGGCTTTTAAATTCCACTATGTAATTATAGGGCTGTAACACACACACACTCACACACGTTAAAATGCAGCATACACACACATGCAGTACAGCTGTTCATTAGCATGATGGCTTTAGCTTGGTCTTAGCTCTAATCACATCATGTTTACATTTCAAATGATAGGAAGAGCTGCATTTCCACAACCACACACACAGGCCCACCCACACACCTACAAACACCAACACACACTTTCAAGTTTCAACTTTAATCATATAAATGTTTACATTTCAAATGAGGGAAGTACCCACCGCTGCACACACACAAACAGCTCAACAAAATACTGTGCCCTCCTCTGTTTTGCTCTGGCACACTCTCACACACTAACACACATTCCTCATTAAGTTCCAGCAGTTTTATTCAAATGAGCCTTGGAGTGTTTTAGTGCAGTTTCATCATTGATTGGTTTGAGATTTCACTGCCTTTAATTTGATAAAAGCAGGGCAAACATGAAGTCTGCCAACATCACTGGCTTTGAATGGTGTTAAAACTGTGTGTGTGTGTGTGTGTGTGTGTGTGTGTGTGTGTGTGTGTGTGTGTGTGTGTGTGTGTGTGTGTGTGTGTGTGTGTGTGTGTGTGTGTGTGTGTGTGTGTGTGTGTGTGTGTGTGTGTGTGTGTGTGTGTGTGTGTGTGTGTGTGTGTGTGTGTGTGTGTGTGTGTGTGTGTGTGTGTGTGTGTGTGTGTGTGTGTGTGTCTCTCAGCGTGTGTCTGTGTTTAAATGAGTTAAGATCAAGCGGTGTGATTTTGTTTGAGCCATAAAAACTTTAACATCACAGCAGCGCCCACTGCAAGAATGTCCATCAGGCATCTTTACTGCTAGTATATGTTTGTATGTGCACATATTATTTATTTCTGTTTGTAATGTTGTTTCAAGTGGGAAACATGTTTGAATGTTGATATACACATTGATAAGAGGCGGCTGTGGCTCAGTGGATAGTATGATGCACTTCGAATCAGGGGATAGCAAGTTCGAGTCCCACTGCAGTCAGCATGTCGTTGAGTCCCTGGGCAAGACACTTCACCCCAAATTGCTCCTGTGGGGATTGTCCACAGTACTGAATGTATGTTAGTCGCTTTGGATAAAAGCGTCTAACAAATGACATGTAATGTAATAATAAGATGTGAAGGCCTAACCAGTTGTGCATATATTGCATAACATTGTATTTATGTTAAATATTGTAATACAATCATTGCATTGGGATTTATGTAGATGAATACTTATTGACTGCAGGGTGATGGTGAGTGCAAGCAACCATTAAGTTTCACTTTACGTTTTTGTTTCAGCTCCAACCTTAGTAATGAAAAATATAGTTCTCCATGTTCATAAATGCCTGCACAAAACAACACCATAATAGCGCACAGTGCAAAGTATCTAGATGCGCTTATAGCTGTCCACTGTACAGAAAACTGTATTTTCTCCACAGCAAACGCACATTAGTAACATAAAACTTAAATGGCTGTTTTCACCGCAAGCCTCTGTGCCCAACTTCCTCTGAGCAAAGAAAAAGTCGCTAGCTTACATTTTTAAGTCAGAGTGTTTCATAATCAACTTTCGTTCAAACCTAATGTTAGCTTCAGTTATTTTTTATTCTTTGTTTTACCATAAATGATACAATGAATTAAACACAAAACATGTATTCCTTCCAGATACATTGAATATATTACAGCCTGACATCTAGACTCTTATTTTATCTCATTACCAATGAATGAAAGTAGTTGCTTTTAGCTCTGCAGCTCTATATCACTTGTTTAGCCTCTTTAAGCTCATGATTTTATTATTTTTTCTCCTGGGTGTTCGCTCCATGGTTTTCTTTCACCTCTATCCTCGACCCTGATTAAAGCAGTTAACTGCAGCCAACAAAATATACAAATTCAATTCCACTGATATTTTTAAGAGTTACTGGAACTGAAGTCTAATTTCATTTTTTGTTTTGTGTCAATGCAAGAACATGACTTGGATCTGTCCATCTGTAGAGTCCTCACAGCAATGTCTCTCTGTGTGTGTCCAGACCTCCAGTCCAAGGCTGCCGAGTTGAACCAAACTCTCTCTCGGAACGATGGAACTCCAGAGAAAAGCCTGGAGGAGATGAAGGAGGAGATCCAGGCCATGCTGGACGAGATGAGAAAACGACAGCTGGGAGGGAAGAAGAACATCGCCGACGAAGAGATGGAGTATGGACACACTTGGACACACACACACACACACACACACAGGTCATGTATCTTACTCCCACATACAAGAAAAAGACAGATTTTTAAGAAATACTTTGCAAACAAACCGTCTGTGTTTCAGAGGGAGCACACACACACACATGATGAGCAAACCATAGCTGTACATTTCTTAATGAACAAACAAGAAATATGCCAAGAGACAGGAACAAACTGAGCCTCTTTGCTATTAAGCACTTTATTTAGTGTTAATGTTTTGTGTTTATAGCGTTTTCAGTCTTACGAATAGTGTTACCTTTCTACTTTTAAGTCTTCTTTGTTGAGTTGACCAGAAACCCATTGGTATTTGCATGGAAACACACTTTTTTCACCCACTTTTTTCTATTCTCTTTTGTTGTTTTCACTCAGACCAGTATTCTAATATATTCGCCTTGTGTGTGTTAGATAGTGTCCGTCCCTGCTGGGATTCAATCCCACTTTTCGGTCTTCCTGCTTGTTGTTCAGCGGGATGTTTCCCCACTACACGTTTTCTCTCTATCTGAACTTGCACAATGAGAGAGAGGGAGGAGAAATCAAATCAAATGCATCTTAAGTCAATATGACAAAAAACATACCTGCATACTATAGAAATGTACATTTGTAACTTTTTTACACTAGCAAAATGACACATTTCAAGGTTCAAAGTTCAAGGTTCTTTATTGTCAAACTAACATAGCTACAGAGTAATTATGTTGTTGAAAATCTTAGGTCACAGGCTTCTCCAACAATGCAACATAATAATACAGATAGTAAAAGTAATACAAAAAGAAAAATAGTTCTAAAATAAAGTAAGAGAGAAAAAAAAAAAGTGGAATAGTGCAGTACGAGTCTATATACAAGTTATTGGAATGATATATATTAGATAGTAGATACATATTACTGAGTAGCAGATGAATGTTATGAAATTGTTTCAGCAGTTCAATTGTTTAACAGTCTCACTGCCTGTTAAACAATTGAACTGCTGAAACAATTTCATAACATTCATCTGCTACTTAGTAATATATATCTACTATCTAATATATCTAAATACAAATGCAGCAATGTTAACTATAGTAATACAATCTGTGTTTCTTAACATTTGCAGGTTGCACAAATTAAGCTATTTGGATATATGTTCCCTATACAGAAATAGGCTAACCAATGGCTTCTATTAATTTATTTACATCATTAATATTACACAGCAGACTTCAGTTGTGTAATAAATCAATGTAGACATCAAACATGCAGAAATAAATGAAAATGATGCACTTTCAACTGATTTTGACAATGTAACCAAGACAACAGTTAATGTTACCTTGATGTTTTAGTCTAATTGATTTTTATAATATATTTTAGGCAAGGCAAGGCAAGGCAAGTTTATTTATATAGCACCTTTCAACACAAGGCAATTCAAAGTGCTTTACAAAACAGTCATTAAAAAGAAAAGATAATAAAATAAACATTAAAAGAAAAAATACATGGATAAAAGTTACAGTGCAGTTTAAGATGTGAATAGTTCAATTAAAAGCAGCGGCAAAAAGAAAAGTCTTCAGCCTGGATTTAAAAGTAGTAAGAGTTGCAGCGGACCTGCAGGTTTCTGGGAGTTTGTTCCAGATATTTGGAGCATAATAATAACTGAACGCTGCTTCTCCATGTTTAGTTCTGACTCTGGGGACAGAAAGCTGACCAGACCCAGAAGACCTGAGAGTTCTGGATGGTTCATAATTTAGCAGGAGGTCAGAAATGTATTTTGGGCCTAAACCATTCAAAGCTTTATAAACCAGCAGCAATATTTTTGAAATCTATTCTTTGACACACAGGAAGCCAGTGTAAGGACTTCAGAACAGGAGTGATGTGATCCACTTTCTTAGTGTCAGTGAGGACTCGAGCAGCGGCGTTCTGAATCAGCTGCAGCTTTCTAATAGATTTTTTAGTGAGACCTGTGAAGACACCATTACAGTCGTCGAGTCTACTGAAGATAAAAGCATGGACAAGTTTTTCCAAATCCTGCTGTGACATTAGTCTTTTAATCCTAGATATGTTCTTTAGGTGATAGTAGGCTGATTTTAGAAGAAAAAGCAGCAACTACACGTAGCCTTGTTTGCAAAAGTGTTTGTTAAATTGTTAACTGGGGTGTAGATTATACATTAATGTAGCACATTCAATGGGTTCAATTATGCATCAACCCTTACATATTTTTGTATTTCTTTCCTTCTTTTGTTGACCAATGAGACATCAGGAGTAAACGCCTCTCATTGAGCAGATATGTGATCGCTGCGTATCCTAAAACCTCGACTCTCTGCAGTTGTTTTACCAAAGTGTTTCTCACTGTTTCCACTCTCACTTTCTCGTTCTCAAGGCACTTGATAGAATTAGTCATTTATTTTGTAGTCTGATTGATTTTCATAACGTCAAAAAATAAAATCACAGGCCCTTCATTTCTTTTTTAGTCTTTAATTTCGTTGCTTCTTTGTTGACTCATGAGACATCAGGAGTAAACACCTCTCATTGAGCAGATATGTGATCGCTGCGTATCCCAAAGCCACGGCTCTCTGCAGTTGTTTTACCAAAGTGTTTCTCACTGTTTCCACTTTCTCCCTCTCAAGGCACTTGATGGAATTAGTAATCTACTCTCCTCATCCCCTCTCCCTCTTTTCTCTCTGTGTCTTTCAGCAGTAAATGTTGATGAGGTCGATGAGTTAATTAAAAGCAATGTATCGCCTTAGGGCAAGAAACAGAGAGAGGGATACAAAGAAAGTGTAGTGAGAAGGAAAGTCACAGAGGGAGAGGGGAACAACTGACAGATGGACAGGGAGTTGTAGAGGGAGAGACTTTGAGAATCAGAGAGACAAACCTCCTCTAAATGACTCGTCTGTCAGTCTGCGTTTGATTACTAGACTGAACCCTGAGGGGAGATTTCAACCAGAGCAGCAGAGGAAAACAAATGTTAAAAGGATTATTTCGTAAAAAAGAACAACGCTAGCAACCTTTTATCAGTTTTATATGTTTCTTAATTAAATATGTTTTCAGTTTGCCATTTGCCTCAAAGGTTGTTGATGCTGCAAATGTCACTTTTCATTCGTATAGTGCACGTTATGTTGTAATAGTCAGTAAGATAACAGTTCAAACACCTCTCCCATTTGTTTTTATTAGTTATATTCTGTTCATGTCATGCTATTCCCCAAAGGGTTCATTAAAGTTTCATCAAACCCAATCATTACCTTGCATGTTTCCCCAAAAACTGTGTGAACGCGTCCTCTGAGTGATGTCAACTGGAGGACACTGGAGCCGTGTTGTCTTAATTAATGCTGAAGGTGGAAAATAAGGCTCATTAAGGGACACTGGTAAACATATGGTTATTAAATTGTTTTAAATGCTTCCAAAGAGACGAGCCTTTCTAAAAAAACATGTTAAAGCAACGTGTTATTAGAAAATGTGGAAGGAACTAAAGGCTGAGTTGTAAACCTTGATGAGGCAGATCAATTAAAGCGAAGGTTGCGAGATAGTTCAGGCAATCTACCTGGCTCCTGAGAGACATTCACATGGCATACGTTATTTACCGTGACGTTTATCTATCACATTATTTTCCTAATGGTGGTGTCCAATACATAAGCACGTGGTTTTGCTGGCAAATAACTAGTTTATACAACATATCATCCAACCTGAAGGTGATCTAAAAATCCTGTCTTCAAATACAGTAACAAGGCGATATTCAGTTTCAATCTGGGCATAACAGTACTCATTTTCAATAGCCATTCCTACTGTAGTGTTGCACTCAGCTGTGCACAAAGTGAAAAGAGTTAATACCAATTACTCCAAGAGGTGTGTGTGTGAATGTGGGATTGTCAATTCCGATACCTCTGGGAGGGTTTGTGAAGATGTTTGATTATCTAACAAGCTCCTGGTTATTCTTTTGGGATATGCCACTTTTTCTTTCTTGAAAACTAGCGTTCCCTATGAGGAAAATGATCGTCACTTCTGACTCCCAGCTGTGCTCAGCTAGGTACCTCATATGAAAAGCTGTGTATAATCACATGACTTGGCTAAATGGACTAGGGATGCCAGCGATTATTCGATTTTTCGAATATTCGTTACAGTCTCCATAATCGAAAATTATTTTTAAAATTCGATTTTATTTATATATATTTTTATTATTATTTATGTTTTTCTTTTTTTTCCTGGCTTAGTTTCAACCAAAATATAGACTAATGCTAATAATAGTAATAGTATTAATAATTGTAAATGGCCATTGGTCACACTACCAGTTTGTTTTACTGTAAACTTGGAGGCGGCGGCGGCGGCGAATAATCGATTAATATTCGCCAGGGCTGTCCGATTTTCGAATTTGATCATGGTCAGTTTCTGGCATCCCTAAAATGGACTATAGTTAGGGTAAGACCAGCATTGCAAACAAGTGAAAAATGGAGGTAACGCCCCTTTAACAAAGCTTAATGCCAGCTTGAAGTTCTTTTTGCGGTGCTTGTACAGCTCTGGGTATTAGTTGCATTAAACTGAGTGGATACAATGCTACATTTATCCTGTAGAATATCTTCATCAGACATTTGAGTTATCCTATAGAGTCTCGTTATATGGTGCACATGTTGCTTCACTGGGTCACATACAGTAATCCACACAGACACATTAGTGTGACGATGTGAAATGTTTTGCACTGGCACAATTTAATCCAACTCAGCCTGAGGGATCAATAGAAGAAAATCGGCAATTTCATTCCGGCATTTCAACATTCAGTCATAAGGAGTGATTATTGTCTTCACACAAGCAGAGGCTCTGTCACACATCGCAATAAATCTCCTCTTCTCCGCTCTGTGCGTTGTTACATTCACCTACAGTATACTCACTCATTCACACACACACACACAGACACACACACGCACATATATCCATAAAGATTAAAATCTCCTCCTCCTTTCTTCTCACAGATTAGCAGAGGAGCTGTATCAGAGAGTGAAGAGATTATTTGGCGACCCCCATCAGGCCACAGAAGACCTGAAAGCAGAGGTAATTATAACTTCTAATCTTTATTCTTTTGTCTTCCATGTCTCTATATTAATGACATTAACTTAATGCTACCCCCATCTGCCTCCCTAGATAAAAGAGAAGCTCTCAGACCATGAGGGGAAGCTGCAGGAGGCCCAGGATCTGCTCCACTCTGCCCAGGGAAAGACCAGGGAGGCTGGATCACTGGCTGAACAGAACAAGGCTAACCTCACATCTCTGGAGGTACAACAAGCTCATACACTGCTACACACTCATCCAGTTTGACACACACAAACAATCACAAGGCCATTTTTAGAAGTGTATTTGTTTATTCCACACATGGCAGTTATTTTAAAACAAAACATGTACACTTATCAAATCAAATCAAGTTTTATTTATATAGCACATTTTTAAAACGATTTTTGGTTGAGCCAAAGTGCTGTACATATAATACAAATACATTTACAATAAAAACACTTTACAACAGCACAAATCAAAAATAACACACAGGGAAATGTCAGGAGTCGTGCTCCGCTCAGACTAGAAGGCCAGAGAGAAGAAGTGATTATAAAAAATGTATAGCGCATGGTAGAAAGGAGCAGGGAGAAGAACATTTTATTTTACCTGCCCCTTCTTAAAGAAAATGAAATAACCATTAAAAAGTCAAATATAAGCAATATTCTTTCAGTCACAGTTGCTTACAAATACTGAAACATTACACAATCAAAAGTCAACTTCATACTGTCTAATTACGCTTTCTTTATACAATTTCTTAAACATCAAAATATTCTTACAGCCCTTTAAATAATTCTGCAAAGAATTCCACTTCTTTACGCCAAGAGACACACATCTGCTTTAAAGTAGTACGTGCAAACTGAAGCTTAACATTTAATTTGATGCTTAATAGTTTCTACTCTCATGGCCACTGTATTGTCATCGTGTTTAGTCTAACTGCCTTTCAAGTGATTTACTAATTGAATTCTGCCATGCTTGATTTTTATTGTTGCAAGCGAACGACAAATAGGTGAATATATGATCAGATTAAAGATGACAAGGACATTGATTGTGAACACTTTTGGGTAACTCTGATGACAAGTAACTAAGTAGGTTTATTTTTGGAGGGGAGAAACACTCTGCATTGTGAGTTGGCTGACATACGGAGCGCATCAGAGTTTATTGCAGATGTTGAACTTGATTTTTTTTTTGCAGAGGAAGAGCTCTGCAGTGAACGAGGTGAAACAGAAAGCACAGGAAGTCCTAGGAGAAGGAGAACGTTTTCTGGATGAAGCTAACCAACTTTCTGAAAACATCAACAAGGAGATAGAGGTACTTCACTCAACCTAGAGTAGTGCTGTAAAAACTTGTGTCTTTTTGAAACCTCAGTCTTCTTTGAAATCCTCCAACTGAGTTCAACTCTGTGTCTTTTGGCAGCAGGAAAGAGGAATTATAGCAGTAGAAGAATATCACCCTGTTGTTGACGCTTGTGTCTGTTTCATTTCTTAATTTAAAAAGTAACACATTCAAATAGTAAGCAAGGATGTTACAATGGACGTGAATGTTCGTCTGTTTCCTGTCTGCAGGATTTGGAGGAGATGGGCAGAGAGCTGGATCCTCTTCATGTGAAGCTGGATGATAAAGTCAATCACCTCACCACTGGTTTGAAAGGCGGCGGCCTGGCCAATCACGTGCACGATGCAGAGGAACACGCCAAGCAGCTGAATGAATCTGCTGCCATTTTGGATAGGTACATATAAATGCGTTCGGATATGCATTTATTATTTAAAACATAAAACTGTAAGTGTGATAGATGTATACCTCCAGAAAATTGGGAATAAACTTAAAAATCAACGAGTTCAATAACAAACTGTATATGACGCATACATGTTAAATGTTCGGGTTTCATTGCAATAATACTATTATCGAAATTGACATCAGTATCTCTCTTTTTTTGTCCTCTCTCTCTCGTCACAGTATTTTGGCTGAAGCTAAAAACCTCTCCTTCAATGCAACAGCTGCCTTCAAGGCCTATAGCAACATTAAAGCAAACGTTGATGCAGCGGAGAGAGATGCGAAGGCAGCCAAACAGAGTGCCAGTGAGGCTCTGGCTCTGGTGAGTGGGAACCAACACACACACACACACACACACACACACACACACACACACACACACACACACACACACACACACACACACACACAAACACCCCTATTGACTCATTCTCTGTTATTCTGTTATCAATATATTATGAGAAAAACATCCTGTGCCTGATCATTTTCCGTTTCCATGTCTACCAAGACTCTCTTTCTTGCGAGATGGTAGACTGTAAATGTTCACTGTGAACTGTGCATGTATATGTAATCCACCTCACATATTGCATACATATCGTAAATATCAAGTACAAGCAGTGTGTGTGTGTGTGTGTGTGTGTGTGTGTGTGTGTGTGTGTGTGTGTGTGTGTGTGTGTGTGTGTGTGTGTGTGTGTGTGTGTGTGTGTGTGTGTGTGTGTGTGTGTGTGTGTGTGTGTGTGTGTGTGTGTGTGTGTGTGTGTGTGTGTGTGTGTGTGTGTGTGTGTGTGTGTGTGTGTGTGTGTGTGTGTGTGTGTGTGGCAGTAACAGTAATGTAAGCTTGGGCTCTCCATTAGTCATGGTTGTGGGTTCAAAGCACTTCTCTTTCCCTCTGCTTATTTCCTTTTTCCCCTTTTGCTTTTCCATTATCATGACCACACACACCTGAAATCTCTGTTCTTCTTTTATTTTCATAATTTATTCAATTTTTTCTGCATTTTTTCCTATTATGTTATCCCCCTGTTCTTGTTTAAAACACCTTTTTCTTCATTCTGCTTGTGTTTCATTGTGTTTTGGTTACATTCCTCTCCATTTTCGTCTCTCCCTGTATCCTTTCAAAGTGTAATACTTCCCTCTGGTTATTTTCTCTTGCATCTAAATTCATTTATTCATCATTTTTTTCTTTTTTACCCTTTTCTTTTCTACTCATACATACCCCTCGTTTTCATTTAATTTCACACCTGTCTTCTTTCCTCTTTTGGACAAAAAAGAGGTAAATGGCAAATGGAGAAAGGGCTACAAAGACCTTGAAAGAGGCAAAGAAAGAAGGGTTGAAGGTGGCGAAAGAATGAAAGGAGAAATTAAAACTGCTGAATGTATTTCTTAGAATATCATTTAGCAATGCAAAGTAGTGGAGCTTTGATCTTACAGAAAGGTGTTATGCAGATTTCTGCACCTTCCTGTGTGCTCTTAATTATTCTGGAAGCTTTTTTAGTGAAGGTGTGGAAAGTTACAGATGTTGTACTTATAGTCAGTGGTGGAAAGTAACTACATTAGTGCATTTTTGTTAGACATATTTGTACTAAACTTGAGTATTTCTAAGTAAAGCTACTTTATACTTCTACTCCACTACATTTCAGAGGCAAATATCTTACTTTTTAATCCTCTATATGCATTGTAACAGTCATAGTTACTTTTATACATAAAAACACATAAGATGCTCGTATGGTATAATGCAGTACTTAACTACTAATCTGCAGAGTATTTTTTAGTATCTAAATGTGGTCCACATTGACAACATGAATGCTCTTACATGTATAAAATCAGGATAACATAATAACCATAATAACATAATACTGTATAAGATCCATTCTGCATAATAAGTGGTTTTATTTTTGATACTCAAAGTACTTTTAGCTGCCAAAACATCTGTATTTTATGTTATTCTGAAATTGGTCATTGTGCAGAATGAGTACTTTTTCTACTTTAAATATATTTAATGCTAATACTTTTGTACTTTTACTTAAGTAACATGTTCAGATCAGGACTTTTACTGGTTATGGAGTATTTTTGGTCCAAAGTCTTTATACTTTTACTGAAGTACTAATTGTGCCTCTAGGCTTTAGATCCAGAGGTCCCAGTGAAGGAAGCCGCTCAGCAAGCCCTGCAGAAGAGCCACAAACTGCTGAACGAAGCCAAACAACTTCAAAATGATGTCAAAGGTAAGTAGTCTGTCCAAAAGATATTACATGAAGTGATAATACTAAGACACGATAATCATAGTTGCATAGTCACCAGTGCAGTAACAGTGTAATAATGTAGTACAGTACACGGTGTGGGTATATTGGTAGTTTTGTAAAAAAAAAAAATGTTTAATGAAGATTATATGAAATCTCACTTCAACCTAAATTAAAAATGCTGGTAGCCCTTCTGTATAAACGTTCATATCAGGATATAGTTAGGCTAAAAATTGATGTAAAATTAGATAATATATGTATTATAAAGTGACATTATACCTGCAGTATTCACAAGGCTAAAACAGATTAACTGCTATCATTGTCACTGACTGTGGGTTACTGAGGGTAAGGGACGTGTTTCTACTTGTTGTCTGACTTCATAATAAACCTTGATTATTGTGTGTGTGTGTGTGTGTGTGTGTGTGTGTGTGTGTGTGTGTGTGTGTGCGTGTGCGTGTGCGTGTGCGTGTGCGTGTGCGTGTGCGTGTGCGTGTGCGTGTGCGTGTGTGTAGAGAATGAAGATGGTGTGTCCGGGCTGAAGGGCAGAGTCAAAGCAGCGAGAGACATGGCCAAAGACCTGCTGAAAGCTGTCAACGGAACCATGGCGATGCTCAACTCTATCCCCAATGGTATGACTGCACAAATACACAGTGTGTGTGTGTGCGTGGGAGCGAGATAAAGGCAGAGTGGATCAATATCACAGTGTCGATGGAGGTCAGCTGCTCTGGTAAACTCAACTTGACACATGTCAGTACTCTCAGACACAGAAATACTCTGCAGTGAGCGAGGGCGGTGAACTTCAGTGATGCACACGGCTTCGTTTGGATCAACTCGCGGAAAACCATTAAATGCAGCTACTACATATTGTAAATTATATGACCAGTAGGTTAATATAACATATTTGTATTCCCATTAAAATCCCTGTGAGTGAGTGAACACAATACGGTAACATGTCCACGGGCAGATCATAAGAAACTGAATCCTTATTAGTGTAATTTCCACTGGATTTTCACAAACTGCAAAAAAATCTGATATTTTGGTTAGCGCTCAGCAATGATTATTAGCTTTTGCAATGGATTTCAAGATTCAATCACATCAATAACACATGAATCAATATCAAAAATAAGTTTGTTAATCATGCTGGACATCTACGTGGTTCTGAACACATTGTGTAATAGAAGGTGAGCAAAGAGTTGCTTTTGAGGCGGGGTTCAGTAGCCGATAAATAGGTGATTGTTCTGAAATGAATCTTCCTTTCAGACCAAAGTGATGTATAGAGAAATACAAAGACAGCGCAGCTCACAAAACAAATAAAGATAAGAACACAAAATAAACAAAAATAAAAACAACAAAACATTATACAATTTAAAAGCAATGAAAGCAACCATCGACTATCTATACTGCAAGCTCCCATGCCAACAGTGTTTCAGTAGTCTTATGTATGGTGTTAGGCAAATGATAGAACATTGAAGTAGTTGTCTCGTGTGCATACATTAGTGCATCCCACACGTAATGCTTATATTATGAAATGTCATCATTTTACAGACACAGCAGCTAAGCTAGCAGCCACAAAGGCTGTAGCAGCAGATGCTAACGCCACCGCCATCGACGTCCTGGAGCGCCTCGGGGATTTGAACCTGCAACTCCATGGCCTCCAGAGTAACTACAGCGATCTGGAGGACACCGTCAAAGCAGCCAATGACATGATCCAGGACCCGGAGAAAAACAGTAAAGCTCCTCACTATTGGCTATTTTACAACTTCACACAAAGTACAACATCTTATGTGGGCTTGTTCAGCCTCGAGGAACACTGCCTCTTCCTTATTGGTTGGGTTATTAAACATTTACCGTGAGAAATAGTCAGTTAGATCTATTACTGTGTTACTATTGCCCTGAAGAATGTTTGATATTGAACTGCTTTTGTGAGACAAAATTGGTTTGTATGTTTCCTGTTTACTCACTTCATTTTGTACCTTTTAAAAATGTAGGCTCCGCAAACAAATGAATAACTTGAAACTCAATCGTAAGATCTCTAAACTCTGAAATCCTGTCTGATTTATCTTGATTATTTTAGAGCTCCTACATTATTGTCTCAGAGCTTCATAAATTCATGAATTCCACAAAATCCTGACATATTTTTTCTCTCTGTCTCTCTTGTTTCAATCCCCACAGCCATCAGTATGTATATTTCAATTACCCAAGCTTACTTTATATTCTAAGTGGTGCACCAATACCATGTTGTAATTACAGAATAATATTAAGAGTAATCTAACCTTGCTGCCTTCCAGCAAACATTTCTAAGCATTTGTTGTTTTTCCTTCTGAAATAATTCTGAATCCTATTTTTAAATGATTTCAACAACATGATTGGAGCACCACACAATAGTTTTACCACTATCTGTAATTGCTATACAGCAGCAGTTGCTTCTAATGCTGCCTTTCTGCTGTGCTCGAGCATGAGAGCTCTGCACACTGCAAAGCATGGGGCAGTGTATTTTCATTTATGTGTCATTTTTTTTTTTGTCTCTTTTTTAATTCCTGTCTTTTTCAGCTTCAAACTTTTTAATATATAAATGCAAATGGTGTAAAAAAGGTTCTCTTTGAATGCTGAGCTACACTAATTGTTCGGCTCTCGCTCGCTTCTCCATTGTTCTTTTTCCATATTTCTCCATATTTCTTGAGTAATATCTGTGATTTCCTGAGCTGCCATCATTTATCATCCTTTCCTGGCTCTTCACATGCTAACTCTCCATGCCGTCTCAGCTATAATCCACTGTATAATGTTGACTTTAACAGCTTCTCTACTGCTCTGTATCACTGCTGTTCTCTCTCCCCTCAGTCCACGCTGCAGGAGCTAAAGTGAAGGACTTAGAGGATGAAGCTGATAGGCTGTTGGAGAAGCTGCAGCCAATCAAAAAGCTGCAGGACAACTTGAGGCGTAACATCTCTCAAATCAAAGAACTGATCAACCAAGCCAGGAAACAAGCTAACTCGGTTAGTAGGCATCACATTTTTATACCTGTGAATTTACTTAGATGTGTCAATCAATTATTTATTTCCAAATCACTTTCCATTACACAAGCTTCTTTATATGAAAACTGTTACAGATATTTGATTGTATACTGTACAATTAAGTGAACTCTGTCATGTAAATAAAATAGTCCATTTAAAAGTTCTAACATAAAAATACGAAAGTTAAATTAAGTTTTTATGCCAAATTATAAAAAAGGATGCAGGCCAAACTTTTTTACTTAAGCAATGAAGCCTTTGTTTGAGTCCTCAGATAAGATAAGTAAAAGACACCTGACTATCTGTAGCCCATTTTTCCAATGTTTTGGTGTCAATATATATGAATAAAAACAAACTAAAATGTTCTTCTCTCTTTCCAGATCAAAGTGTCAGTGTCATCAGGTGGTGACTGTCTCCGTAGTTACCGCCCTGATATCAGGAAAGGGAGGTACAACACCATCATCCTCCACGTTAAAACCACCACACCCGACAACCTGCTCTTCTACATGGGATCAGCCAAATATGTAAGTTCATATACTGAGTATAATGCACATATGAGCAAAAATATGTAGAATTGTCAATAAGGAAATACTGTATATCCCTATCAAAACTACAGCAATGGATGATTCACAATCACAAATATAGATATCCCAATTATCAAACTTAACTGTGATTCTTCGTGTATCTACTGACCTAGAGGTATCAATCAGAATTGTGTTTGCATGATAATACTGATGCCGCATATTAACACACACTCATAAAGTCGGTTTGGGTTACTAATGTCTCGTGGTTCTGGTCAAAATGGTCACTTTGTCCTGAAATAGCTCTGATATTATTGCAAAAAAAAAATTCAAACCCAGTTGAAACTTTTGCTTTTTTAATGCTTTAATGTTTCATATTAAAGCATTAATCATATTGAATACAATGTTGAGCGGCTCTATATTGTGTAGCATTTATCATACTTTAAAATGCCTGTGTTCAGAAAGGAAAGGTGCAAACACATACACACACACACACACACACACACACACACACACACACACACACACACACACACATAGCATACAAGCATTCCCAGAGTGATTTATCTAATAGGAGAATAATTAATACTTCTTGACACTTACTCACTAACACCCCTATAAACATAGCACACTGCTGTTTAAAGGTACCACTAATAATCCCTAAGTGTGCATATGTGTGGGTATGTGTGTGTTTATGCATGTGTGTGTGTGTCAGAAGGAGCAGCAGCAATTAACAACAAGTTTATTTTGCTATCTGCTTTAGCCTGATTTCCCCAGAGAAATCACTGCTTTGCTTCATCTGACTGGGAAGTCTTGAATGTGCGTGCACGTGTGTGTTTGTGTGTGTCACTTTTCTCTAATAGTGAAGGTTTCAGTATGAATAGTAATGCTCTGTCTGTGTGTGTGTGTGTGCTCGCTACCATTTCACTAATAGTGTGTAATGCTAGTTGAATAATAACGATGCTGCCCTGTGATCTGTGCTAATGAATAATCGCTATTTCCCTGGAGAGACTAGAAAGATAAGTGTGTGTAGTTATGTGTGTGTGTCATTTGTGTCTTTGAATGTGACTCCCTAATAATCCCTAATTGTGCATAATACAATATGAATAATAATGCTGTGTGTGTGTGACAGAATCCGGATGAGAGCATATGCTCAAAATTCTCTTATTAATTTTTTTTGGCTCATACATAAGTAATACGACCATTAATCAAAATACAGCGAGATCCAGTGAAAATCCACTTATAGAGACAGATGGAGAAAATTCCCGCCTTTGTACCCTCAGAATAGACCGAGGCAGGGCGAAGTCGCTCTACAGCTCACACAGTCACCATCCCCTACATCATAAATACTCTATAAGGTTCCTTGCTATAAGTCGTACATTGAGATACTTATTTATCATCATCATTTTGTATCTTTGCCAACAGTGTTGCATAACTCCCGGTTGACGTCATCTAAAGACTGAACACGTGCTTTTTTAGTACACAATACAAAAATAAGGCTGTGTTAATGCTATGGACACACTTTGTCATTGGTTGACTCTGATATACAATTATTTGAATTAAAGGTTTCAATGTTTTATACCACAGGCATCAGTGAATAAAGGGGTCAGAATTTCACCTCTTCTACTGGGTCCTTTATCTAAAAACATGTCGTCATGATTTGGAGAAAAAAAATACCCCAACAAAGCCATTAACTAACTAACTAGCAGGAAAAGGAACATGAGTGGTTTTCCTGTTTCTTAAATGTGTTAGTTTATCGAATATAGTATGCATATCTTGCTTGGCTTGAACCCTAAACTGTCTGCTTTCTGATTACCAACCGTCTTTTCCTCCAAACACAATTCAATTTCTGGTTACATTTCTACTCTAACCACCTTCACAAAGTGTTGGACTAGTTGAGAAATGTTCTTCTGTGTATACTGCATTGCATTCAAATGGTAACGTTCCTGATTTTACACAATGCAATGTCTTTGGGCCTTGACCTATACTAGGAACTTATACAGTCAGGATATTTAAACTGCCTTTTGTGAGACACTCCTTTGTGACAGTACAATTCACGGAGTATATATTTTTTATATATACAATAAAACCCACCGCAGCCATAATAGAAATGCAGTGAGTCTGTATATACTGCACTGTGGCCTTGTGAGACTGCATTAATCATAGCCTCAATTACATGATTTCTCTTTCCTTTACCTCTGTTTTCAGATCCTTGTTGACATGACATGTTGCACAATAAAACATATCGTAAACAGATTGTATACAGTACATTCAGCATAGTGTCTGTGTTCTGTGTTTCTCAGGTTGATTTCCTTGCCTTGGAGATGCGTAAGGGGAAGGTGAATTTCCTTTGGGACGTGGGTTCGGGTGTGGGGAGGGTCGAATATCCCCATCACACCATCCACGATGGGAACTGGCACAGAATAGAGGCGTCTCGGTAAGAAGTTTGCACACACACACACACACACACACACACACACACACACACACACACACACACACACACACACACACACACACACACACACGCACACGCGCACACGCACACGCACACGCACACACTCAAATAAATGCAAATGCTTTCTTTCTCTGGCACATAAACAGGGCATTCAAACAAACACTGATGTTGGCTTCAGCCCAAGAAAATGCACATCTCAAAATGTATTATTTAATTATTTTTCATTTTAAGTTCAAACAAAAATGTAATTCAATTACGATAAAAATAACAAATACACTTTAATCATTACAGTATCAACACGTATTAATTGTATTACTTTTTCTTTATTATTTTGAGAGTATTAAGCCGCTCTTTTGCTTAATTATTATTTTTGGCTTTCTGCTTCTCGAAAATAAATGTATTTAGAGCCTAAGATAGAAACAGTGAAATACTGTACAATATTCTCTTAACATGAAGGATTTCGTATACATTTTACTAATATAAAACAAAGGTTGCATATTTTGTTTTTCTTTGCTTCTACCTTTATGTTTTGAAGTTCTAGGAATGATGTTTGATATCAAATATTTCATGAAACAACTGATATATTCACCTAACCTTCACTACAGCCGAATCTAACAATCAACAACAGATACAAGTAAACGTAACCCAACAACCATATGACATCCTTTTATTCATGCTGCAGCAGAAAACATGTTGTTTCACTTGAGCGATCAAGAGCTGAGGCCTTGACGGTGTGGCACATCATTACATAGATACAGTGTGATCTAGTGGAACCAGTTTCTCTCTCTGAAAGCCAAAACGGAGCAGACCATCCAACACGAGAACCACTCACACCAAGGCGACATCCCACCTGCACTATGTATTAACATCTGAGAGATTTCCCAAATGTGTTTTTTCAACGCGAGCATGCAGACTATAAGTCTTAAAAATGTCCCCCTACTCGACACAGAAATGCAGTTTCTGCGTTGAAAACTAACTCCAAGGTGGGAGATTAATTTCACTTTACAGCTCAGAGGTTCCCCTGCTACGACTACTACGTGTTTCTATCATTCATCTTTATCACCGAGAGTTCATAAAAACTGATTCCAAGAGGCTCCAACATCTTCAGTCACTGAGAATATCTCTGAGGAAATACAAGAACATAATAACATGGAACCCATTATATTAGACAAATATCACTCGTCACCGGCTTGAGCTTCAATAATCAGGAACATGTATTTATTATCCTTGCAAGAATGGAAGTAGTCATCACATACAGAGCATTTGGTACAACTAGTTCCCAGAACATTGTCCTTCTCATGCTTTATACTGTATACACAGTCACAAGATGGAGGAATACCGGTTCAAAGCAGGATACAATGTTTAGTTCAGATTAGCTAAGGCCCACGTAAGCAATAAACATGACAGTCATATGCCTATCTCCCTAGGGGCTGAATCATCATGTTTAATCGTTGGAACATAGCTATTGTATGTTCAACACAGTGTCTCATGAGCTTCTTCTAGGTAATCCTACATCCTGTTACGTGCACACCTACGTAGGGCCTTTGTTATCATGTGCTACTCTGATATTGGAAGAGTACATTCAGTATTTTCCCAACACATTCCCTCTAATTCTCTCTGTCCTCAGTAATGGGTTGAATGGCACCATATCAGTTTATCCTCTGGAGGGCTCCATGGCGGGTATGATGCCGACCCCCGCCAGCGCCAACTCGCCCACGACCTTCACCATCCTGGACGTGGACCAGAACGCCTACCTGTTTGTGGGAGGGATACTCGGCACCGTCAAGGTAACTGTCGCTCTCTTTCTCTGTGTGGAACACCAAGAAATCTGTCAAACCATGTTAATCCTCATACTCACTGGATAAGAGATCTGTTGCAGTTTTTGCATCTAGAGAAGATCCGGTCCACTCTGAAGGGATCTACTGATAGATTGTATAAGGCCTGGCAGCCATTGATCACACACGTAGAGAAGCGCAAGCTGGATTTAACTCTTTTAAGATGATTGTGTATAGATTTGAGTGTTGCTGAAATCTGGGCTACTAACATTTCTAAAGCAATATTGTAGGTGTTGTATATATTTTGCCTTTTTGTTTGTCGTTTGCTTTGTATGTGTTCATTTGTTTTTCTTTCATGCTGGGGTGGGGGTGGAGGTGGGGGGTATATTTGATTTGATATGTACTTGACTGCTCAATGACATTCTGTATGATTTTTCTTTAAAAAAAAAAGCACAACAATCGTTCTTCTCTGAAATCATTACCAAAAATAAAAACAACTCACGTGAATTGTTTGCTACCGTCGACAGATTAACAAACCCCCCAGTGTCGGTAGCTTCTGAATTTCTATCCACCAGGGCCTGCAATGATTTTGCCTCCTTCTTCACTGACAAAATCATGAAAATTAGACAAGCAGTCAGTTCCTCGGTATCAGGTACAGCAAATGTTTTGTCCCTGTGTCCACCTAAAGTCAATCCAGACATCATGACACAATTCCGTCTGATAAATGCTAAAGACCTGGAAGACATTATTCAACATCTGAAATCCTCCTCCTGTAGCCTCGACATCATCCCGACAGGATTTTTCAAAACTGTTTTTCACTGCTTGGCCTCAGATATACTACACATAGTAAACAAGTCTCTCCACTCGGGTGTATTTCCACAGGCCCTGAAAACTGCAGTAATTAAACCGCTCCTAAAAAAGCATAACCTAGACGCAACCGTAATGAATAATTACAGGCCAATATCAAACCTTCCCTTTTTAAGCAAATTGATTGAAAAGTTGTTTTTCAACAGTTGAGTCATTTCATGTTTTTAAACTGACGGTTTTGATGTGTTTCAGTCGGGCTTTCGACCAAACCACAGCACTGAGACTTCTCTTGTTAAGGTCTTAAATGACATCCATTTGAACACAGACAGTGGCAGAATATCAGTGTTAGTATTATTAGATCTCAGCGCTGCCCATAGATACTGTTGACCACAACATACTGCTAGACCGTCTAGAAAACTCGGTGGGAGTTTCAGCAACAGCTCTAAATTGGTTTAGTTCCTACTTAAAGGACAGAACAAACTTTGTCTCAATAGGCAACTACAAATCAACCCTGACAAATATGTCATGCGGTGTTCCTCAAGGCTCCATCTTAGGACCTTTGCTTTTTAATATCTATATGCTACCACTGGCTGAAATTATTAAAAAGAGCGATCTAAGCTATCACATCTATGAAGACGACACCCAGATTTATTTTAAATTACACCGGGAGACTACTCTCCGATTAGAACACTGAGCAAGTGCATTGAGCACATCAATGACTGGATGACTCAGAACTTTCTCCAATTGAACAAACAAAAAGCGGAGCAAAGAAGGACCGATTAAAAGTAATCGCAGAGCTTCAGTCGGCAGACTACAAAGTAACTCATAAAGCTAGAAATCTAGGTGTAGTGATGGACTCAGACCTACATTTTAACAGTCACATTACAACAGTCATTACAGTAGGTCTGCATACTATCACCTGAAGAACATATTTAGGATTAAAAAACTAATGTCGCAACAGGATTGAGAAAAACTTGTCCATGCTTTTATTTTCAGTAGACTCGACTACTGCAATAGTGTATTCCCAGGGCTCACGAAAAAATCCATCAGAAAGCTGCAGCTGATTCAGAACGCTGCTGCTCGAGTCCTCACAAACACTAAAAGATTGGATCACATCAGTCCGGTTCTGAAGTCTTCACACTGGCTTCCAGTCGACCAAAGAATTGATTTTAAAATACTATTGCTAGTTTTTAAATCACTAAATGGCTTAGGACCGAGGTATATAAACGATCTCCTGCATAACTATGAACCATCCAGGAGTCTCAGGTCCTCTGGGTCGGGTCTGCTCTCTGTTCCAAGAATAAGAACTAAACATGGAAAAGCAGCATTTAGCTATTACAGTATGCCCCGACAATCTGGAACAAACTGCCCGAATCGTGCACGTCCGCTGAAACACTTCCTATTTTCAAATCCAGACTAAAAACATATCTATTTGCCGCTGCTTTTAATTGAGCTGTTCATACTCACACTGCAGTATGCCTTTTATTCATGTATTCTGTACCTGCTGTGTTTATTTATTTTATTTATTTATGTCATTATCTTTGCTTTTAAATGCCTGTTTTTAAATGCCATTTAATAATGTGTTTATGCTGTATTTATTCTTAAATGTCTTTTGTTTTTATTTTGTAAAGCACTTATAATGAAAACTTTCAAAAATAAAGTGCTAAAAGAAAAATGTTAATCATAATTTTCCTCTTATCTTTTTCAGAAAGCGGACGCAGTGAGAACAAACACCTTCACAGGTTGCATGGGGGAGACCTTCCTGGACGGGAAACCTATTGGACTGTGGAACTACAGAGAGAGACAGGGAGACTGTAAAGGATGTGTCGTCAGGTACATTTCAACACAAAGTTATCCATAACATTCATCTGTTTGCAACTTATATATATCAATATTCCAATTACTTGTATATAGACTATTCTGCACTATTTCTACTATATTCTATTTTATTTATTTACTTGCACTATTTTATCTGTTTTATTGTGTTGCGCTGTTAGAGGAGCCTGTGACCTAAGATTTTCATTGTCATAACTGCACTGTAGTACTATGTACAAATGACAAGAAAAGCCTTGAATCTTGAAAACAATCTTGAATCTTTTATTTTTGGGATCTGTAAATATTCATCGTCTTTGCAATTAATTTTATGTTACATTTCAAACTCCTTTGACAGTTGCACGGTTATAAAAGAGCGATAGTCAAATGAAATACTTGTTATCTTTACTTCCTTTAGCCCCCAGCGGTCGGATGTGGAGGGGACGGTTCAGCTGGACGGGGAGGGCTACGCCGCGGTGGGACGTCCCACCAGGTGGAACCCAAATGTTTCCAGCGTGACCTTTAAGTTCCGCACATTTTCCTCCGAATCCCTGCTCATGTATCTGGCTACTGAAGATATGGTATGTGTTCAACTAAGTGAAAGGAACTAAAGTGATTATGACCAATGTAAATGTCAGGGCTGATGGCAGCGAGAAACTTTTCTTTCCTCATGTAATACATATTTTGCAGGTACCATCCTAGTGTAGAATCCTTAAGAATATGCAAAAAGTCACCTTCTTTTTTTACAGCAAAAGTTCCAAGAAACAATAACAAACACACAGAGGCCAGAGACTTTAGTTTTCTTTCCATATGTCGGTGTAAGCGGCTGCTTTAACTGTCTAGATTTACAAAGTTAAGTCAAATTGTAGCTGCATAAATTCATAATTCTTTTAAGATCAATACCCAGAATGTGCTCCTATTTTATATAACAAAACCCAATTTTAATTGTCTCATATTCATGTTTTAACCACATTTCAAAAACCTTTTCAACCTTCTGGGTAATTAAACATATTAAGCCCTAGGATAAACTTTAAATCAAATGTTTATCTTATTGCTGCACAATGCTGTTATTGGACTGTTATTGATTTTAAATGTCAAAATCCTTTTTCCTCTGCTGTGACTGTAGAAGGACTTCATGTCTCTGGAGCTGTCCGAGGGGAAGGTGAAGGTGAACTTTGACCTTGGCTCAGGAGTCGGCAGCGCCCTCTCAGCCAGCCGGCACAACGACGGACACTGGAAGTCCCTCACCATGTCACGGAACAAGAAACAAGGTAAGCACAGCAACAACAACAGTCTTAAAAAGCTAATTATTATGTAGAGTATAAATGATAACTGATAACCTAAAATATAATGTGTAAAACCAATAATGTGTTGTATTATTAGCCTAGATAACATCAAACTATACATGTTTATCTTCTTTTCTTCAAGAAAGACCAATGCAAATGAATAAACAGTCAACATTTGCATGCACAACAGATATGGTTCCACAGCAAAGAAAACAATTACAAGCAACATAAAAAAACTTGAGTTTAATGTTAATAAAAAAATATATAGGTTTACAATTTTAAAGTACATTTTCTCTGCCTTTTCTGTAACTGTTTTCCTTTTTAATTGTTTTCAAAGCCACGGTGACCGTAGTGGACATCGACAGCGGTGCTGAGGAGAAAATAGTGACGACGTCTCAGGGCGCGGCGACAGGTCTGAACCTCAAAGAACACCAGAAGATCTACTTTGGAGGGCTGCCTACCATTGGAAACTATAGGTAAACACACACACACACACACACACACACACACACACACACACACACACACACACACACACACACACACACACACACACACACACACACAGTTATAACACTCTAATGTGCACATTTAGACACTCGCATACACAGCACTTGATGTTTTTATTGCAAAGGCCATGATGTGTATAAATGTTTCATATACAGGGTCATTTGTTGTCCTCTTAAAGCAGGATCTTTTGAAGACAATGAAAATGAGTCTTTGTAATTCTGACCTTTTAAAACATTTCTCCCAAGGTAAGATTTTTTATTGCTGTAATATTAAATTCACAGTTTGGAACATTTGCGAATGCAAAAGTCTTTATCAGTATTTAAATGAAAATCTATAGCTGTTTTTACACATTTAACTTGTCATTGTATCATTTATTTGCAAGAAGGTTGAGTTAAAAAAAAAGTTTTGTTTAGACAATTCATTGGGTGAACTGTATTTGTAATGCGTCCTAATGTTTTAATATCATGTTTTGTCTTGACAGCATGACAGCCAGGTAAATAAATGAATATATACATCTTATATTCAGACATGTAGTGAATACTTATTGTATATTTCCCTCTGCATGAGGCTAGCCATGCTAATGACGCTGTGCAGCCCATTGTGTGTGTGTGTGTGTGTGTGTGTGTGTGTGTGTGTGTGTGTGTGTGTGTGTGTGTGTGTGTGTGTGTGTGTGTGTGTGTGTGTGTGTGGTGTGTGTGTGTGTGTGTGTGTGTGTGTGTGTGTGTGTGTGTGTGTGTGTGTGTGTGTGTGTGTGTGTGTGTGTGTGTGTGTGTGTGTGTGTGTGTGTGTGTGCGTGCGTGCGTGCGTGCGTGTGTTTGTATCTTGGCTCCTCCACGCGGCGGCTGGAAATCACTCTCTCTATTTGCTCCTTTCTTAATCTAAATTTGACGTTTGTCTGTTCAGCAACATTTAGGTGGGATTCCTCACATTTATGACTCTGCCCTACAGGCCCCATCGCCATAATCATATTCAAAATGTATTTGAGATGCAAATCAAAGTGTCACTGCAAGTAACAGTTTTTTGCTGAGCTACAAAAAATAAAGCCCTAATTCACAGAAAACAATTACAAAGGTGCATTATACTGCTAGGACATGTTCAGGGTGATCACAGTCAAAAAATGGATTTGTTCGTCCATTTACTGTTGAATAATACGGCCAAATGGACAAAACCTGACAACACACACAAATCAGCTGCCTAAAACTGATTAATATAATAAATCCTGCTTTATTAATATGGACAAACGACATTTTCAAACTCTTCTTGTTGTTGACGCCCGACTCTGCTTCTGGGTACATGATGCAATAGCTTCACTGCTGCAGAAATCCTGCTTTTTTTCTCATTACATTTCACTGCCGAGAGACAGGAAATTCCACTGAGTTTGAAATGTCTTCTTTATTGAAATGATTATAATTTCTTTATAGGTCAGAGGTCACTCTGAAGCGGTATGCTGGCTGTCTTCGGGAGATTGAAGTCTCCAGGACTCCTTACAGTCTCCTCAGCAGCTCAGATTATACCGGGGTCACCAAAGGATGTAATGCAGAGGTAGGAGTTTCCACTTTTTGATGGCTTTACAGTGTATTTAAACTCTCAAGACACTCAGATTATATTACAGAGGTTTTACTGTCTGCTTGCACTGTTATACTTATCAAGGAAACAGTATTAAATTCCTTTAACCCTCCTGTTGTCTTCGGGTCAAATCTGACCGATTTACTACTTTCATCAATCATAACTTTTTTGTTTTACATTCGATTGCATTAAGGCTTTATGATATCCTTCACAGTAGACATTTGAACATATCAAATTGCTGATCATCACTTTCATTGCATTTTGGATGATTTAGTCAACTTTGTAACACCCATGGTGTTCCCGGTCAAAAATGACCGCCATAAAGAAAAGGAATTAGTAACCATCCGGATCAGATAAAACAAACACCCACACACACACACACACACACACACACACACACACACACACACACACATACTCTAGATGTGTTCCCCCCCCCCCCTTATGTGCCCAATCCCCCCATGTGAATCACACCTGGCACACACAAACACACACACACACACACACACACACACCACACACACACACACACACACACACACACACACACACACACAGACACACACACACACACACACACACACACAGAACAATTTGACACATGTCCCGCTCTTATGTGCCCATCCCCCCACATGGATCAAACCTGGCACACGCAACAATACATGTTCAGTGTCTATTCTTTGTATATTCACTGCAGTTTTTCATGTATATGAATCAATATTTACAGTTTAAAAGGGTGTTAAATGAAATTTGGTGATGATTAATGGTTTTTGTGTTAATGTAATAGCAGTTAAAACAGGACCGGTCAAATTTGACCGCGAACACCAAAGTAAAGGGGGAAACGAAGACAATAGGAGGGTTAATGTTTCTCAAAGTTGATATTTTAACAGAGTTGGTAGAGCATGTCACATATGTAAAATGAACCATCTGCAGTGTGGATTTGCATAGCACAGATCTGCTAAAACCTTTCTGTATTATAGTATTAAGATTGTCTACTTATAATGTTGCATACTGCTGTTTAAGTGATTTATCATGCGTGTGTAAACTCCTCATAATGTCCTTATATAGAAGGTGAGTGAACATGTGCATGGATAATAAATGTGCAACATAGATATACGTCTTTATGCCCATGACATGTATGACCTATGGTTCACACTTTGTATACATACTGTATAAAGTTAGTATCTTTGTGTAAATCGTAGAGATACAAGTTGGTTTTTTTGTAAGCTTTTGCTACACAGTAAACAAATGGCCTAAGCACGAAACCATTTCAGTACATTTTTAGTTTTCTTTATTCCGTGTAAACAAACAAACTATCTAGAATCTATACAATCCTAACAAGAACGCACATCCTTTGAACCTCAATGCACTTCATAAACACTACCATTGACTCTACATTGCAGATTTAAAAGCTTACAAGGACTTCACAAGGATTTCTAAACACTAGTGCCATTCATTTGTACAAACGTGCAGCCATGGTCGCTGCGTATAAAGACTGTATAGAGGGTGATAAAGGCCCAGGGTTGTATGTAGAGTGAAGGTCTTTTTATTTCTCTTATCTGTCTTTTTCTTTCCCTCACCAATGGCTCTGCTACGCTACAAGGATGAGAGTGTCTGATTGTGTGGGTGTCTCTGTGTTAGTATTTCCACTATAAGTTCAAGAGTAAAGCCTTGACTTGGTTGACCTTTCTTCACTGCTTTTCAAACACTATTTTACTTTTTCTTCTGTATCCTCTGTAAAGTTTAGGTCTAATCAATGTATCTACTAATACTAAAACTATCACCTATTATGCAAAACCCACTTTATCATGTCTTTTATACATCAACATATGTCCCCTCTGTGTAGATTCTGAAAGTTTAAGGAAAAAAGATTCTCTCACTTTTTGTCCTGATCCATTTTTATAAAAACCTGTCTGAAAATGAGCTGATTTTGGCCACTTTATGATGTCATAACGATTTCTTGGCTTGTGTAACCATTAGCCAATCAGCAACCAAGGTAACCCCCCCCACCTTATCACCTGAATCTCCTCCTAGAGCACCATTGAGTTCTTTGTAACCAAATATCTCTCAGAGGGGCGTGGGGAGTGGCTCCTTATTTTCATCTAAAGTAACAGACAGAGAATCAGCACTTTTGAAACAGGGCTGAAACAGAGGGGATTATGGGATGCTGCAATGATCTGTTTGGTATTTCGAGCCAAACACTTCAGAGACATGTTTTGTATATATCTGAGACCTGTAATATATTGATGAAAAACAGTATAACAGGGGACCTTTAATCTCTGTCTCGTAGAACCTGTACACGGTCAGCTTCTCTAAGCCGGGCTACATGGAGCTGGGCGGCCTGTCGATGGCGGTCGGCACGGAGATCAGCCTGTCGTTCAGCACTCTGGCCGACACTGGGACCATCCTGCTGGCTGTGGGCGGGGCTTCACCTGTCATCAAGCAGGTCGGGATCCCATCTTTTATGTGACCAAGCTGTGACTCACTCTCATTATCACAGCATTTTATTTTTATTTTTTACTTGTCCATTTTATCCTTCTAATTTTAGGAAGTTTTTGGAACCAACTTAGTGATTTTGTTGTAATTATTTGGGCCACAATTAGATTTTCTTGAAATGAAAATCATCATAATTTTAATAAATTAAATACAATCAGTATAAATTATTTATTGAATGATATTTTGTTTATACAAGTGTAATTGTGTACTTGCTTGTAAACAAATGATTTTGTTAATTCCGATAGACTGACCAAGGACTCTCTGTTGTGTGTCTTTTTTTCTGATAATTGATCCACCACAGGCCCGCAACTCAAACCTCCTCAGCACTAAGAGGAGACGCAGGCAGTCTGGAGAGGTGGGTCACACACACTCACACACACCCTAATAATGCACCCCTCTCCCTAAGTGGATGGCGTTTCCATAAGTGCATATTAATGAGATTTGACTGTTTTGGCAACTAGGCTAATTGGATTGTCTTTTATCCAAAACACACTCACAAATTTCCATTGACAGATACATACAGTAGCTATCTCAGCTTTTGCTGACCACGCAAGCGCAGACACACAAACACACACACACACACACACACACACACACACACATTTCTTCTTTAAGTGCATGAGTGCATATTAATGAGATTTGAGTTTGTTGGCAACTATGCTGATTAGATTGTCTTAGGGCTAAAAACACTTTCACTCAATGCACACACACACACACATATACACACACACACATACGCTTGAAGTCCCTTAACTGATACAGCCCTCTTTCATCCTAATCACTGATGGATAAACAAATCTATTCTTTTATCTCTGCTGGAAACACCATGTATTTGGTGCATAAGTATTTTGTTTGCACATGATTACGTGTGTGTGTGTGTGTGTGTGTGTGTGTGTGTGTGTGTGTGTGTGTGTGTGTGTGTGTGTGTGTGTGTGTGTGTGTGTGTGTGTGTGTGTGTGTGTGTGTGTGTGTGTGTGTGTGTGTGTGTGTGTGTGTGTGTGTGTGTGTGTGCGTGTGCGTGCGTGCATACATGTATGTGTGGGTGCCTGTTTCAATGTTTTTATGTGTGCGTGCGTGTTTTAGCATAATGTGTGTGTGTGTATCTCATTGGGGAGGGTGTTGCTCACATGAATGCTAAACTGGAAGTGTATGTAGGGGTTTATGAGTGTGCATGGATGTGTGTGTGAGGGAAAGGACAGAGGGTTACCTCTAGCTTATCCATCATCACTGGTTGTTGGGCGCATAAATCTATTTTTACTAACTATGTTGGCAGGTGGGGCGTGTGTGTGTGTGGTAAAGGTTAAGCGAGGTTAAAAACACCATCAACTCAACTTGGCCCTGACTAATGGATGTTTTAGAGAGGGACACAGAGACAGGGGAGAGAGAAGGGGACCGGAGACAAAGGATGGAGGGATAGAGGAGGGAGATTTAGAGGTGAAAGGAAGGAGAGAGGGGAAAGAGTAGAGCTGGAAATAAAATCAATGATATGTGGGAAAAGGAGAGGACAAAACTGAAAAGATGGAGAGAGTTGATTTTAGACAGAAAGAGAACATGGTCACAGAGAAGAGAGGAAAAGAAAATGAGAAGGAAACATGGAGCAAAAAGAAGGAAGATGAAAGAGTGTGGTAAAGAGAAGGAGAGAGAAAGGGACACAATGAGAAAGAGAGAGGACTAAAATAAAGTGGAAAGACGCCATGTTGGATGTTGAGAGGTACTCACACCTCCAGAATCTCTCATTATACAAAGAAACACCCTGTTTTTCTTTCTCTAGCCAGAAGGAATGAAGTAGGTTTGTTCTAAAGCTTCATTATAACTATAAAAAAAGGTTACAATTTGAGTAACAATTTTTCCAATTTAGTATTTATGTTTGGTAACCAGACCTTAGGATCAACTTGAGCATGAGTGCCGTCCTGTCTTTTAGTGATATTTGATTCATTTAATGATGACCTCTGTCATTTGAGCAGAGAATAAAGCTACCACAAAAATAAAATATGACTATATTTGCAGATAAATATTCTGTGGGCTGTTATTGTTATGATCGTGTGGTCTAAATATACAGACTAAACTGTGTGTACATGTCCCCCAAATCCCCCTAAAAGTATCCTGGTAAACCTAAAACGCTCTTTCTTATGCTGAGATTATGAATGGCCTTACACACGGCTGCTAACTCCTAACAAAGCCTCTGGCTCTGAATGCAAATTGAAAAACACAAAAGTATACATAAAACATGATGTTGGCTCTAAGGTGTATCGTTACAAAACAGTTTTACAATAAAGTCTTTAGATTGGTTCATAAATATTGAACAAACAAGAAAAACCCTGCGTCATTTGCTGATCTCAGACAACGTTTTTATCCTGCTGCCTACAAGCTTACACAGAACTTGGCATACAAAACACAAAGCTTAAACAAATGCATATAAATACAAATAATCAAATACTAAAGGTAGCAGGGATGTGTGTGTCTGCTTTCTGTGTGAGTGTTTTTCTTGTGACTGTATTAGGTCTTTGCATAATGTGTTAGCTACACTCTGTTGCGTATATGGCTTCCTGATTATATGTGTGTGCCACTACCCTCCGTTATATATATTCATGTGTGAGTCTATCTGTGAATGTGTGCCTTTGTCTGTATGTGTGACATGTGTCTGTGTGTGTGTGTGTGTGTGTGTGTGCCTTTTGTATCTGTATAAATGTGTGCGTGTGCGAGGCGGCGCGGCGAGAGGCATGTTGTAGCTACATCTCAGTTCAATTTGTCCCCGACCTCAAATTGAAATTCCATTTTCAGGTGGTAAATTGTCTCCCACTTCGCCCTCTGGCACACAGTGAATTAAAATTCAAATTAGCCTGACCCTGCTCCGCTGCTCTCCAGCACCTCTCTGTCTGTCTCCCTCTCTCCTCTCTGTCTCCAGCGCTGTTTTGCTCTCTGCCCTCTCATCTCTTCCCCCTATTATCCTCTCCTCTCTGTTCCTCTCATCTCTTGTTATCCTTTCCTCTCCACTCCTCTCCTACCGCTCTCATTTCCCCCCAATTTCACTCAATATAGCCCCACACCTCTCCCCACTCATCTCCCCTTTCACCTTTTGACTTTCTGCTCTTTATTCCCTCCCTTCAATTCTTATATTTCCCCCCTCCCCCTTGTCCTTATTGTTCTCTCTTCTCCTCTAAAACAAACCTTGTAAGTACTGCGCTCTGCAAGAGGTGGAAATGTTTGATCAAATTCCGGCACAAAATAAATATAGCGTGATCATAGTCGGACAAAAACGGAACAGATTCACTTTTATTATTTAGATCCTTATTAATTGAAAGCATTTGGCGCAGGTACCAACAAGAAAACACCTGACTTTGGGTGTACACTCCAGACATATTCCTTTATTGTTTTTTAGTATTAAATTGGTCTTTTAAGTTTGACTATGAAATCTTATCAAGGTCCACTTACTAGATTTTTCCAGACACATTAAAGACTGCTTTCTAAAGAGGGATCTTTATCTGTTTCTTGTTGGCAGTTTTATTCATGATTTCATAATTGCATTTTTGTTTACTCCTGACCTTGCTAGACATTTTATGTTATCAGTGTTATGTTTCTAGCAAGTAAGACACTGTGTTTACTGCCTACAGTACCTTGGCCAGGAGACTCCTTAAAATACTTTTTTTTCCTTATCTCTACAAGGTTGTCTTGGTTGAATAAAGGTTATATTCAAAACAAATACACGCACACTTACAAAGTGCTTTCAGTACATGTGGAAATATCAAATGTTCAAGGTTCAAGGTTCAAGGTTCTTTATTGTCAATCTGACATAGCTACAGAGTAATTATGTAGTTGAAAATCTTATGTCACAGGCTTCTCCAACAATGCAACATAATACATAATAACAATAAGAGCAAGAGCAATACAAAAATAATAATAGTTATAAAATAAAATAAAGTAATGATGTGGAATAGTGCAGTACGAGTCTATATACAAGTTATTGGAATGATATATATATATTAGGTATTAGATACATACTACTGAGTAGCAGATGAATGTTTGAAGTTGTTTCAACAGTTCAATTTTGTAACAGTCTCACTGCCCGCGGGAAGAAACTGTCTCTGAATCTTCTTGTCCTTGCCAGGATGCTGCGGTAACGTCTGCGGTAATGTTGCTCAACATCAAATTGTTTGCCGAGTATATAATATTATATATACGATCTAATATCTCCTCTGCTCTAACCTTTTCATTAACTAGTGTTGGATGAATTGGCATTTACTCAAGTTATACTGTTAGTGTATATATTACAAATCAACTCCCTTCATCAACCTTCCCCATTAAATCACCTGTCTCCAGTTATGAGTCCTGGGAGTTGTATGTGTGTTCAGATTGCCACAGCTGATAAACTTAATCTCCCTCCCCTGCAGCCCTACCTCTCAGTCATGCTAAACAAAGGCTCTCTGGAGGTGTTGATGTTTACCGGCAGCCACAGTCCGCGTCGTGTCATCAGACGAGCCGAGCAAGGCGCACTGAATGATGGGAGAGAGCACTCGCTGCGCATAGAGAGGCAGCCTGGCAGGTCAGAGTTTGTGTATGTTTTTTGTCCCTGTTGAAGACTTTTACTCTGCAAAAATATATGTAATACTTTGTGTTTTTCGGTCGTTGCGTCCCATCAGATCTTTTGCAGTTCAGGTGGACGAGGAGGCCAAGAGGGAGGCAGCGCTCCCCAACGACCAGCCTGTGAGCCTGAAGCGCGTCTTCCTCGGTGGTATTCCTGCAGAAGTAGAGCAGACGTCCAACAGAGCCAACATCCCATTCCAGGGATGCATATGGAACCTCATGGTCAACGCTGTGTACGTAACATCTTCTATCTTCTCTATATCTGAAAACAGGTGTATGTTGATTGAAGCTCAGAGATAAAACTGCCATATTGTAGAGCAGATTGGAGCCATGCACTTTTCATGTTTCCCTTATTAGATTTAATTGTATTAATTAAAATGTTCAATATGTTTTAGGGGCATGTAAATGCTTGTATTAGAACAAATAGAACGAACTAGAGAAGCTTTTCCTAAAAGCTTGTAACTCTTAGCAAGGCAAGTTTATTTATATACAGGGTGTCCGCGGGGTCTTAAAAAGTATTAAAAGTTGATAAATCAATTTAGCGAAAATTAAGGCTATTAAAATGTATTAAACGGCATTTTCCAAGGTATTACATTTTGTCCAAAGAGGTTGTATTCTACAGTTTGCCTAAATGTAATCATTGCGTAGGTGTGTAGTGTGATTCTGTGTAGTTTATTTATGGCATCCCGTTGGATTTGACGTCATCTGAACAGGACATCGCACGCTCACTGCTTGATAGCGCGCGAAGGTCCGTTTACGCCGGTTGTTAAACAACATCGTTATGGGGAAATGCAAGTTTGCGTCCAAATGGTTGGAAGATAAGGAGGAAGGACAATCAATACTGTATATAGTAAATGTGAGGTAAAGTGTGTCGCCAATGTAACCGGTTAAAACTCGTGGCGATGAGGTCTTAAAATGTATGGAAAAGGTCTTAAAAAAGGTCTTAAAAGGTATTACATTTGACTTCAGGATTCCTGCATATACCCTGATATAGCACTTTTCAACACAATGCAAATCAAAGTGCTTTACAAAAATGAAAGACTTTAAGAAACATTAAAAGGCAAAGATAATAAAACATGAATAATATAGGTACATGAATAAAAGTTACAGTGCACTGTAAGATGTGAATAGTTCATTTTAAAAGCAGCAGCAAAAATAAAGTCTTCAGCCTGGATTTAAAAGTAGTCAGAGTTGCAGCGGACCTTCAGGTAGTTTGTACCAGATATTTGACAATACCGCTAACCAAATTCTCACATTCCTCTACCCCTAGTCTTCCCGTGAAATTAAAGTTCTTTTGACAGTTTTCTAACCTTTTTATTAGCAATGAGGTTGTACTGTACTACCATGTGTTGAAACACTGTGATTAGGTTTAATGTTGCTGTGGGTATGTCATATCCAACCATAGATACTAGTGACTCACCTTTCTTACGTGTTTTTGCAAAGATCTGTTAGCAATATGAACGAGTCAGTTTGTTTTTCCCTCTGAACTACATTTCAGATTCCTTTGAACTATCTGAAACAATTCATTTAATTTGACACAAAGTGATATGGCTCTGACATCACCAGATCAATATGGGGCAAAAGAACAGAGTCAGCTTTTGATGTTGGATATTTCTCTGCCCTTGCATTTCACCACGTTAAAACACTGACACAGGCAAAACTCACCAATTAAACTCACTTCACTAAACTTTAGCTGTTCACCTTAAATGCACTGTATGAATACTCTTGCTTCAAACCGTGCATTTTTCCATCATTTTCCTGATGTTTATCCAATTACGTTTTCTGGCAGTGGACGACAGGCCTTGTTTTGACCTCATCCTCTGCTGGGTTAAAACGTACTTAATATGATTGCGGGAGGTCATGAATGAGGCTGTGATGATGATGATAATGATAAAGCCAGTGCCTCTTTCTGCCCGAACAGCAGTAATAGAGCTGTCCAACATCATAAACATACTCATAACTCAAATTACACTCTCATCTCTGTGTGTTTATGTTTGTGTCTGTTTGTCTATTGCTCACCTCTCTTCACCCCTATCACCCTGACACTATAACTTCTACATCTTCAGACATCTGTCAATCTGTCAGTGAGTCTTCATCAATCCATTTATTTTCTGGAGTTTTACTTTAAGCACTCTCCCTGATGATGGACTACATTCATTTCTATTAAATGTCCTTTTAAGCTTATATTCTTATAGTGAATCTGAAATAACTCTTATTACTATACTTCCTTTTTCTATCGCGTATACATAATCCTTCCATGGTAATAGCAACCTTGTCAGTCACTGTACTGTGGCCATGACCCTTAATCTTGTTAAGATGTGTTCAGACTACACACAAAACAAATTTCAGAGGCTTTGTGATTGATTACAAAGTGAATGAAAACCTAGAATATATGAATTATGGATGTTCTAAAGAGCTGTTGTTAGCTCAATGTTGGCAGCAATAACACTGCCTGACGCTGGCAGAGCAGAAGCATAACTTTGAGATGTTAAGATGTTTGAACCAGGCTTAGTTCATTTCTGCTGTAAAATTGGGCATTTTAACCTTGGGTCTATGAGGACTGGCCTTTATTTGGATGTTTGTTTGTGTCTGTTTTGTGTTGATGGAAACATGAACAGATGCAGATATAGCATTTCAGTCAGGCAACTCACGTGTTCTTAATATGTTTATTAGAGCAGCATATAGTTGAGTTTGGCGTCTAGGCTCGGGCCTCATCACTCCACGGAGGCGTGTGGTGCAGTGGATAGAGCCTTGGTGTTCGGATCACAGGTTCAAACCCCACTGCAGTCAGCATGTCGTTGTGTCCCTGGGCTAGACACTTCACCCCAAATTGCTCCTGTGGGGATTGTCCACAGTACTGAGTATGTAAGTCGTTTTGGATAAAAGCGTCTAACAAGTGACATGTAATTTACTTAGAACATTGAGTGATGATTAGACACTGTAACTATCCCCCGAGCCTACAGGTGGAAGCTGGGGTGGTGGTGGGGCAGGCAAGCAGCACGTGAACGCATCAGCAATGTGACAGCGCCGCAGCATTAGCGAGGCAGAGGCAGGCAGATCTGGCAGCTTAAATAGAGCGGCAAGTTAAGGAGATTGTGTTTGGTTGGTTGTAAGAGAGACGCGTCACGTGTTAATGTATCATTGGTGCTCGAGTTGACTGCCTGAACTAGCTCGCAGGCTTCGCCCCATATATGGCACACATTTCCACTGCTAGAAACCATTAGTCTTCTCAGTGACAGTGGTGATGATCAGTGAAGCGTGACAATTTAATCTTACAAATTTGTTTCGGATAAATATACTCAGCAAATCCACTGTATGCATCAAATTCAAATGGGCAAACATCAGTCAAAGAGACTATCTTATAGCAAGGTGAAAATATACGTGACTGATGAAGATACTGTAACACTCAATCTGAACACATCTTAACAGGTCCCTTTAATTTTCATGATGGACTTCTATGTTATTTTGGTGCTCTTGCAGTGTCAGCTAAACGCCCAGTCATTTTAAATCTAATTGTCGGTCCATCTCTCAGTCTCTCAGATTTCTCCCTGCCTGTGTCCTTTGAGAACGCTGAAATCGGACAGTGCCCCAACATCGCCCCTCCGCCAGTTCCTCTTGCACTGCCTGAGGAAGAGGAGCCCGAGGAGGAAAAGGAGGTGTCGAAGCCTCTCAGTCCTCCTTTGACCCCGACACCAGCCCCAGGTCCTCCTGCTGTAAGTGGTTAAAAATTAACATGGGTTCACACGCACTTAGAATACTAAACACTCATGGGCATAACTTTCATCATTCATATTTTTTTAACAGAAGGTGTTAAGGTATTAAAACTTAATGTCATGTGCAAGTTAGGGATGTTAATATTACACCGGAGGGTTTTTACTTGCAGTAATTAACTGGGCAATATTTTTGTTTAGTTGGCCTATTCTAAGCTGTTGGCACATTTAGAGTACATGCACATAAGTCACATATAAATACACAGTACAGTGAGGGAACTACATAAGCCAATATGCATTTTCAGAAGCGCACATAACTCCCAACACATATTTTTTCTTTTCTTTTCTTTGATTGTTACTCACACACACACAAATGCACACTCATTTCTCTCTGATGAAATGCAGCCGTGGCCTCGCCCTGTTAGCTTAGCGCTTCATCACATAGCAGTTGTACAGACCATTAACTCTTCTTTATAGTCCCTTTAGCCTTGAGCCACTAAACTCCACCTCTGGCAGCCTGTCATGCAGTGCGGATCCACGGCGCTACGCTACGCTAACTGTGCATGCCATGTATGCTTTATGAGCCCAGAGGAGCCAAAACACTCTCCGCTAACGTTAAGCTACTATGCTAAGAGGATGGTGGGCAGTGAGTCATTCAATGTATACCCTTAGCATTGAGATAGACAAGAGATGTATTTTTTTATATTTAATGTATGATAAGCCTTGAAGCAGTCATAGTTTATCAGTTACCCAGTTAGCTGCTAAACTACACCTCTCAAAGGACATTGATCATGAAGCACAGAGCCAGAGAGCTTGGGCAGCTCCGCTATAACTCTGTGGTCTGTTGCTTTATGGGCTGTAAGTTCTGTTTTATGATATAGAGTAGGCCACAAGCTGTGAGAAGATATAGCTTTATAGTTAAACTGAGGTGGAAAGTACGTGTTCACCATATTTCAGTGAGTAATTATGGTTTATGTTTCATTTGCTTACCAAATACAAGCTGGCCTCCATTGTAAAGTATCATTTTGTAAAGATTGTCTCTTTTTTTGCTTTATTCTGTCTCAAATATGACACTGCCTTACTCTGATGATACACCAGGCTACACTACTTGATTATCACCCAATTTGAAGTCCTTGTGATTTAATAACATCTAAATCGATTTTCTTTTATGATTAGATTTGTAGAGACAGATACACTCATTTGACAGTCATTTGAAATAGTGTCCACCTTCAGCAGGGAGTAGTCAGCATGTTGGTGCTTTAATGGATCATGTAGTTAAAACACATCATTATGAAACAGTTTTTTATAATGACAGTGTAGAGCAGAGTTTTACACAATTACTATGTGTATTGTTTTGCTGCTGCATCAGAGACGCAGCTCTGCACACAGTAAACATGCATTTTTCATCCACAGCAAAATATATTGTCAGACTGAAGGAAAAAGCACAACTGTCAGTAAATAACATTCTCAGCATGTGCTCGCAAAGAGAGGCTTCTTTATCTCCCACTTTTCTTTTACAACAAACTCTCTACTTGTGATTCTTGAGGCACCAATGTAGAGGTTGAAGAGACTCTTTTAGGAGGACCTTACAGGCTCCAGTGAACCTCTTAAAACATGAAATCTGAATCTGAGTGTAATTTTATTTTACTTCCTGATCTGATTGATGTTATCATGACAACTCCATCTAATTAGCATTTTAAATCACAGCTCTCTAATTTCTCTCGGTCACACTAAAAATCCACATTAAAAAGTAAAATGGGTCACGTTCTCAGCTCCACAAAACAGACTTTTTTGAGGTAACAAAATCTCACACATGTTCTGCATATCTTCAATAACCTCTTTGAGCTTCCACGTTTATGACACCATTGCTTATCTGTATCTGATTGGAGGAGTGTGTGCTTGTCATAAACTCTGTCGCCATGGCTGCCACTAATGCGCTTCCTTTCCACCTGACTGCTGACCCTCAGGAGGCCACGCCCCCTCCTGCTGCCACGCCCACTGCTGCTGCAGCTCCGCCCACCGCCAAAACGGAGCCCAGCGCTGACTTGGTATACATACACACACACACACACACACATGCACACACATGCACACTGTCTAAAGAATGAGGCTGGTTATATATGGTGATCAATCAATGTTCAAATCAACACTGAAGGTGCTTATCACACTTTGGTTACAGAAGCAATACATGATCAATACATTGTAGTTTTAGATTTTCCATAGGTTTCTTTGACAGTAAGACAAGTATGGAACAGCCCAGGATGTGTCCTTTAATACACACACACACACACACACACACACACACACACACTCACACTCACACTCACACTCACACTCACACTCACACTCACACTCACACTCACACTCACACTCACACTCACACACACTCACACTCACACTCACACACAACATCAACCATTGTAGCCTTAGCCCTTTTTCATTTGCTTCCTCCATTTACCTTGTTGTCTTTTCAATCTAAAATCAGGTATAGTCTCATCAGAGCTTTCTGGTAAAGATTCATAAAGCCCAGGAGATACATTTGTGTTGTCTTCCATGCAAGGTGCATTTTTCACCCATGTACTCCTTTTTCACCAGGAGAAAGTCTGTTGAGAAAAGCTTTATTTATCTACCTCCTTCACATTTGTCCTGAGCAGCTCTGTGCTGGTTGCCCTGACCAGCTCTGCTCCAGCAGCTCGGGGTTAAGTGCTTTGCCCAAGAGCCCTTGACATTGGTTATTGAGAAAAGTGAGAGCCTTCTCATTTAATACTCTCATGGTGAGGAGCTGTTACACACCACCCACTCTCTTTCCAGCTTTTGCATTGCTTTACAGGTGATTAGTTTACACAGCAATGTACTTTTCACTACATAAGAGTACTACTTAAGATCTTGGTGCAGCTTTTGCATCGACAGCATTAGTGGCCTCAAGCTTTTCTTGTTTGAATTCAACACCTGTCTTTGAAACACTATTAAGCCATTTAGTGACTATTAGCATATGCTGAAGGACCATTGCACTGCACCGTCTTTAAATTGGTCATGAGTTCAGCAGTACAACAGTTGTAGCTAGAGCTAATTACTACCAGAGGTCAAAAGGGTAGCTTCTGTGAAAACTACAATAAGCAGAGCACAGCCTTCTGATCTCTCCAGAGTGGTGTCTACGGCACACACACTTATACGTAATCCCGATTAAATTACTTCAGATTCTATTGGTGTGACCTCCAACCAGAGACCAGCCGCTGTGAATGGAAGACGGCCTTCCTATTGTTCGCTTCATGGAAAGACGCGGAGGGGATGAGAGAAAGGGAGGGAAGAGAGGGGATGGACGTGAGCACAGAGAAAAGGTGATGTGAGCCATTGAGGAAGAGGAGGAAAGAAGAGAAGAGAGGGAGAGTCTTTCTGAGCAGAGCGAGCGAGCCTTTTGTTGGCTTAATGGAAAGACGGAGGAGAGGAAGCGGCAGAAGAATGAAAGGAGAGGGAAGGAAAGAGCTCCCGAGCCAGTGACATCTCCCTTTTGTTAGATAGGGGGAGAACGAGAGAGAGAGTAAAAAGAGGAAGGTTGAGGAGGAGGAGGAAGAGGAGGAGGAGGAGGAGGAGAGGGTATGAGGACAGAGCACGATAAGAGGTGAGTGTCAGCTGTAACAAAGCAAGGTCACGGTGTGGAGAATGTCTTCACTTGAAAGGGAACAAGAGAGGAGAGCAGATTAAGACACACACACACACACACACACACAAACACACACACACACACACACACACACACACACACACACACACACACACACACACACACACACACACACACTGTCCCTCTCTCTCTAACTTTGTCTCACCCTGACACTGGAGGTATGGCAAAAAGCTTTGGTACTTATTAAGAAATATAATAAGACAGGGGGAAAAGGCCCAGAAATGAGTAAGGAAGTACAGATTGGAGGAACGGAGGCAAAAAGTCAAATGTGGGGGATTAATTGAGGACAGGTAAAGACAAAAAGTGGAGTTAGAAGACGTGAAAGGAGATGGAGAAGCAGTGATGATGGAGAAAGGATAAAGATCAGAATCAGAATACCTTTATTAGTCCCACAGAGGGGACATGTGCATCGTTACAGCAGGAAAGAGCCACAGACAGCTTCATGTTACCTATGTTAAGAAAAAAAAGTACTAAGTTATGATATAATAGAAAAAATACTTTCCAAAATACAAATCCTGTAACAGTTCTTAGGATTTAGCAGCCAGGTATATATTACACAGTTATTAATGGCTAATGTATATAATGTAATGTATATATTGCACATATAGCACATATTGCACATAGTATGATGGTATTTAACTGCAGCAAGTTACACAATTTACAAAATACAAAAAAACACACATTGTAACGGTTCTAAGGATTAGCAGCCAGTTATAAGTTACACAGTTATTAACGGCATTTATATATATATTGCACATATAGCACATATTGCACATAGTTGATTGGTATTTAGCAGCAAGGGGTGATATAGTCTGTGTTGTGGTGTGTGTAGGGGAGGGGGGGGGGGGGTCTAATAGGGGCTGTGCTGGTTGTATAGTCTATAGTCCAGATCTTCTGGAGGCAGAGGTCGGTAATGGATAAGACGATAGATGGTAGGTGAAGGTAGAGGAGATCAGACCTTAAGATATAAAGGAGAGAGGAAAGGAGATGAGAGGAGAAGAGGTGAAGGGTCAGGGAATGAAGGAGAGAGGAGGATAGATGAGAATGATGGGTGGAAAGGTGATTTGGCAAGGTTTCAAATGTCAGAGAAGTAAGAAAGGGGAAAGGTAGAAAGAGAAAATGAGTGGTAAAAGAAAGGAGGCTTAAAGAAGGTTGAGAAAGTAACAGGAATGGAGTTAGAGGAGAAAATAGGACGGGAGTCTACAAGATCAGTAGTTGGGAAGATACTCGAGGGAGGAAGCAGCAAGAGAGGAAGGTGGGGGGTAAATATGGGAGGAGAGGAGCAGACAGGAATGTACGTAATGTGAGGAAGATGAAGAGGGATCATTGCAGGAGAATTGAAGAGGAGATAGTGGTGGATAGAATAAATAACAACCATTGGAAACAAGCCTTCAAGTGAAAAGAAAAGGATCAGTCAGCATAGAGGGAAGGAGTCTAATACATCTAGAGGGCCGAGAGGGAGAGGAGACTTTAGAGTTGAGAAGAGCAAAGAGAAGTTCACCTGAAGGAGGGAAGAAGTGAAGTAAATAATAAGAGGTGTGGTGAAGAGGACTGGAGAAGGGAAAAGTGAGATGAGAGGGGATACGAGAGAAAAAGAGTGAAGAGGAAGTAGGAGCAGATGGGAGAACAGAAGGAAGACTTGGACAAGGGGAAACAGATAAATGAAGGAGGTGGAATTCTTTTTAAAAGCAAGTGGAAGAAAAATGTAGTATAAAGGGAATAAAAAGAAAATCTCATAACTGAAACGCCTTTGCTTTTACAACACTGACATCTTCTGGCCCCCGGCATTACTGCACCCTGAACATGCTAAGGGTTAAACGATCTAATGCCTTGTTTACCCCGCTGCCAAACTGAAGCAAGGATCAAATGAAAATCAGACTGTGGTGTTTGAAGATTAAAAGGATAGATGGGCAGGATTTATGATGATCAAACTGTGGGAGGGACCATTGATTGTCAAAAAAACTGTGTCAGCCAAATCCACCTTGGCAGTATCTGATTGGAGATGAAGAGGCAATAGACAAACCGTGATGAAAGATGATGGCAAATGAATTAATTTTAAAATGCTACAACTTGCTTTAATGCTTTGTATGGTAATCTTTTTCATTGCACATCCAAGGCACACTTAGACATCTATTGTATATATTCTTCTGTGAACTCTTCATTTGTCTGTGTTCATATAATAAACTATTGCTTGTGACCTAGAAGTCTTTGTTAAGTCCCTGCAGATCAGACGCAGAAACCCTATCGTTGTGATTGGCTTGTTCTGCTCAGGTGCTCAGGTGCTCAGGTTCCTGTTGACAGGAGGCAGGGGGAGCCGTGCTCTGAAACCTTCTCATTGTACCTGACGTGTTGTTTCCAATCTGCAGGACTCGTGTGCGTCAGCTGTGGCCCCGGCCGCTCTGGAGAAGGCTTATCAGTTCGGACTGACCAAGAACAGCCACATGAGCTTTGCCTTTGAAGACGCCAAAGTCAGAGAGAGGTATGAAACAGGGGGGATGAAATTGGGATTCTTTTATGTGGGTCAGCTCTGTGTCGACCGGGGAGGGATTTATATCTTACAAACAATATAAAAATGACAATATAATAACTTTTCAATGTTAAATGATGTGGCTGGCTAGAAGTAGAGTCAAAACATCTCTTAACAATCGCTGAAGTCTATGACTGTTATATACAGGGTTCCTACGGTCATTAAAAACCTGGAAAAGTCATGGAAATTCAAAATGCAAATTCCAGGCCCTGGAAAAGTTATGGAAAACAATATTTTTCCCAAAGTTTTAGAAAAGTCATGGAAATGTAACCAAAGTTGCATCAAATATAATTTATATTTGATCTAATCGCCGAAATAGTAATACTATAATGATAATAAATACTGTATCGTATAGTAATGAAACGTAAAATGGCATTTAACTGTCGAGGTATTTTGCTGGTGAGAGATTTTTACAATCACGCCCTCTAGTCTACAGTGCTTTAGTCTGTAGGAGCTAGTAAGCCTACTATTTGATTTGTTTTAGCACAACATGTTTCATATGCAGACCTTATTTTCCAGCTTATCATGTTAAAATAAAAAGATGTCAGTGGTACCGCTGAGAAAGAGTAATTTTTTTGGTCATGGAAAATTAGGTAAAGGTCATGGAGAAGTCATGGAAATCATTGGTGAAAAAGTGTATGAACCCTGTATATACAATACAATTGTTTCCTCAACATACTATACTATGCCTTTATAATTCCTACATACTTACTTTATTTTTATTTTTTCAATATACTATACAATGACCTTTTATTTTATTTTATTTCGACATATTCGTATGATTTTTTTAAGTATTTATCCACATACTATACAATGACTTAATTAATACCTTGACTTTTTTCATGACATATTCGACATACGTTTTAACATACTACAGTATAATTATTTTCGACATGTATGACTTTTTTAATGTTAATTTCACATACTATCTTACTGTAGGTCTAAATTATGTATCGATATACTATGAATTGGTTTTGATTCTTTTCGAAATGCTATAGAACTTAATATTTTTCAACATATTATTCTATGACTATTTTCAATTTTTTTACATAATGTTACTTTGTAGCATTCATTAACTGGGCCTTTTTCTACATCCAGATAGCTTGCTTTTAATATCAAAATGTCAGTGCTAGAAAATATGATCAAATAGCTGTCTTACTCACTTGAAACTGCAATTTCTTTCTTTTTGTTTACTTATTATTCCATGCTATGCCTTATTCATTTAATTTGGTTAGGACATTTTACTTGTTCCGCCTTTAATGAATAATATCATTTTTGTGAGAAGCAATTCCAGCCATTTAAATCAACAGCGACGAGAACTAATTGCATCCATTGGTTGGAAAATTGTAAGTGTTTTATTACCCTCGGAGGAAATAATTTTATTTTTTTTTTTTGCAATGATGTGATAATCCAGTATCCTGATCAAAATGCAAAACATCACATATAAATATTGTGCCTGTGTGTTTTACTGTGCCCTCTGGTGTTTTTCATATGTACAGACTATGTTAATCATATGTGTGTGTCTCAGGTTAATATTGGAGTTTGAGCTGAGGACGAAGGAGGAGTCTGGTCTCGTTCTCTACATGGCAAGAATCAACCATGCTGACTTTGTCACCATCCAGGTATCCACTTACTGCTTTAAGTTTATTTTCCCTCCCATTTGTCCCAATGTTTAATGCTTTAGGAAAACAGAGGTTGCTTCTTTGTATCTTATAGCACAGTCTCACTCATTATATAAGGCTCAGCTCTGTTTACAACACAAGAAAAAGCTCTTACACACTGTTGTGACATAAAGCTGTAAAACACACACACATTATGACAACTTTATCCAAAAGCAGACACAGGTGAGTATTTGAGTCGTTTATTCCCCCATCTTTATTCACAGGATTCCTCTCACCAATGTCCTTATATTCATGACAAAGTCCATAGATGGTCACATTAGACATCTCATTGTATCATGACCCTCTGTCTCTCTCCTCCTGCAGATCAAAGACGGACAGGTGTGTCTGGGGTATGATCTCGGTCATGGAAACATCTCTGGCTGCGTCCCCTTCTCCATCAATGATGGGAACTGGCACAAGGTAAGTTCATTCATACTTGTTACTTCATTTTTGCTGCAATTTGCAATATTTTAGATTCTTAATATATACTCTGAATGGAAAAAGACTTTTAGGACAATACTCAGCTTAGCTTCAGTGTCATTTGAGGATAACAAAAGTTTTAAGCACTGATGTTAGTAGATGTTTGATGGCAATTCTGGTCTTCTCTTTGTTTGTGACAATCGACTTTTAGAGTTTAACTAGATATTAAGATACTGTCGTCATATTCATAGTTTCACCATTTTCTTAGTCACATGTTTTGCCATCCAGAACATTAAGTCCTTCAGATTCACTTTACACAAGTCCCAAATGTATTGAATATTAAATCACAAGATGGCAGCATTTTCCCTCTACATCATAGACAGCAGTTAGTCTCTGTTGACACTGTCAAGAGAATGTACTTATATTTAGGTTTAAATGCTCCTTATTCCCTTTTTCCTCATGTCTTACTGACCCGTTTTTTATTTGTTATTGTTTCCTTTAGATCCGTGTGAGCCGTGTGAAGCAGAGAGGTCTTCTCATGGTTGATGGGCGATACAGCAAACAGATGATCAGTCCAAAGAAGGTACATTTGTTTTCTATTCTAACTATTTGTTCCATATACAGTACTATCACATACAAATAAGTACATGGCAGACACGGAAGAAGAAAATAACCCTCGTTTTAAACCTCAGATCTTATAGCCATACATATGTTGATCACGTTTTAAAGGACTATTTTATTGTGGCAATAACAACTTTTCCTCACCAGGCTGACCTGTTGGACGTGGTGGGACTCCTGTATGTTGGTGGATTTCCGACAAACTACACAAGCAAGAGAATAGGACCGGTAAAACCTATTTTCATGTCGCCCAAGAATGTCATATTTCTATTTAGTATCTAAACTCAATTCGTTTTTGTTCAAACAATTCATTTCCCCTGGTACTTTTGCAATAATCGACTAAGAACAGTTAACTAATGTCCAATGTTTTTGAACCATCCCTTTTTTTTCTTCTGTTCCTAGATTCTCTACAGTATCAATGGATGTATTCGTAACATGAAGATGGTTGGAGGTGCTGTAAGCGCTAAGCCAGGTGCTACAGGTGAGACATTTGTATTTACAATTGTAATGATCCAGGTTTGAAGTTTCATTCCTTTTAATACTTTTCAATGTATTCAACTGATTACTTTGTCTCTCTGCTAGGCCGCGCTGAGGCTGTCATTGAGGACTTTAAATTGGACATGGCCACGCCTTCCTCCAGTCACATGGTGGGAAGATGCTTTGTTGCTACGGAGACGGGCACCTACTTTGAAGGCACTGGCTTCCTGAAAGCAGGTGAGAGGAGACACAGAGACGTCACTTGCAAACTTGTTCCTCAGCAAAAATCTGATTCTACTTTTTCTCAGGTAAAATGTAATGTTCTTGTTATGAAAGGTGAACATTAATGCATCCTTCCCTCTCTCTAGTCTCTTCCTACAGAGTGGGTCTGGATGTGTCGATAGCCTTAGAGTTCAGGACCAGCAGAACCAATGGGGTGCTTTTGGGCATCAGTAACCAAGCCAACGATGGACTGGGACTAGAGATTGTCGAGGGCAAGGTACGTAACATTGACGAAATAGTTATTCAATTTCCACTAGAAATTGAGAAGAAAAAGCGACTGTTAAATAATAGATCAAAAGAACTGGAAACAGCTGTCCTGTCCAACCTATCATACAAGAAGTATTACTTTCTCATCTCAATCTTAACCAGAAAACAAATAAGTGTGAAGGGTGAATTATTCCTTTAATCTACTTTAGAAGTAACGACTGAGCTTCTCCTAGCAATAACTTGGTTTAAAGTATCACAGAACAAAACATGTACTTAGATACATATGCATAACATCTCAAAAATATCGTTTAAAACAAGCATTTCTTCCCCTTCCTGTCACCAGCTGCTCTTCCACGTTGACAACGGAGCTGGACGAATCACAGCGGAGCACGTGCCTGAGGGCGAGGGCTTCTGCGACGGCCAGTGGCACTCGGTCACTGCCAAGAAGCTGCGGCACCGCGTGGAGCTGGTGGTGGACGAGAAGCAGAGCCAATCAGAGAGCCCCAACGCTCGCTCCAACACGTGTGACACAAACGACCCCATCTACGTCGGAGGATATCCAGGTACGACTGCTTTCTAACTCACATACTCAGTATTATACCTTAGTATACATTGAAAACACATTAGTATTAGTACATTTTGTGGATCAAAGAGCAACTTTAAAGGTCACCTATCATGCAAAATCCACTTTTTCATGTCTTTTCTACATCAACATGTGTCCCCTCTGTGTAAAGAGATTCTGAAAGTTTCAGGAAAAAAGATTCTCTCACTTTTTGTCCTGATCCATTTATATAAAAACCTGTCTGAAAATGAGCTGATCAGATTTTGGCCACTTTATGATGTCATAACGATTGTTTGGCTTGAGTAATCATTAGCCAATCACCAACCAAGGTAACACCCCCCCCCACCTTATCACCTGAATCTCCTCCTAGAGCACCATTGTGTTCTTTGTAACCAAATATCTCTCAGAGGGGCGTGGGGAGGGGCTCTTTATTTTCATCTAAAGCAGGGGTGTCAAACTCAAGGCCCGGGGGCCAAATCCGGCCCGCGACCTCATTTTATGTGGCCCGCAAGAGCTTGCAAAGAATATAATATACAATACAATTGGTGTAATTGTTGAATATTTGCTTTCAATTATTTGCCCTAGAGTTCTGCTTTCAGACGTACTTATTTAGGAAGGTATTACCAGAACTGATAATAATCCAATCCAGGGCCAACAATGTAATATAATACATTATTTAATATATATTATATATTTACATATATTTATATATAATACAAATTACAACCGGCCCTTTGAGTGCAACCATAATGCTGATGTGGCCCGGGATGAAATTGAGTTTGACACCCCTGATCTAAAGTAACAGACACAGAATCAGCACTTTTGAAACAGGGCTGAAACAGAGGGGATTATGGGTAATGCTGCAATGATCTGTTTGGTATTCGGAGCCAAACACTTCAGAGACATGTTTGTATATATCTGAGACCTATAATATATTGATGAAAAACAGTATAATAGGGGACCTTTAAATACAAATATGTGAGAGGTCCTGTTTTTCTTTCTCTCTCAGGTGGAGTTCGGCAGGCGGCTCTCTCCACCAGCACTTCCTTCAGAGGTTGTATGAGGAACCTGAAGATCACCAAAGCTTCTAAGACCATGGAGGTGCAGTTCAACAAGGCTCTGGAGATTAAAGGAGTGCAGCCTCTCTCCTGTCCCGCTGCAGCTGCATAACTGCTACCTTAGAGCTTCCCCTTTGTTGTCCACTCAACAAGGGGCTACACATGTTCAAATCTTGCCGCTCTTCTCATTTCTTTGTTTGGTCTCCTCTATCGCCCTGCCTTTGACCCAGAAATGTATCTCAGTGTACTTTTGAAGGAAGGATGTCTCGAGCAGAGTATGGATAGGTGTATTCTTTCATAATCGTTGACATAGAAAGTGGCGTGACAATGGACAGATTACAGTTACATTTAATTGACTAAAATGATTGCTCCAAAGCATAGATGTCTTATTTTTTGGTTGCCTCGACTCCTATCTCCTCATGTCTCTTCCTTGCTTCCTGTTGCTTCAGTAAGACACAAGAAAAGGATGCACAATCAGAGAAATGAGAACAGCCCTCAGCCTTTAAACCTGCACTTCACAATGTTTTTATTTCAGTGTGTAAAGCCCTCTTTGCAAGTTACCTGGTGCAGTTTTGAAGAAGGTAACAGACTTTTAACAACGTTTTAGCACCCTCCAAACGTTAACCCTTACATTTTCAGAGACCCTGACTTAATGTACATTGTAAGACTCTGGACAATAAATCTTATCATGGCTACACATTGAGGTCTCAGTGTTTTAACATGTGTTTCTTAATTAACTGTATACTTAGAGAAAGATAATAGTATTAAGACCTGTGCTCACAGTATTCAAGCTAATTATATGTGTGGTATGATTAGGAGAATATTAGATTTGTTTTAGTTAAAGTATATAATATATATATTTACCCTTGTAACATAGACTTTTCTGGAAAGGATGAAAAAAGTGTGTCCTTCATAAACCGTGTTCGCTGAGAATTTGTAAATGTTTTCAATCCACATTGTAAAGTCATTACCTTATCACTTACAAAACAATAGACAAAGTTGGACTTCTTGTCAACTTGCTTTTCAGATATCTTTAAATACCTTTGACATTCCATACTTAATCAATGACTTTAATAACTATAATGGAGAATTGTCAAACAAGCTGGATCTTGAAATGTTGAGGTACCCATTTGGAGGTACAAGGTTTTTGTAGGACACTAATGGCAGTGGATTTTCTGCATGGTGTGGCTGAATAATACTTCAGCAGCTGTTTCTGAAATATAACCTTCCTCTAAGCACGGCGATCCCCCCATTGGACCCCTCCCACTTTTTTTTTTTGAGACACTGTCTCAGGGCTTCTTAACATTTATGAAACTATTAATGTGTAGCACCAGATTAACGGTAAGAATCTCAGCTAACTGAAGATATGAACCATTTTTAGAAACACAAGAGTAATACCAAGCCTTTGAATTAGCATTTTGCAAAAAAATGCTAACAGAGTTTTGCACAGCACTCACTCTCAAAATGCCCTTATTACTTATCGTAACTGCACAAACAAGATATCCTATTAAAGCTGAGACTCCACATATTCCATACATGTAGTGTCATCACTGTATGACCCCGAATTTGCGGAGCTTTCAGCCAGAAAAGAGAAAGTAAACAACATCCGGTTTCAAAAATATTACAATAATTACATTTTACCTTTTTTGATTTGTGATCAAAAGTTGTGTTCAACGGAATAAAAACGCCGCTCAAGGTTAATCCAATGTGTCTGTGTCACGTAGAATGTTTTACTGATAATCCATCATCATATTTATGGCAATAAACTGGGTATAAAGTTTTGCAGTCAAGGCTTACTTTCAGATATGCTTCGTCCGCAATGGTAATGTTTACGTGGATTTGGGAACTGCCCATCGGATTCTATTGGATCTAATGGTTAAGAAAAAGGTGTAAATCACTCAAATCGACCAATGGGTTCAATAGATATGGTCCTGCGTAAAGTATAAATTGTGAATGCCAGCGGCACACCCATTACTCAGCAGACTCTACGCCGTGTTTACTACGTAAACAACAGGAATTGCAGCAGCAGGACCCAGAGCGCACAGAGCGGACAGCAGATAACGGAGCAGATTAAAAGATTGGCGTTTAGGACTTTTTCTATACTTTGACTTTTGTCAAATAATGGCTTGCAGGAAAGAGATGCTTACTACTTTACAGGCAATGAAAATGGTGACTAATGTTGACAGCGATGCAGATATGTTACCCGTTGATTCTGAGTCAGACGACGAGGATTTCCTGCAGCCAGAACGGAACCCGGAGCGTTGTGACTCTGATGATGAAATTCCACCACGGGAAAGGTATGTAATCTCTCTGTTTTTATCTATTACTTATTTATTTGGTGTACGATTATTCATATAGTAAATAAAAGCGTCTGCTAAATGTAATGTACGCTCAAAATGGCATGTTTGGCAGGAAGAGGGATTATTTACAAAAATAGTGTTTCTTGTCTGTTACATTTACTAAAAGTATAGGCCAGTGTTCATCTATAGTCACTAAATGTATTGCATTCACACACTCAAAATGGCATGTTTGGCAGGAGTTAGAGGGATTATTTACAAAAATACCAAATAGTGTTTCTTGTCTGTTACATTTACTAAAAGTATAGGCCAGTGTTCATCTATAGTCACTAATGTATTGCCTTCACACACTCAAAATGGCATGTTTACTGCCAAGGAAACAGGAATTACAGGAATTAATCTAATCTCTTTGTTTTTCCACATTGTTTTCATAGTGATGGAGATGAGGATGAAATGGCTTCACCATTGCCTACTTTCACCCAGCCCACACCTGCCACACCCTCACATTCCTCAACTTCTAGAAAGAGATCTGCACCAGTATTGGCCACTCAGCCTGCATCCAAAAAGCACTCACTTCCAAAGCTACCATCGTCTGGTTTCTACCAGCTTTCTGCAGCGTCAGATGCATCTGTAAACCAAAGGAAGCGTGGCCGAGGTGGGGCTCCCGCTCCTCAGCCAGGAAAAGGAAAAGCATCAGATAAATGTGTAAAACGCAGCCTTCTCCACAAAACGATGAAATGGTACAAGACTTTTTTTTACCATTTTGTGGACATTGCCGTGATGAACAGCTTCATTCTCCACAAGGAGCTGCACAAGATGACGAGTGACCCCAGCGGGACAAAGCCACACACACAGAAGACTTTCAGGGAGCAGCTTGCTTCTGAAATGTTGGAATTTGGAACACCTCCACCCACGATCCCCCCCCCGGCCCCCCACCACCACCACCATGCAGGCCCAAGTTTTATGGGAAAGATGTCAGTATCAGGAAGAACTGCAGGAACTGCCATGATGCTGGCAAAAAGAAGGTGAAGACAGCTGTGTACTGCAGGAAGTGTGAGGTCCCTCTGTGCTTCACTTCCAAAAAAAATTGTTAGGAGGAGTGGCATGCCTAAGTTGTAACATTGTAAAGTTTTAAATAAATCTGCTCCAATTGGAGTCAAACTTCATTTTGTATGTTTTTGTTTTTTAATTGTTTTTTTTACAACAGTTGTATTTGGATGGAATGAATACCTATAGTGATAATTCAAAGTAATAAAATGATTTTTACAGTGAAAAAGGTCAAATGGAACTGATGGTTCCCAAATTACCCAGAGGTGAGTCCGCCTGGACTTTATTTTTCTAAACCTCTCTAAAAAGGTCAAATGTCACTTGTTTTGCATCAATCTTGATACAGGGTACTTATTATGTTATAGTTTGGATTCCTAAAGCTTTTAGTCTACTAACCCATCATTCAAGGGTGGTTTTCACTATAAGTAATGAGGTTTTTTTAGGCGGAGATAGAATTTACATGTTTTTACTACGTTCCATATGAATTTATTTTAAAATAAAAGCATCTATATTGATTCTGACACTTCTACATCCAACTCACAGATGTAACCTTGCTTTGAGAAAACATATTAATTTACCCCTTTTAGAAGTGAAGATATAGTGTTTGTTGTGTTAGTGGCATTTTCGAGCCTGAAACCTGAAAAACAGGCTTAGGGCTTAACAGGTTAAATGTGCGGTAGGTAAATCCATCCAGTTATTTTAGCCGGTCCGGCTAAAATGATTGGTCGTACTTTTTACAGTACTACGGCTTCCACAGATGACATTTTTTTTAATGGATTTTTTGTCAAAGCACTTAAGATATTCATTGCTATCGGGATGTTAAGAGCATTCCATGGAATATAACAAAAAGTGTATCTCGAGCCGGTTTCTCAAACTTACCTACCCCACCTTTAATAGCATCAAACATATTGTCCTGCCCTTCTTTAAAACTGCAGAATATGACTAGTAGGGGAAGTTTGCAGGATTAAAAGTAAGATGAGAGTAGTCTTTAAAGTTAAGTGGTTTTAAGACTGATTTGATAAAGATTACGATTCAAGAGATGCTTGAAAAACAAACCTGTTGCTGCTTTTTACTCAAGCTCCACCAGGTGGTGCTACTTCACAGCTACTATGATAGAGACACCTCCAAGCTGTCAAAAGGCTCTGACTAGATCAACCACTGCTGCGTAATGAAGTTTAAGACAATTAACATTCCCAATATCTTACATTAGCAAAAACTTCAGACCAACTACTTCTATAAGGATTTCAGTGGTGTTTCTCCTACCTAATTGCTATTTATTAAAAAGTAATAGCTTGCCATTCTTCAGAAAATGTCAGAACATATCTCCACAGGGCCTTAACAAAAAGTTTAAAGCTGATTTTATCTTACAGTATGTCCATTTATAATAAAGTAAGTCTAAAAAATCATGAAATAGTATGTCGAAAAATATTATAGTATGTAAAAATAAATATATAGTAGTTCAAAAAAACGTCTTACTAAGTTATAGTGTACTGAAAAAGTCTTAAAAACATGAACAAATATATAATTATGTAGGTCGAACATTTGGAAAAACAGTTATAATATAGTATGTCTGAAAAGTGTCATAGTATAGAATAACCTTTTAATACATTATTTTGATCAGGGTTTCAGTATTCCTGCATATATCCTGTAACACTAAAATAAATGTTCCTGTATTGACTTCTGGGATGCACAAGAGGGCGCTATATGACTACAAGAAGAGAGAAGTACCTGTCAGATGGATCACAGTTCAAAAGTCGACTATTTGCTCCTTTTCGTGATTCCTTTGAGGCTCCTGGAGGAATTAAATGGAAAAACATGAAATAACAGACCAGCTTCATTGTGCATTCCTCATTTATTATCATGGTCCTCTTTACATTAGGTGAGGATGGTTGGAGGTCAGTCCACTTATAAACCTTGTTGTGGCCGCCTGAAGTGGAATGTTCAGAAGATTAAAGCCTATCAGCGTGCTCATTTAAAAGTTACACACTATGTTTTTATAATATGATCAACCTGCTCTTACCTTGTGATGAAAACAAGATCACACCTCTGTTTGTTCAGCGTGGTTTGTACAATGTTTTAAAGACATTCTCGTTCAAAATGACAGTGGCAGTGATAACACATGAAAGTAGAATTGTTGTAGATATGTTAAATAACCTAAGAAATAGATATAGAATATGTTGTGTGTGTCATAGCTGTGAAACGAAAATAGGTTGCTTTCCAGGAACAACCTACTGTACCAGAGCAGGTCAAGGTGTTTACAGGAAATAATATAAAGTTCTGTAGTTTTTGTCTGTAATGAGCATGAAAACAGGCATTAGTTTGAAGGACATGTAAACACACATTGTAACCGACTAAACCACGTTTTCAATCTTGTGCCATCCCACATAAGGACAGTGATCAAAAAGCTAATTTGCCTACTCCACCTGTTTGAACATCAATGTGTGGAATGAGCAGAAGTTCAGCTCGAGAGTGCGGATATGTATACTTCGTCACTCTCTTTCCCTTATATCATCCTAGGGAATGACGTGAGATAAAACAGCTAGCTACAGCATTAATCTAAGTCTCATTTGCATTCCATGTTTATATCACTGAAAGTAAAGCCTCTCCAGCCACCATATAGCAACATGTGTGTAGATAGTACAGAAAAACAAAGAGTGACAACAAAGCCTGGCGTGGTGCAGGCTTTTGAGTAGAAAGCTCCTAAGAAGATTGTTTTTTCCTCTACACTGTGACAGCACTGTCCTGGTGTCAGGTCTGGTGACTTATTGCATGCTGTCAGTCCTCTTCAACAGATCTGAGGTGAGTTTCAAACATGGTGGCAGTCTGGGCTCGTTTTGGCGCCATCATCCGCCTCCCAAAGCCACACCCAAACACCCCAGGGTCTTTTTCCAGCTGCTCCCCAGGGGCAAGCAGCTCTTCTGGGTACGGTTCCTCCTACTCTTCATCCAAGCCTGGTCAGGATGACTGCATGAGGCCCGTCAGCCGTTTGCCCGTCAGCGACTTGCCCTGATGGGAGGCAGAGAGATAAAGGGAGGGAGGGGGACAGCTGTCACCTTAAGAGCAGTGTGGGAGGAAAAGTTAAAGAAAAGAAAGACTGCAGAAATGTATCAAAGCTTTGGTGCTGGGTGGTAAGTGGACAACATATGATGCCACACGAAAATGCCTCGGTGGAGCAGTCATGAAAAAGTTAAAGAATTAAAAAAGGCATTCTAGTACTATGTGGAAAATCTGAAAAAGTAATAGTATTTAGACATAATAAAGTACATTGAAAAAGTAATAATATAGGATGTTGAAAAAATATAATATAATGAAAATTTTGAAAAACGTCATAGTATAGCATGTTAAAAGATATCATGAAAAACTCATTGTATAGTATGTAGAAAAAACGTCATAGTATAGCATGTTGAGACATTTGAAAAAAAACTCATAGTATACTACGTCACAAAAAATCATGATAAATGTCATGAACTAGTTTGTCTGAAATGGTTAGGTCAATCAGTCATGGTGTAGCATGTCTTAAAATTGTCTTAAAAAAGTCATAGTATAGCATGTCGAAAAATGTGTAAAACGTCATAGTACAGTTTGTTACAAAATATCATGAAAAGGTCAATAGTATGTAAAGAAATTGAAAAGAAAGTCATTGTATAGCAAAAAACAGAAATGCTATAATATGTCAATCTGCTGACTTTTGAAAAAAACAATTCTTTGTAATTGAATGAATGCAGTTGAAGAGTTATAAGCAGAGGGACACTCACCACACTGCGAGTGAACTTCTCCAGAGAGGTGCGTCGGCCCTGCTCCGTTTCAGGCTGAGAGTCCAAGAGAAAAATCACAAGAGGAACAGTTCAACAATTCAGTGTTTAAATAGCGTATGAATCTCACACACTTGAGCAGATTTGTTCACATTATTACAGATTAAGATAGGACATGTTTCTTTATTTTGTGTATTCTCGTCTGCCTGTAAAAACATGGGTTAGTATTTTGAGCAACGTTCATGTAGGGACAACCCAAGTCAATACATAACGTAAAAAAAAAGACCTCTCATTCCTGCCTCCTTACAAAGCGACCTGCCTGGTATATGACCTCACTCCCTGCCGTGTGTAATCACACATTGAGTATATCAGTGATGTGCAGAGAGATCGACCTGTGGGACAAACACAGACAGACATGCTTACTTTCTTCTTTGCCATCAGCAGGTCCTGGTACACGTTGGAGCGCAGGAAGCGTGTGTAGCTGTCACTTTTCATCAGTTTGTAGATGTGGTCCTAAATGGAAAGAGAAGAGGCAGGAAGAGAAAGAGACACGTGGGTTACATGCTTCCCAGGGCTTCTGTAAATCATTCTGAAACAGTGTCGTGCAAAACGTAAGGAGACAGTCACTAAGGGAGGAACGTGATGTGGCAAATTAGGAACTCACTGACAGGAATGTATTCAACTGATTACTTTGTCTCTCTGCTAGGCCGCGCTGAGGCTGTCATTGAGGACTTTAAATTGGACATGGCCACGCCTTCCTCCAGTCACATGGTGGGAAGATGCTTTGTTGCTACGGAGACGGGCACCTACTTTGAAGGCACTGGCTTCCTGAAAGCAGGTGAGAGGAGACACTGAGACGTCGCTTGCAAACTTGTTCCTCAGCAAAAATCTGATTCTACTTTTTCTCAGGTAAAATGTAATGTTCTTGTTATGAAAGGTGAACATTAATGCATCCTTCCCTCTCTCTAGTCTCCTCCTACAGAGTGGGTCTGGATGTGTCGATAGCCTTAGAGTTCAGGACCAGCAGAACCAATGGGGTGCTTTTGGGCATCAGTAACCAAGCCAACGATGGACTGGGACTAGAGATTGTCGAGGGCAAGGTACGTAACATTGACGAAAGGAATCCAACATTTGGGGAAATTGTTATTCAATTTCCACTAGAAATTGAGAAGAAAAAGCGACTGTTAAATAATAGATCAAAAGAACTGGAAACCTATCATACAAGAAGTATTACTTTCTCATCTCAATCTTAACCAGAAAACAAATAAGTGTGAAGGGTGAATTATTCAAAGTATCACTGAACAAAACATGTACTTAGATACATATGCATAACATCTCAAAAATATCGTTTAAAACAAGCATTTCTTCCCCATCCTGTCACCAGCTGCTCTTCCACGTTGACAACGGAGCTGGACGAATCACAGCGGAGCACGTGCCTGAGGGCGAGGGCTTCTGCGACGGCCAGTGGCACTCGGTCACTGCCAAGAAGCTGCGGCACCGCGTGGAGCTGGTGGTGGACGAGAAGCAGAGCCAATCAGAGAGCCCCAACGCTCGCTCCAACACGTGTGACACAAACGACCCCATCTACGTCGGAGGATATCCGCGTACGACTGCTTTCTAACTCACATACTCAGTATTATACCTTAGTATACATTGAAAACACATTAGTATTAGTACATTTTGTGGATCAAAGAGCAACTTTAAAGGTCACCTATCATGCAAAATCCACTTTTTCATGTCTTTTCTACATCAACATTCCCCTCTGCGTAAAGAGATTCTGAAAGTTTCAGGAAAAAAGATTCTCTCACTTTTTGTCTTGATCCATTTATATAAAAACCTGTCTGAAAATGAGCTGATCAGATTTTGGCCACTTTATGATGTCATAACGATTGTTTGGCTTGAGTAATCATTAGCCAATCACCAACCAAGGTAACACCCCCCCCACCTTATCACCTGAATCTCCTCCTAGAGCACCATTGTGTTCTTTGTAACCAAATATCTCTCAGAGGGGCGTGGGGAGGGGCTCTTTATTTTCATCTAAAGCAGGGGTGTCAAACTCAAGGCCCGGGGGCCAAATCCGGCCCGCGACCTCATTTTATGTGGCCCGCAAGAGCTTGCAAAGAATATAATATACAATACAATTGGTGTAATTGTTGAATATTTGCTTTCAATTATTTGCCCTAGAGTTCTGCTTTCAGACGTACTTATTTAGGAAGATATTACCAGAACTGATAATAATCCAATCCAGGGCCAACAATGTAATATAATACATTATTTAATATATATTATATATTTACATATATATATAATACAAATTACAACCGGCCCTTTGAGTGCAACCATAATGCTGATGTGGCCCGGGATGAAATTGAGTTTGACACCCCTGATCTAAAGTAACAGACAGAGAATCAGCACTTTTGAAACAGGGCTGAAACAGAGGGGATTATGGGTAATGCTGCAATGATCTGTTTGGTATTCGGAGCCAAACACTTCAGAGACATGTTTGTATATATCTGAGACCTATAATATATTGATGAAAAACAGTATAATAAGGGACCTTTAAATACAAATATGTGAGAGGTCCTGTTTTTCTTTCTCTCTCAGGTGGAGTTCGGCAGGCGGCTCTCTCCACCAGCACTTCCTTCAGAGGTTGTATGAGGAACCTGAAGATCACCAAAGCTTCTAAGACCATGGAGGTGCAGTTCAACAAGGCTCTGGAGATTAAAGGGGTGCAGCCTCTCTCCTGTCCCGCTGCAGCTGCATAACTGCTACCTTAGAGCTTCCCCTTTGTTGTCCACTCAACAGAGCACTCCTACAAGGGGCTACACATGTTCAAATCTTGCCGCTCTTCTCATTTCTTTGTTTGGTCTCCTCTATCGCCCTGCCTTTGACCCAGAAATGTATCTCAGTGTACTTTTGAAGGAAGGATGTCTCGAGCAGAGTATGGATAGGTGTATTCTTTCATAATCGTTGACATAGAAAGTGGCGTGACAATGGACAGATTACAGTTACATTTAATTGACTAAAATGATTGCTCCGAAGCATAGATGTCTTATTTTTTGGTTGCCTCGACTCCTATCTCCTCATGTCTCTTCCTTGCTTCCTGTTGCTTCAGTAAGACACAAGAAAAGGATGCACAATCAGAGAAATGAGAACAGCCCTCAGCCTTTAAACCTGCACTTCACAATGTTTTTATTTCAGTGTGTAAAGCCCTCTTTGCAAGTTACCTGGTGCAGTTTTGAAGAAGGTAACAGACTTTTAACAACGTTTTAGCACCCTCCAAACGTTAACCCTTACATTTTCAGAGACCCTGACTTAATGTACATTGTAAGACTCTGGACAATAAATCTTATCATGGCTACACATTGAGGTCTCAGTGTTTTAACATGTGTTTCTTAATTAACTGTATACTTAGAGAAAGATAATAGTATTAAGACCTGTGCTCACAGTATTCAAGCTAATTATATTTGTGGTATGATTAGGAGAATATTAGATTTGTTTTAGTTAAAGTATATAATATATATATTTACCCTTGTAACATAGACTTTTCTGGAAAGGATGAAAAAAGTGTGTCCTTCATAAACCTTGTTCGCTGAGAATTTGTAAATGTTTTCAATCCACATTGTAAAGTCATTACCTTATCACTTACAAAACAATAGACAAAGTTGGACTTCTTGTCAACTTGCTTTTCAGATATCTTTAAATACCTTTGACATTCCATACTTAATCAATGACTTTAATAACTATAATGGAGAATTGTCAAACAAGCTGGATCTTGAAATGTTGAGGTACCCATTTGGAGGTACAAGGTTTTTGTAGGACACTAATGGCAGTGGATTTTCTGCATGGTGTGGCTGAATAATACTTCAGCAGCTGTTTCTGAAATATAACCTTCCTCGAAGCACGGCGATCCCCCCATTGGACCCCTCCCACTTTTTTTTTGTTGAGACACTGTCTCAGGGCTTCTTAACATTTATGAAACTATTAATGTGTAGCACCAGATTAACGGTAAGAATCTCAGCTAACTGAAGATATGAACCATTTTTAGCTAAAAGAAACACAAGAGTAATACCAAGCCTTTGAATTTTGCGAAAAAATGCTAACTAATGCTAATGGAGTTTTGCACAGCCCTCACTCTCAAAATGCCCTTATTACTTATCGTAACTGCACAAACAAGATATCCGATTAAAGCTGAGACTCCACATATTCCATACATGTAGTGTCATCACTGTATGACCCCGAATTTGCGGAGCTTTCAGCCAGAAAAGAGAAAGTAAACAACATCCGGTTTCAAAAATATTACAATAATTACATTTTACCTTTTTTGATTTGTGATCAAAAGTTGTGTTCAACGGAATAAAAACGCCGCTCAAGGTTAATCCAATGTGTCTGTGTCACGTAGAATGTTTTACTGATAATCCATCATCATATTTATGGCAATAAACTGGGTATAAAGTTTTGTAGTCAAGGCTTACTTTCAGATATGCTTCGTTTGCTTCTCTATTACGTCCGCAATGGTAATGTTTACGTGGATTTTGGAACCGCCCATCGGATTCTATTGGATCTAATGGTTAAGAAAAAGGTGTAAATCACTCAAATCGACCAATGGGTTCAATAGATATGGTCCTGCGTAAAGTATAAATTGTGAATGCCAGCGGCACACCCATTACTCAGCAGACTCTACGCCGTGTTTACTACGTAAACAACAGGAATTGCAGCAGCAGGACCCAGAGCGCACAGAGCGGACAGCAGATAACGGAGCAGATTAAAAGATTGGCGTTTAGGACTTTCTCTATACTTTGACTTTTGTCAAATAATGGCTTGCAGGAAAGAGATGCTTACTACTTTACAGGCAATGGAAATGGTGACTAATGTTGACAGCGATGCAGATATGTTACCGACGAGGATTTCCTGCAGCCAGAACGGAACCCGGAGCGTTGTGACTCTGATGATGAAATTCCACCACGGGAAAGGTATGTAATCTCTCTGATTTTATCTATTACTTATTTATTTGGTGTACGATTATTCATATAGTAAATAAAAGCGTCTGCTAAATGTAATGTACGCTCAAAATGGCATGTTTGGCAGGAAGAGGGATTATTTACAAAAATAGTGTTTCTTGTCTGTTACATTTACTAAAAGTATAGGCCAGTGTTCATCTATAGTCACTAAATGTATTGCATTCACACACTCAAAATGGCATGTTTGGCAGGAGTTAGAGGGATTATTTACAAAAATACCAAATAGTGTTTCTTGTCTGTTACATTTACTAAAAGTATAGGCCAGTGTTCATCTATAGTCACTAAATGTATTGCATTCACACACTCAAAATGGCATGTTTACTGCCAAGGAAACAGGAATTACAGGAATTAATCTAATCTCTTTGTTTTTCCACATTTGTTTTCATAGTGATGGAGATGAGGATGAAATGGCTTCACCATTGCCTACTTTCACCCAGCCCACACCTGCCACACCCTCACATTCCTCAACTTCTAGAAAGAGATCTGCACCAGTATTGGCCACTCAGCCTGCATCCAAAAAGCACTCACTTCCAAAGCTACCATCGTCTGGTTTCTACCAGCTTTCTGCAGCGTCAGATGCATCTGTAAACCAAAGGAAGCGTGGCCGAGGTGGGGCTCCCGCTCCTCAGCCAGGAAAAGGAAAAGCATCAGATAAATGTGTAAAACGCAGCCTTCTCCACAAAACGATGAAATGGTACAAGACTTTTTTTTACCATTTTGTGGACATTGCCGTGATGAACAGCTTCATTCTCCACAAGGAGCTGCACAAGATGACGAGTGACCCCAGCGGGACAAAGCCACACACACAGAAGACTTTCAGGGAGCAGCTTGCTTCTGAAATGTTGGAATTTGGAACACCTCCACCCACGATCCCCCCCCGGCCCCCCACCACCACCATGCGGGCCCAAGTTTTATGGGAAAGATGTCAGTATCAGGAAGAACTGCAGGAACTGCCATGATGCTGGCAAAAAGAAGGTGAAGACAGCTGTGTACTGCAGGAAGTGTGAGGTCCCTCTGTGCTTCACTTCCAAAAAAAATTGTTACGAGGAGTGGCATGCCTAAGTTGTAACATTGTAAAGTTTTAAATAAATCTGCTCCAATTGGAGTCAAACTTCATTTTGCATGTTTTTGTTTTTTAATTGTTTTTTTTACAACAGTTGTATTTGGATGGAATGAATACCTATAGTGATAATTCAAAGTAATAAAATGATTTTTACAGTGAAAATGGAACTGATGGTTCCCAAATTACCCAGAGGTGAGTCCGCCTGGACTTTATTTTTCTAAACCTCTCTAAAAAGGTCAAATGTCACTTGTTTTGCATCAATCTTGATACAGGGTACTTATTATGTTATAGTTTGGATTCCTAAAGCTTTTAGTCTACTAACCCATCATTCAAGGGTGGTTTTCACTATAAGTAATGGGTTTTTTTTAGGCGGAGATAGAATTTACATGTTTTTACTATGTTCCATATGAATTTATTTTAAAATAAAAACATCTATATTGATTCTGACACTTCTACATCCAACTCACAGATGTAACCTTGCTTTGAGAAAACATATTATTAATTTACCCCTTTTAGAAGTGAAGATATAGTCTTTGTTGTGTTAGTGGCATTTTCGAGCCTGAAATCTGAAAAACAGGCTTAGGGCTTAACAGGTTAAATGTGGGGTAGGTAAATCCATCCAGTTATTTTAGCCGGTCCGGCTAAAATGATTGGTCGTACTTTTTACAGTACTACGGCTTCCACAGATGACATTTTTTTTTATGGATTTTTTGTCAAAGCACTTAAGATATTCATTGCTATCGGGATGCTAAGAGCATTCCATGGAATATAACAAGTGTATCTCGAGCCGGTTTCTCAAACTTACCTACCCCACCTTTAATAGCATCAAACATATTGTCCTGCCCTTCTTTAAAACTGCAGAATATGACTAGTAGGGGAAGTTTGCAGGATTAAAAGTAAAATGAGAGTAGTCTTTAAAGTTAAGTGGTTTTAAGACTGAATTGATAAAGATTACGATTCAAGAGATGCTTGAAAAACAAACCTGTTGCTGCTTTTTACTCAAGCTCCACCAGGTGGTGCTACTTCACAGCTACTATGATAGAGACACCTACAAGCTGTCAAAAGGCTCTGACTAGATCAACCACTGCTGCGTAATGAAGTTTAAGACAATTAACATTCCCAATATCTTACATTAGCAAAAACTTCAGACCAACTACTTCTATAAGGATTTCAGTGGTGTTTCTCCTACCTAATTGCTATTTATTAAAAAGTAATAGCTTGCCATTCTTCAGAAAATGTCAGAACATATCTCCACAGGGCCTTAAAAAAAAGTTTAAAGCTGATTTTATCTTACAGTATGTCCATTTATAATAAAGTAAGTCTAAAAAATCATGAAATAGTATGTCGAAAAATATTATAGTATGTAAAAATAAATATATAGTAGTTCAAAAAAACGTCATACTAAGTTATAGTGTACTGAAAAAGTCTTAAAAACATGAACAAATATATAATTATGTAGGTCGAACATTTGGAAAAACAGTTATAATATAGTATGTCTGAAAAGTGTCATAGTATAGAATAACCTTTTAATACATTATTTTGATCAGGGTTAAAAAAGTATTCAATTTTGTTTCAGTATTCCTGCATATATCCTGTAACACTAAAATAAATGTTCCTGTATTGACTTCTGGGATGCACAAGAGGGCGCTATATGACTACAAGAAGAGAGAAGTACCTGTCAGATGGATCACAGTTCAAAAGTCGACTATTTGCTCCTTTTCGTGATTCCTTTGAGGCTCCTGGAGGAATTAAATGGAAAAACATGAAATAACAGACCAGCTTCATTGTGCATTCCTCATTTATTATCATGGTCCTCTTTACATTAGGTGAGGATGGTTGGAGGTCAGTCCACTATAAACCTTGTTGTGGCCGCCTAAAGTGGAATGTTCAGAAGATTAAAGCCTATCAGCGTGCTCATTTAAAAGTTACACACTATGTTTTTATAATATGATCAACCTGCTCTTACCTTGTGATGAAAACAAGATCACACCTCTGTTTGTTCAGCGTGGTTTGTACAATGCTTTGAAGACATTCTCGTTCAAAATGACAGTGGCAGTGATAACACATGAAAGTAGAATTGTTGTAGATATGTTAAATAACCTAAGAAATAGATATAGAATATGTTGTGTGTGTCATAGGTGTGAAACGAAAATAGGTTGCTTTCCAGGAACAACCTACTGTACCAGAGCAGGTCAAGGTGTTTACAGGAAATAATATAAAGTTCTGTAGTTTTTGTCTGTAATGAGCATGAAAACAGGCATTAGTTTGAACGACATGTAAACACACATTGTAACCGACTAAACCACGTTTTCAATCTTGTGCCATCCCACATAAGGACAGTGATCAAAAAGCTAATTTGCCTACTCCACCTGTTTGAACATCAATGTGTGGAATGAGCAGAAGTTCAGCTCGAGAGTGCGGATATGTATACTTCGTCACTCTCTTTCCCTTATATCATCCTAGGGAATGACGTGAGATAAAACAGCTAGCTACAGCATTAATCTAAGTCTCATTTGCATTCCATGTTTATATCACTGAAAGTAAAGCCTCTCCAGCCACCATATAGCAACATGTGTGTAGATAGTACAGACAAACAAAGAGTGACAACAAAGCCTGGCGTGGTGCAGGCTTTTGAGTAGAAAGCTCCTAAGAAGATTGTTTTTTCCTCTACACTGTGACAGCACTGTCCTGGTGTCAGGTCTGGTGACTTATTGCATGCTGTCAGTCCTCTTCAACAGATCTGAGGTGAGTTTCAAACATGGTGGCAGTCTGGGCTCGTTTTGGCGCCATCATCCGCCTCCCAAAGCCACACCCAAACACCCCAGGGTCTTTTTCCAGCTGCTCCCCAGGGGCAAGCAGCTCTTCTGGGTACGGTTCCTCCTACTCTTCATCCAAGCCTGGTCAGGATGACTGCATGAGGCCCGTCAGCCGTTTGCCCGTCAGCGACTTGCCCTGATGGGAGGCAGAGAGATAAAGGGAGGGAGGGGGACAGCTGTCACCTTAAGAGCTTAACGAAGGAGCAGTGTGGGAGGAAAAGTTAAAGAAAAGAAAGACTGCAGAGACGTATCAAAGCGTTGGTGCTGGGTGGTAAGTGGACAACATATGATGTTAAGTAATGATACCACAAGAAAATGCCTCGGTGGAGCAGTCATGAAAAAGTTAAAGAATTTAAAAAGGCATTGTAGTACTATGTGGAAAATCTGAAAAAGTAATAGTATTTAGACATAATAAAGTACATTGAAAAAGTAATATTAAAAATATATAATATAATGAACATTTAGAAAAACGTCATAGTATAGCATGTTAAAAGATATCATGAAAAAGTCATTGTATAGTATGTAGAAAAAACGTCATAGTATAGCATTTGAAAAAAAACTCATAGTATACTACGTCACAAAAAATCATGATAAATGTCATGAACTAGTTTGTCTGAAATGGTTAGGTCAATTAGTCATGGTGTAGCATGTCTTAAAATTGTCTTAAAAAAGTCATAGTATAGCATGTCGAAAAATGTGTAAAACGTCATAGTACAGTTTGTTACAAAATATCATGATAAGGTCAATAGTATGTAAAGAAATTGAAAAGAAAGTCATTGTATAGCAAAAAACAGAAATGCTATAATATGTCAATCTGCTGACTTTTGAAAAAAACAACTCTTTGTAATTGAATGAATGCAGTTGAAGAGTTATAAGCAGAGGGACACTCACCACACTGCGAGTGAACTTCTCCAGAGAGGTGCGTCGGCCCTGCTCCGTTTCAGGCTGAGAGTCCAAGAGAAAAATCACAAGAGGAACAGTTCAACAATTCAGTGTTTAAATAGCGTATGAATCTCACACACTTGAGCAGATTTGTTCACATTATTACAGATTAAGATAGGACATGTTTCTTTATTTTGTGTATTCTCGTCTGCCTGTAAAAACATGGGTTAGTATTTTGAGCAACATTCATGTAGGGACAACCCAAGTCAATACATAACGTAAAAAATAAGACCTCTCATTCCTGCCTCCTTACAAAGCGACCTGCCTGGTATATGACCTCACTTCCTGCCGTGTGTAATCACACATTGAGTATATCAGTGATGTGCAGAGAGATCGACCTGTGGGACAAACACAGACAGACATGCTTACTTTCTTCTTTGCCATCAGCAGGTCCTGGTACACGTTGGAGCGCAGGAAGCATGTGTAGCTGTCACTTTTCATCAGTTTGTAGATGTGGTCCTAAATGGAAAGAGAAGAGGCAGGAAGAGAAAGAGACACGTGGGTTACATGCTTCCCAGGGCTTCTGTAAATCATTCTGAAACAGTGTCGTGCAAAACGTAAGGAGACAGTCACTAAGGGAGGAACGTGATGTGGCAAATTAGGAACTCACTGACAGGAATGTATTCAACTGATTACTTTGTCTCTCTGCTAGGCCGCGCTGAGGCTGTCATTGAGGACTTTAAATTGGACATGGCCACGCCTTCCTCCAGTCACATGGTGGGAAGATGCTTTGTTGCTACGGAGACGGGCACCTACTTTGAAGGCACTGGCTTCCTGAAAGCAGGTGAGAGGAGACACTGAGACGTCGCTTGCAAACTTGTTCCTCAGCAAACATCTGATTCTACTTTTTCTCAGGTAAAATGTAATGTTCTTGTTATGAAAGGTGAACATTAATGCATCCTTCCCTCTCTCTAGTCTCCTCCTACAGAGTGGGTCTGGATGTGTCGATAGCCTTAGAGTTCAGGACCAGCAGAACCAATGGGGTGCTTTTGGGCATCAGTAACCAAGCCAACGATGGACTGGGACTAGAGATTGTCGAGGGCAAGGTACGTAACATTGACGAAATAGTTATTCAATTTCCACTAGAAATTGAGAAGAAAAAGCGACTGTTAAATAATAGATCAAAAGAACTGGAAACAGCTGTCCTGTCCAACCTATCATACAAGAAGTATTACTTTCTCATCTCAATCTTAACCAGAAAACAAATAAGTGTGAAGGGTGAATTATTCCTTTAATCTACTTTAGAAGTAACGACTGAGCTTCTCCTAGCAATAGCTTGGTTTAAAGTATCACAGAACAAAACATGTACTTAGATACATATGCATAACATCTCAAAAATATCGTTTAAAACAAGCATTTCTTCCCCTTCCTGTCACCAGCTGCTCTTCCACGTTGACAACGGAGCTGGACGAATCACAGCGGAGCACGTGCCTGAGGGCGAGGGCTTCTGCGACGGCCAGTGGCACTCGGTCACTGCCAAGAAGCTGCGGCACCGCGTGGAGCTGGTGGTGGACGAGAAGCAGAGCCAATCAGAGAGCCCCAACGCTCGCTCCAACACGTGTGACACAAACGACCCCATCTACGTCGGAGGATATCCGGGTACGACTGCTTTCTAACTCACATACTCAGTATTATACCTTAGTATACATTGAAAACACATTAGTATTAGTACATTTTGTGGATCAAAGAGCAACTTTAAAGGTCACCTATCATGCAAAATCCACTTTTCCATGTCTCTTCTACATCAACATGTGTCCCCTCTGCGTAAAGAGATTCTGAAAGTTTCAGGAAAAAAGATTCTCTCACTTTTTGTCCTGATCCATTTATATAAAAACCTGTCTGAAAATGAGCTGATCAGATTTTGGCCACTTTATGATGTCATAACGATTGTTTGGCTTGAGTAATCATTAGCCAATCACCAACCAAGGTAACACCCCCCCCCCCCACCTTATCACCTGAATCTCCTCCTAGAGCACCATTGTGTTCTTTGTAACCAAATATCTCTCAGAGGGGCGTGGGGAGGGGCTCTTTATTTTCATCTAAAGCAGGGGTGTCAAACTCAAGGCCCGGGGGCCAAATCCGGCCCGCGACCTCATTTTATGTGGCCCGCAAGAGCTTGCAAAGAATATAATATACAATACAATTGGTGTAATTGTTGAATATTTGCTTTCAATTATTTGCCCTAGAGTTCTGCTTTCAGACGTACTTATTTAGGAAGATATTACCAGAACTGATAATAATCCAATCCAGGGCCAACAATGTAATATAATATTATTTACATTATTTAATATATATTATATATTTACATATATTTATATATAATACAAATTACAACCGGCCCTTTGAGTGCAACCATAATGCTGATGTGGCCCGGGATGAAATTGAGTTTGACACCCCTGATCTAAAGTAACAGACAGAGAATCAGCACTTTTGAAACAGGGCTGAAACAGAGGGGATTATGGGTAATGCTGCAATGATCTGTTTGGTATTCGGAGCCAAACACTTCAGAGACATGTTTGTATATATCTGAGACCTATAATATATTGATGAAAAACAGTATAATAGGGGACCTTTAAATACAAATATGTGAGAGGTCCTGTTTTTCTTTCTCTCTCAGGTGGAGTTCGGCAGGCGGCTCTCTCCACCAGCACTTCCTTCAGAGGTTGTATGAGGAACCTGAAGATCACCAAAGCTTCTAAGACCATGGAGGTGCAGTTCAACAAGGCTCTAGAGATTAAAGGAGTGCAGCCTCTCTCCTGTCCCGCTGCAGCTGCATAACTGCTACCTTAGAGCTTCCCCTTTGTTGTCCACTCAACAGAGCACTCCTACAAGGGGCTACACATGTTCAAATCTTGCCGCTCTTCTCATTTCTTTGTTTGGTCTCCTCTATCGCCCTGCCTTTGACCCAGAAATGTATCTCAGTGTACTTTTGAAGGAAGGATGTCTCGAGCAGAGTATGGATAGGTGTATTCTTTCATAATCATTGACATAGAAATTGGCGTGACAATGGACAGATTACAGTTACATTTAATTGACTAAAATGATTGCTCCGAAGCATAGATGTCTTATTTTTTGGTTGCCTCGACTCCTATCTCCTCATGTCTCTTCCTTGCTTCCTGTTGCTTCAGTAAGACACAAGAAAAGGATGCACAATCAGAGAAATGAGAACAGCCCTCAGCCTTTAAACCTGCACTTCACAATGTTTTTATTTCAGTGTGTAAAGCCCTCTTTGCAAGTTACCTGGTGCAGTTTTGAAGAAGGTAACAGACTTTTAACAACGTTTTAGCACCCTCCAAACGTTAACCCTTACATTTTCAGAGACCCTGACTTAATGTACATTGTAAGACTCTGGACAATAAATCTTATCATGGCTACACATTGAGGTCTCAGTGTTTTAACATGTGTTTCTTAATTAACTGTATACTTAGAGAAAGATAATAGTATTAAGACCTGTGCTCACAGTATTCAAGCTAATTATATTTGTGGTATGATTAGGAGAATATTAGATTTGTTTTAGTTAAAGTATATAATATATATATTTACCCTTGTAACATAGACTTTTCTGGAAAGGATGAAAAAAGTGTGTCCTTCATAAACCTTGTTCGCTGAGAATTTGTAAATGTTTTCAATCCACATTGTAAAGTCATTACCTTATCACTAACAAAACAATAGACAAAGTTGGACTTCTTGTCAACTTGCTTTTCAGATATCTTCAGTGGCGGCCGGTGGTCTTTTTTTTTGGTGGGGCTCTTGACGTACCGCAAGTGACCTACCCGGGGGGTTTCCCCCCGAATTTTTTTTTCGAGAAATGACCCCTTAAATGATGACTTCTGGTGATGTTAGAGGGGGGGGAAGGAGAAATCGAGGCTTAAAAATATGAGAAGACTGATCAATACCTCCATAATCTTCAGTGTGGAAAATATTATTTATCAACCTGAACATCTACTACTTTACCAGGAATTTGTGTTCTCAGAACTGGTCTGTTTTTTTCTTTCTTAAAACTGTTCATGTTTTATGAACCAACACCTTCACCAAGTAGCTTTACAGTGAACTGCATGTGAGATATAAAATTAATAGCATCTTTTCAGTAGCATTAATTATAAATATTTAAGTGGTTCAATACAAGTCACTACAGCATTTCAAACTGAACTGTGAATAAATGCAATTTAAAAAAAATAACCACAGCACAAAATGTCATAAATTGTGTTTTTTCTTTGTTTCTCTGAGGATTATTTACAAACAGGCTTATTTACATATATCAATAACTCAGAAATGAAAAAGCTACATCGTCTAACACGAACAACCAGTTAGCATAATGATAATATATGTGTTATGTACAATGTATCTGGCAAGGCTAGAGCAAGAAAGAACATAAAGTTTGCAAAAGGTTTAAATAACTTCAAGTATCTGTCTTCAGATTACGTGGAGGTTTTAGTCCGATGGGAAGCAGATTTTAAGCGACACCGAAGATAAACCAAAAATGTGGTGGAGCTGCAAACCGTGTAGTGTTGCTGGGACAGAACAGGAGCTATAACCGTTGGAAAATACATCACAGACAATGCAACAAACGTGGAGACAGAACAATCACTTCTGTGATAAATGCCCACTTATTAATAAACTTCTAACAACCATGGGAAACCTCCTCTCTACATATAAAGTGATATCCAAGCATGGGAAACAAAGACAGCATTTACCTGTTTGCATCCAGCTAGCCAAGCCTTTCTTGTGTACCAGCTACTTGTGAAGCCTCGTGTATAAATGTTGTCTTTTTCACGAGATTGCTGCGATATATTCAAATCGGGTTGGTCCGGTGCAAGGTCTTTAAGCAACAATTTATCTGCCAAACTTCTCCTTTCGAAAGGATTGGAGATTAGCTCTTGAACAGAATTAGGCGCGGACCGAGGTCCGGAGACTCCACCTGCACACGAAGCCATCCTCATCAACTACTGCGTCAACCGGATACGAGTCACTGTCCAAACTACTCACAGACTGCACTGGGCGCTGACATTGGCGCCCGGTGACCGTCATCTTTGACGACGCTAATTGGCTGAAATTATATTTTCGCGGCATAGTTTACACGTTACAGATAGCAACAGTCAGCTGCTGGTGGCTGCTGCTGCACTGGTTGAAGGCTCCTCTCTTAGCGCCCAGACGAGAGAAGGTGCATGGGCAAGGCCAGGCAGGAAACATGTGACTTATCAGTAACTTTAGACATCGTAACACAATTTTAAACGAGATTTTATTGTAGATTATACATTTTACTGATACCAATTATATAATATTTACCTTGTTCATTAAAAATAAAAATAAAAACATATATATTTTTTTAAACATATTTTTTTTTTTTTATTTTAATTTTAATTATTATTTATTTTTATCAATATGGGAAGAGGTGGGGCGGCGCCCCTAGCGCCCCTATGGACCGGCCGCCACTGGATATCTTTAAATACCTTTGACATTCCATACTTAATCAATGACTTTAATAACTATAATGGAGAATTGTCAAACAAGCTGGATCTTGAAATGTTGAGGTACCCATTTGGAGGTACAAGGTTTTTGTAGGACACTAATGGCAGTGGATTTTCTGCATGGTGTGGCTGAATAATACTTCAGCAGCTGTTTCTGAAATATAACCTTCCTCTAAGCACGGCGATCCCCCCATTGGACCCCTCCCACTTTTTTTTTTTGAGACACTGTCTCAGGGCTTCTTAACATTTATGAAACTATTAATGTGTAGCACCAGATTAACGGTAAGAATCTCAGCTAACTGAAGATATGAACCATTTTTAGCTAAAAGAAACACAAGAGTAATACCAAGCCTTTGAATTTTGCGAAAAAATGCTAACTAATGCTAACGGAGTTTTGCACAGCCCTCACTCTCAAAATGCCCTTATTACTTATCGTAACTGCACAAACAAGATATCCGATTAAAGCTGAGACTCCACATATTCCATACATGTAGTGTCATCACTGTATGACCCCGAATTTGCGGAGCTTTCAGCCAGAAAGGAGAAAGTAAACAACATCCGGTTTCAAAAATATTACAATAATTACATCTTACCTTTTTTGATTTGTGATCAAAAGTTGTGTTCAACGGAATAAAAACGCCGCTCAAGGTTAATCCAATGTGTCTGTGTCACGTAGAATGTTTTACTGATAATCCATCATCATATTTATGGCAATAAACTGGGTATAAAGTTTTGCAGTCAAGGCTTACTTTCAGATATGCTTCGTTTGCTTCTCTATTACGTCCGCAATGGTAATGTTTACGTGGATTTGGGAACTGCCCATCGGATTCTATTGGATCTAATGGTTAAGAAAAAGGTGTAAATCACTCAAATCGACCAATGGGTTCAATAGATATGGTCCTGCGTAAAGTATTTAAATGTGAATGCCAGCGGCACACCCATTACTCAGCAGACTCTACGCCGTTACTCAACAGGAATTGCAGCAGCAGGACCCAGAGCGCACAGAGCGGACAGCAGATAACGGAGCAGATTAAAAGATTGGCGTTTAGGACTTTTTCTATACTTTGACTTTTGTCAAATAATGGCTTGCAGGAAAGAGATGCTTACTACTTTACAGGCAATGAAAATGGTGACTAATGTTGACAGCGATGCAGATATGTTACCCGTTGATTCTGAGTCAGACGACGAGGATTTCCTGCAGCCAGAACGGAACCCGGATCGTTGTGACTCTGATGATGAAATTCCACCACGGGAAAGGTATGTAATCTCTCTGTTTTTATCTATTACTTATTTATTTGGTGTACGATTATTCATATAGTAAATAAAAGCGTCTGCTAAATGTAATGTACGCTCAAAATGGCATGTTTGGCAGGAAGAGGGATTATTTACAAAAAATAGTGTTTCTTGTCTGTTACATTTACTAAAAGTATAGGCCAGTGTTCATCTATAGGCACTAAATGTATTGCATTCACACACTCAAAATGGCATGTTTGGCAGGAGTTAGAGGGATTATTTACAAAAATACCAAATAGTGTTTCTTGTCTGTTACATTTACTAAAAGTATAGGCCAGTGTTCATCTATAGTCACTAATGTATTGCATTCACACACTCAAAATGGCATGTTTACCGCCAAGGAAACAGGAATTACAGGAATTAATCTAATCTCTTTGTTTTTCCACATTTGTTTTCATAGTGATGGAGATGAGGATGAAATGGCTTCACCATTGCCTACTTTCACCCAGCCCACACCTGCCACACCCCTCACATTCCTCAACTTCTAGAAAGAGATCTGCACCAGTATTGGCCACTCAGCCTGCATCCAAAAAGCACTCACTTCCAAAGCTACCATCGTCTGGTTTCTACCAGCTTTCTGCAGCGTCAGATGCATCTGTAAACCAAAGGAAGCGTGGCCGAGGTGGGGCTCCCGCTCCTCAGCCAGGAAAAGGAAAAGCATCAGATAAATGTGTAAAACGCAGCCTTCTCCACAAAACGATGAAATGGTACAAGACTTTTTTTTACCATTTTGTGGACATTGCCGTGATGAACAGCTTCATTCTCCACAAGGAGCTACACAAGATGACGAGTGACCCCAGCGGGACAAAGCCACACACACAGAAGACTTTCAGGGAGCAGCTTGCTTCTGAAATGTTGGAATTTGGAACACCTCCACCCACGATCCCCCCCCGGCCCCCCACCACCACCATGCGGGCCCAAGTTTTATGGGAAAGATGTCAGTATCAGGAAGAACTGCAGGAACTGCCATGATGCTGGCAAAAAGAAGGTGAAGACAGCTGTGTACTGCAGGAAGTGTGAGGTCCCTCTGTGCTTCACTTCCAAAAAAAATTGTTACGAGGAGTGGCATGCCTAAGTTGTAACATTGTAAAGTTTTAAATAAATCTGCTCCAATTGGAGTCAAACTTCATTTTGCATGTTTTTGTTTTTTAATTGTTTTTTTACAACAGTTGTATTTGGATGGAATGAATACCTATAGTGATAATTCAAAGTAATAAAATGATTTTTACAGTGAAAATGGAACTGATGGTTCCCAAATTACCCAGAGGTGAGTCCGCCTGGACTTTATTTTTCTAAACCTCTCTAAAAAGGTCAAATGTCACTTGTTTTGCATCAATCTTGATACAGGGTACTTATTATGTTATAGTTTGGATTCCTAAAGCTTTTAGTCTACTAACCCATCATTCAAGGGTGGTTTTCACTATAAGTAATGGGTTTTTTTTTAGGCGGAGATAGAATTTACATGTTTTTACTATGTTCCATATGAATTTATTTTAAAATAAAAACATCTATATTGATTCTGACACTTCTACATCCAACTCACAGATGTAACCTTGCTTTGAGAAAACATATTATTAATTTACCCCTTTTAGAAGTGAAGATATAGTCTTTGTTGTGTTAGTGGCATTTTCGAGCCTGAAACCTAAAAAACAGGCTTAGGGCTTAACAGGTTAAATGTGGGGTAGGTAAATCCATCCAGTTATTTTAGCCGGTCCGGCTAAAATGATTGGTCTTACTTTTTACAGTACTACGGCTTCCACAGATGACATTTTTTTTATGGATTTTTTGTCAAAGCACTTAAGATATTCATTGCTATCGGGATGTTAAGAGCATTCCATGGAATATAACAAAAAGTGTATCTCGAGCCGGTTTCTCAAACTTACCTACCCCACCTTTAATAGCATCAAACATATTGTCCTGCCCTTCTTTAAAACTGCAGAATATGACTAGTAGGGGAAGTTTGCAGGATTAAAAGTAAGATGAGAGTAGTCTTTAAAGTTAAGTGGTTTTAAGACTGATTTGATAAAGATTACGATTCAAGAGATGCTTGAAAAACAAACCTGTTGCTGCTTTTTACTCAAGCTCCACCAGGTGGTGCTACTTCACAGCTACTATGATAGAGACACCTACAAGCTGTCAAAAGGCTCTGACTAGATCAACCACTGCTGCGTAATGAAGTTTAAGACAATTAACATTCCCAATATCTTACATTAGCAAAAACTTCAGACCAACTACTTCTATAAGGATTTCAGTGGTGTTTCTCCTACCTAATTGCTATTTATTAAAAAGTAATAGCTTGCCATTCTTCAGAAAATGTCAGAACATATCTCCACAGGGCCTTACAAAAAAGTTTAAAGCTGATTTTATCTTACAGTATGTCCATTTATAATAAAGTAAGTCTAAAAAATCATGAAATAGTATGTCGAAAAATATTATAGTATGTAAAAATAAATATATAGTAGTTCAAAAAAACGTCATACTAAGTTATAGTGTACTGAAAAAGTCTTAAAAACATGAACAAATATATAATTATGTAGGTCGAACATTTGGAAAAACAGTTATAATATAGTATGTCTGAAAAGTGTCATAGTATAGAATAACCTTTTAATACATTATTTTGATCAGGGTTTCAGTATTCCTGCATATATCCTGTAACACTAAAATAAATGTTCCTGTATTGACTTCTGGGATGCACAAGAGGGCGCTATATGACTACAAGAAGAGAGAAGTACCTGTCAGATGGATCACAGTTCAAAAGTCGACTATTTGCTCCTTTTCGTGATTCCTTTGAGGCTCCTGGAGGAATTAAATGGAAAAACATGAAATAACAGACCAGCTTCATTGTGCATTCCTCATTTATTATCATGGTCCTCTTTACATTAGGTGAGGATGGTTGGAGGTCAGTCCACTATAAACCTTGTTGTGGCCGCCTAAAGTGGAATGTTCAGAAGATTAAAGCCTATCAGCGTGCTCATTTAAAAGTTACACACTATGTTTTTATAATATGATCAACCTGCTCTTACCTTGTGATGAAAACAAGATCACACCTCTGTTTGTTCAGCGTGGTTTGTACAATGCTTTGAAGACATTCTCGTTCAAAATGACAGTGGCAGTGATAACACATGAAAGTAGAATTGTTGTAGATATGTTAAATAACCTAAGAAATAGATATAGAATATGTTGTGTGTGTCATAGCTGTGAAACGAAAATAGGTTGCTTTCCAGGAACAACCTACTGTACCAGAGCAGGTCAAGGTGTTTACAGGAAATAATATAAAGTTCTGTAGTTTTTGTCTGTAATGAGCATGAAAACAGGCATTAGTTTGAAGGACATGTAAACACACATTGTAACCGACTAAACCACGTTTTCAATCTTGTGCCATCCCACATAAGGACAGTGATCAAAAAGCTAATTTGCCTACTCCACCTGTTTGAACATCAATGTGTGGAATGAGCAGAAGTTCAGCTCGAGAGTGCGGATATGTATACTTCGTCACTCTCTTTCCCTTATATCATCCTAGGGAATGACGTGAGATAAAACAGCTAGCTACAGCATTAATCTAAGTCTCATTTGCATTCCATGTTTATATCACTGAAAGTAAAGCCTCTCCAGCCACCATATAGCAACATGTGTGTAGATAGTACAGAAAAACAAAGAGTGACAACAAAGCCTGGCGTGGTGCAGGCTTTTGAGTAGAAAGCTCCTAAGAAGATTGTTTTTTCCTCTACACTGTGACAGCACTGTCCTGGTGTCAGGTCTGGTGACTTATTGCATGCTGTCAGTCCTCTTCAACAGATCTGAGGTGAGTTTCAAACATGGTGGCAGTCTGGGCTCGTTTTGGCGCCATCATCCGCCTCCCAAAGCCACACCCAAACACCCCAGGGTCTTTTTCCAGCTGCTCCCCAGGGGCAAGCAGCTCTTCTGGGTACGGTTCCTCCTACTCTTCATCCAAGCCTGGTCAGGATGACTGCATGAGGCCCGTCAGCCGTTTGCCCGTCAGCGACTTGCCCTGATGGGAGGCAGAGAGATAAAGGGAGGGAGGGGGACAGCTGTCACCTTAAGAGCAGTGTGGGAGGAAAAGTTAAAGAAAAGAAAGACTGCAGAAATGTATCAAAGCTTTGGTGCTGGGTGGTAAGTGGACAACATATGATGCCACACGAAAATGCCTCGGTGGAGCAGTCATGAAAAAGTTAAAGAATTAAAAAAGGCATTCTAGTACTATGTGGAAAATCTGAAAAAGTAATAGTATTTAGACATAATAAAGTACATTGAAAAAGTAATAATATAGGATGTTGAAAAAATATAATATAATGAAAATTTTGAAAAACGTCATAGTATAGCATGTTAAAAGATATCATGAAAAACTCATTGTATAGTATGTAGAAAAAACGTCATAGTATAGCATGTTGAGACATTTGAAAAAAAACTCATAGTATACTACGTCACAAAAAATCATGATAAATGTCATGAACTAGTTTGTCTGAAATGGTTAGGTCAATCAGTCATGGTGTAGCATGTCTTAAAATTGTCTTAAAAAAGTCATAGTATAGCATGTCGAAAAATGTGTAAAACGTCATAGTACAGTTTGTTACAAAATATCATGAAAAGGTCAATAGTATGTAAAGAAATTGAAAAGAAAGTCATTGTATAGCAAAAAACAGAAATGCTATAATATGTCAATCTGCTGACTTTTGAAAAAAACAACTCTTTGTAATTGAATGAAGGCAGTTGAAGAGTTATAAGCAGAGGGACACTCACCACACTGCGAGTGAACTTCTCCAGAGAGGTGCGTCGGCCCTGCTCCGTTTCAGGCTGAGAGTCCAAGAGAAAAATCACAAGAGGAACAGTTCAACAATTCAGTGTTTAAATAGCGTATGAATCTCACACACTTGAGCAGATTTGTTCACATTATTACAGATTAAGAGAGGACATGTTTCTTTTATTTTGTGTATTCTCGTCTGCCTGTAAAAACATGGGTTAGTATTTTGAGCAACGTTCATGTAGGGACAAACCAAGTCAATAAATAACGTAAAAAAAAAGACCTCTCATTCCTGCCTCCTTACAAAGCGACCTGCCTGGTATATGACCTCACTTCCTGCCGTGTGTAATCACACATTGAGTATATCAGTGATGTGCAGAGAGATTGACCTGTGGGACAAACACAGACAGACATGCTTACTTTCTTCTTTGCCATCAGCAGGTCCTGGTACACGTTGGAGCGCAGGAAGCATGTGTAGCTGTCACTTTTCATCAGTTTGTAGATGTGGTCCGAAATGGAAAGAGAAGAGGCAGGAAGAGAAAGAGACACGTGGGTTACATGCTTCCCAGGGCTTCTGTAAATCATTCTGAAACAGTGTCGTGCAAAATGTAAGGAGACAGTCACTAAGGGAGGAACGTGATGTGGCAAATTAGGAACTCACTGACAGGAATGTATTCAACTGATTACTTTGTCTCTCTGCTAGGCCGCGCTGAGGCTGTCATTGAGGACTTTAAATTGGACATGGCCACGCCTTCCTCCAGTCACATGGTGGGAAGATGCTTTGTTGCTACGGAGACGGGCACCTACTTTGAAGGCACTGGCTTCCTGAAAGCAGGTGAGAGGAGACACTGAGACGTCGCTTGCAAACTTGTTCCTCAGCAAAAATCTGATTCTACTTTTTCTCAGGTAAAATGTAATGTTCTTGTTATGAAAGGTGAACATTAATGCATCCTTCCCTCTCTCTAGTCTCTTCCTACAGAGTGGGTCTGGATGTGTCGATAGCCTTAGAGTTCAGGACCAGCAGAACCACTGGGGTGCTTTTGGGCATCAGTAACCAAGCCAACGATGGACTGGGACTAGAGATTGTCGAGGGCAAGGTACGTAACATTGACGAAAGGAATCCAACATTTGGGGAAATTGTTATTCAATTTCCACTAGAAATTGAGAAGAAAAAGCGACTGTTAAATAATAGATCAAAAGAACTGGAAACAGCTGTCCTGTCCAACCTATCATACAAGAAGTATTACTTTCTCATCTCAATCTTAACCAGAAAACAAATAAGTGTGAAGGGTGAATTTTTCCTTTAATCTACTTTAGAAGTAATGACTGAGCTTGTCCTAGCAATAGCTTGGTACAATATATGTTTTTTTAAATTGTTTAAAGTATCACTGAACAAAACATGTACTTAGATACATATGCATAACATCTCAAAAATATCGTTTAAAACAAGCATTTCTTCCCCTTCCTGTCACCAGCTGCTCTTCCACGTTGACAACGGAGCTGGACGAATCACAGCGGAGCACGTGCCTGAGGGCGAGGGCTTCTGCGACGGCCAGTGGCACTCGGTCACTGCCAAGAAGCTGCGGCACCGCGTGGAGCTGGTGGTGGACGAGAAGCAGAGCCAATCAGAGAGCCCCAACGCTCGCTCCAACACGTGTGACACAAACGACCCCATCTACGTCGGAGGATATCCAGGTACGACTGCTTTCTAACTCACATACTCAGTATTATACCTTAGTATACATTGAAAACACATTAGTATTAGTACATTTTGTGGATCAAAGAGCAACTTTAAAGGTCACCTATCATGCAAAATCCACTTTTTCATGTCTTTTCTACATCAACATGTGTCCCCTCTGTGTAAAGAGATTCTGAAAGTTTCAGGAAAAAAGATTCTCTCACTTTTTGTCCTGATCCATTTATATAAAAACCTGTCTGAAAATGAGCTGATCAGATTTTGGCCACTTTATGATGTCATAACGATTGTTTGGCTTGAGTAATCATTAGCCAATCACCAACCAAGGTAACACCCCCCCCACCTTATCACCTGAATCTCCTCCTAGAGCACCATTGTGTTCTTTGTAACCAAATATCTCTCAGAGGGGCGTGGGGAGGGGCTCTTTATTTTCATCTAAAGCAGGGGTGTCAAACTCAAGGCCCGGGGGCCAAATCCGGCCCGCGACCTCATTTTATGTGGCCCGCAAGAGCTTGCAAAGAATATAATATACAATACAATTGGTGTAATTGTTGAATATTTGCTTTCAATTATTTGCCCTAGAGTTCTGCTTTCAGACGTACTTATTTAGGAAGATATTACCAGAACTGATAATAATCCAATCCAGGGCCAACAATGTAATATAATACATTATTTAATATATATTATATATTTACATATATTTATATATAATACAAATTACAACCGGCCCTTTGAGTGCAACCATAATGCTGATGTGGCCCGGGATGAAATTGAGTTTGACACCCCTGATCTAAAGTAACAGACAGAGAATCAGCACTTTTGAAACAGGGCTGAAACAGAGGGGATTATGGGTAATGCTGCAATGATCTGTTTGGTATTCGGAGCCAAACACTTCAGCGACATGTTTGTATATATCTGAGACCTATAATATATTGATGAAAAACAGTATAATAGGGGACCTTTAAATACAAATATGTGAGAGGTCCTGTTTTTCTTTCTCTCTCAGGTGGAGTTCGGCAGGCGGCTCTCTCCACCAGCACTTCCTTCAGAGGTTGTATGAGGAACCTGAAGATCACCAAAGCTTCTAAGACCATGGAGGTGCAGTTCAACAAGGCTCTGGAGATTAAAGGAGTGCAGCCTCTCTCCTGTCCCGCTGCAGCTGCATAACTGCTACCTTAGAGCTTCCCCTTTGTTGTCCACTCAACAGAGCACTCCTACAAGGGGCTACACATGTTCAAATCTTGCCACTCTTCTCATTTCTTTGTTTGGTCTCCTCTATCGCCCTGCCTTTGTCCCAGAAATGTATCTCAGTGTACTTTTGAAGGAAGGATGTCTCGAGCAGAGTATGGATAGGTGTATTCTTTCATAATCCTTGACATAGAAAGTGGCGTGACAATGGACAGATTACAGTTACATTTAATTGACTAAAATGATTGCTCCAAAGCATAGATGTCTTATTTTTTGGTTGCCTCGACTCCTATCTCCTCATGTCTCTTCCTTGCTTCCTGTTGCTTCAGTAAGACACAAGAAAAGGATGCACAATCAGAGAAATGAGAACAGCCCTCAGCCTTTAAACCTGCACTTCACAATGTTTTTATTTCAGTGTGTAAAGCCCTCTTTGCAAGTTACCTGCTGCAGTTTTGAAGAAGGTAACAGACTTTTAACAACGTTTTAGCACCCTCCAAACGTTAACCCTTACATTTTCAGAGACCCTGACTTAATGTACATTGTAAGACTCTGGACAATAAATCTTATCATGGCTACACATTGAGGTCTCAGTGTTTTAACATGTGTTTCTTAATTAACTGTATACTTAGAGAAAGATAATAGTATTAAGACCTGTGCTCACAGTATTCAAGCTAATTATATTTGTGGTATGATTAGGAGAATATTAGATTTGTTTTAGTTAAAGTATATAATATATATATTTACCCTTGTAACATAGACTTTTCTGGAAAGGATGAAAAAAGTGTGTCCTTCATAAACCTTGTTCGCTGAGAATTTGTAAATGTTTTCAATCCACATTGTAAAGTCATTACCTTATCACTTACAAAACAATAGACAAAGTTGGACTTCTTGTCAACTTGCTTTTCAGATATCTTTAAATACCTTTGACATTCCATACTTAATCAATGACTTTAATAACTATAATGGAGAATTGTCAAACAAGCTGGATCTTGAAATGTTGAGGTACCCATTTGGAGGTACAAGGTTTTTGTAGGACACTAATGGCAGTGGATTTTCTGCATGGTGTGGCTGAATAATACTTCAGCAGCTGTTTCTGAAATATAACCTTCCTCTAAGCACGGCGATCCCCCCATTGGACCCCTCCCACTTTTTTTTTTTGAGACACTGTCTCAGGGCTTCTTAACATTTATGAAACTATTAATGTGTAGCACCAGATTAACGGTAAGAATCTCAGCTAACTGAAGATATGAACCATTTTTAGCTAAAAGAAACACAAGAGTAATACCAAGCCTTTGAATTTTGCGAAAAAAATGCTAACTAATGCTAACGGAGTTTTGCACAGCCCTCACTCTCAAAATGCCCTTATTACTTATCGTAACTGCACAAACAAGATATCCGATTAAAGCTGAGACTCCACATATTCCATACATGTAGTGTCATCACTGTATGACCCCGAATTTGCGGAGCTTTCAGCCAGAAAGGAGAAAGTAAACAACATCCGGTTTCAAAAATATTACAATAATTACATCTTACCTTTTTTGATTTGTGATCAAAAGTTGTGTTCAACGGAATAAAAACGCCGCTCAAGGTTAATCCAATGTGTCTGTGTCACGTAGAATGTTTTACTGATAATCCATCATCATATTTATGGCAATAAACTGGGTATAAAGTTTTGCAGTCAAGGCTTACTTTCAGATATGCTTCGTTTGCTTCTCTATTACGTCCGCAATGGTAATGTTTACGTGGATTTGGGAACTGCCCATCGGATTCTATTGGATCTAATGGTTAAGAAAAAGGTGTAAATCACTCAAATCGACCAATGGGTTCAATAGATATGGTCCTGCGTAAAGTATTTAAATGTGAATGCCAGCGGCACACCCATTACTCAGCAGACTCTACGCCGTTACTCAACAGGAATTGCAGCAGCAGGACCCAGAGCGCACAGAGCGGACAGCAGATAACGGAGCAGATTAAAAGATTGGCGTTTAGGACTTTTTCTATACTTTGACTTTTGTCAAATAATGGCTTGCAGGAAAGAGATGCTTACTACTTTACAGGCAATGAAAATGGTGACTAATGTTGACAGCGATGCAGATATGTTACCCGTTGATTCTGAGTCAGACGACGAGGATTTCCTGCAGCCAGAACGGAACCCGGATCGTTGTGACTCTGATGATGAAATTCCACCACGGGAAAGGTATGTAATCTCTCTGTTTTTATCTATTACTTATTTATTTGGTGTACGATTATTCATATAGTAAATAAAAGCGTCTGCTAAATGTAATGTACGCTCAAAATGGCATGTTTGGCAGGAAGAGGGATTATTTACAAAAATAGTGTTTCTTGTCTGTTACATTTACTAAAAGTATAGGCCAGTGTTCATCTATAGGCACTAAATGTATTGCATTCACACACTCAAAATGGCATGTTTGGCAGGAGTTAGAGGGATTATTTACAAAAATACCAAATAGTGTTTCTTGTCTGTTACATTTACTAAAAGTATAGGCCAGTGTTCATCTATAGTCACTAATGTATTGCATTCACACACTCAAAATGGCATGTTTACCGCCAAGGAAACAGGAATTACAGGAATTAATCTAATCTCTTTGTTTTTCCACATTTGTTTTCATAGTGATGGAGATGAGGATGAAATGGCTTCACCATTGCCTACTTTCACCCAGCCCACACCTGCCACACCCTCACATTCCTCAACTTCTAGAAAGAGATCTGCACCAGTATGGCCACTCAGCCTGCATCCAAAAAGCACTCACTTCCAAAGCTACCATCGTCTGGTTTCTACCAGCTTTCTGCAGCGTCAGATGCATCTGTAAACCAAAGGAAGCGTGGCCGAGGTGGGGCTCCCGCTCCTCAGCCAGGAAAAGGAAAAGCATCAGATAAATGTGTAAAACGCAGCCTTCTCCACAAAACGATGAAATGGTACAAGACTTTTTTTTACCATTTTGTGGACATTGCCGTGATGAACAGCTTCATTCTCCACAAGGAGCTGCACAAGATGACGAGTGACCCCAGCGGGACAAAGCCACACACACAGAAGACTTTCAGGGAGCAGCTTGCTTCTGAAATGTTGGAATTTGGAACACCTCCACCCACGATCCCCCCCCGGCCCCCCACCACCACCATGCGGGCCCAAGTTTTATGGGAAAGATGTCAGTATCAGGAAGAACTGCAGGAACTGCCATGATGCTGGCAAAAAGAAGGTGAAGACAGCTGTGTACTGCAGGAAGTGTGAGGTCCCTCTGTGCTTCACTTCCAAAAAAAATTGTTACGAGGAGTGGCATGCCTAAGTTGTAACATTGTAAAGTTTTAAATAAATCTGCTCCAATTGGAGTCAAACTTCATTTTGCATGTTTTTGTTTTTTAATTGTTTTTTTTACAACAGTTGTATTTGGATGGAATGAATACCTATAGTGATAATTCAAAGTAATAAAATGATTTTTACAGTGAAAATGGAACTGATGGTTCCCAAATTACCCAGAGGTGAGTCCGCCTGGACTTTATTTTTCTAAACCTCTCTAAAAAGGTCAAATGTCACTTGTTTTGCATCAATCTTGATACAGGGTACTTATTATGTTATAGTTTGGATTCCTAAAGCTTTTAGTCTACTAACCCATCATTCAAGGGTGGTTTTCACTATAAGTAATGGGTTTTTTTTAGGCGGAGATAGAATTTACATGTTTTTACTATGTTCCATATGAATTTATTTTAAAATAAAAACATCTATATTGATTCTGACACTTCTACATCCAACTCACAGATGTAACCTTGCTTTGAGAAAAAATATTATTAATTTACCCCTTTTAGAAGTGAAGATATAGTCTTTGTTGTGTTAGTGGCATTTTCGAGCCTGAAACCTGAAAAACAGGCTTAGGGCTTAACAGGTTAAATGTGGGGTAGGTAAATCCATCCAGTTATTTTAGCCGGTCCGGCTAAAATGATTGGTCGTACTTTTTACAGTACTACGGCTTCCACAGATGACATTTTTTTTAATTGATTTTTTGTCAAAGCACTTAAGATATTCATTGCTATCGGGATGTTAAGAGCATTCCATGGAATATAACACAAAGTGTATCTCGAGCCGGTTTCTCAAACTTACCTACCCCACCTTTAATAGCATCAAACATATTGTCCTGCCCTTCTTTAAAACTGCAGAATATGACTAGTAGGGGAAGTTTGCAGGATTAAAAGTAAGATGAGAGTAGTCTTTAAAGTTAAGTGGTTTTAAGACTGATTTGATAAAGATTACGATTCAAGAGATGCTTGAAAAACAAACCTGTTGCTGCTTTTTACTCAAGCTCCACCAGGTGGTGCTACTTCACAGCTACTATGATAGAGACAAGCTGTCAAAAGGCTCTGACTAGATCAACCACTGCTGCGTAATGAAGTTTAAGACAATTAACATTCCCAATATCTTACATTAGCAAAAACTTCAGACCAACTACTTCTATAAGGATTTCAGTGGTGTTTCTCCTACCTAATTGCTATTTATTAAAAAGTAATAGCTTGCCATTCTTCAGAAAATGTCAGAACATATCTCCACAGGGCCTTAAAAAAAAGTTTAAAGCTGATTTTATCTTACAGTATGTCCATTTATAATAAAGTAAGTCTAAAAAATCATGAAATAGTATGTCGAAAAATATTATAGTATGTAAAAATAAATATATAGTAGTTCAAAAAAACGTCATACTAAGTTATAGTGTACTGAAAAAGTCTTAAAAACATGAAGAAATATATAATTATGCAGGTCGAACATTTGGAAAAACAGTTATAATATAGTATGTCTGAAAAGTGTCATAGTATAGAATAACCTTTTAATACATTATTTTGATCAGGGTTTCAGTATTCCTGCATATATCCTGTAACACTAAAATAAATGTTCCTGTATTGACTTCTGGGATGCACAAGAGGGCGCTATATGACTACAAGAAGAGAGAAGTACCTGTCAGATGGATCACAGTTCAAAAGTCGACTATTTGCTCCTTTTCGTGATTCCTTTGAGGCTCCTGGAGGAATTAAATGGAAAAACATGAAATAACAGACCAGCTTCATTGTGCATTCCTCATTTATTATCATGGTCCTCTTTACATTAGGTGAGGATGGTTGGAGGTCAGTCCACTATAAACCTTGTTGTGGCCGCCTAAAGTGGAATGTTCAGAAGATTAAAGCCTATCAGCGTGCTCATTTAAAAGTTACACACTATGTTTTTATAATATGATCAACCTGCTCTTACCTTGTGATGAAAACAAGATCACACCTCTGTTTGTTCAGCGTGGTTTGTACAATGTTTTAAAGACATTCTCGTTCAAAATGACAGTGGCAGTGATAACACATGAAAGTAGAATTGTTGTAGATATGTTAAATAACCTAAGAAATAGATATAGAATATGTTGTGTGTGTCATAGGTGTGAAACGAAAATAGGTTGCTTTCCAGGAACAACCTACTGTACCAGAGCAGGTCAAGGTGTTTACAGGAAATAATATAAAGTTCTGTAGTTTTTGTCTGTAATGAGCATGAAAACAGGCATTAGTTTGAAGGACATGTAAACACACATTGTAACCGACTAAACCACATTTTCAATCTTGTGCCATCCCACATAAGGACAGTGATCAAAAAGCTAATTTGCCTACTCCACCTGTTTGAACATCAATGTGTGGAATGAGCAGAAGTTCAGCTCGAGAGTGCGGATATGTATACTTCGTCACTCTCTTTCCCTTATATCATCCTAGGGAATGACGTGAGATAAAACAGCTAGCTACAGCATTAATCTAAGTCTCATTTGCATTCCATGTTTATATCACTGAAAGTAAAGCCTCTCCAGCCACCATATAGCAACATGTGTGTAGATAGTACAGAAAAACAAAGAGTGACAACAAAGCCTGGCGTGGTGCAGGCTTTTGAGTAGAAAGCTCCTAAGAAGATTGTTTTTTCCTCTACACTGTGACAGCACTGTCCTGGTGTCAGGTCTGGTGACTTATTGCATGCTGTCAGTCCTCTTCAACAGATCTGAGGTGAGTTTCAAACATGGTGGCAGTCTGGGCTCGTTTTGGCGCCATCATCCGCCTCCCAAAGCCACACCCAAACACCCCAGGGTCTTTTTCCAGCTGCTCCCCAGGGGCAAGCAGCTCTTCTGGGTACGGTTCCTCCTACTCTTCATCCAAGCCTGGTCAGGACGACTGCATGAGGCCCGTCAGCCGTTTGCCCGTCAGCGACTTGCCCTGATGGGAGGCAGAGAGATAAAGGGAGGGAGGGGGACAGCTGTCACCTTAAGAGCTTAACGAAGGAGCAGTGTGGGAGGAAAAGTTAAAGAAAAGAAAGACTGCAGAGACGTATCAAAGCGTTGGTGCTGGGTGGTTAGTGGACAACATATGATGTACCACAAGTACATCATAATGATACCACAAGAAAATGCCTCGGTGGAGCAGTCATGACAAAGTTAAAGAATTTAAAAAGGCATTGTAGTACTATGTGGAAAATCTGAAAAAGTAATAGTATTTAGACATAATAAAGTACATTGAAAAAGTAATATTAAAAAAATATAATATATTGAAAATTTTGAAAAACGTCATAGTATAGCATGTTAAAAGATATCATGAAAAAGTCATTGTATAGTATGTAGAAAAAACGTCATAGTATACTGTAGCATGTTGAGACATTTGAAAAAAAACTCATAGTATACTACGTCACAAAAAATCATGATAAATGTCATGAACTAGTTTGTCTGAAATGGTTAGGTCAATCAGTCATGGTGTAGCATATCTTAAAATTGTCTTAAAAAAGTCATAGTGTAGCATGTCGAAAAATGTGTAAAACGTCATAGTACAGTTTGTTACAAAATATCATGAAAAGGTCAATAGTATGTAAAGAAATTGAAAAGAAAGTCATTGTATAGCAAAAAACAGAAATGCTATAATATGTCAATCTGCTGACTTTTGAAAAAAACAACTCTTTGTAATTGAATGAATGCAGTTGAAGAGTTATAAGCAGAGGGACACTCACCACACTGCGAGTGAACTTCTCCAGAGAGGTGCGTCGGCCCTGCTCCGTTTCAGGCTGAGAGTCCAAGAGAAAAATCACAAGAGGAACAGTTCAACAATTCAGTGTTTAAATAGCGTATGAATCTCACACACTTGAGCAGATTTGTTCACATTATTACAGATTAAGAGAGGACATGTTTCTTTATTTTGTGTATTCTCGTCTGCCTGTAAAAACATGGGTTAGTATTTTGAGCAACGTTCATGTAGGGACAACCCAAGTCAATACATAACGTAAAAAAAAAAGACCTCTCATTCCTGCCTCCTTACAAAGCGACCTGCCTGGTATATGACCTCACTTCCTGCCGTGTGTAATCACACATTGAGTATATCAGTGATGTGCAGAGAGATCGACCTGTGGGACAAACACAGACAGACATGCTTACTTTCTTCTTTGCCATCAGCAGGTCCTGGTACACGTTGGAGCGCAGGAAGCATGTGTAGCTGTCACTTTTCATCAGTTTGTAGATGTGGTCCTAAATGGAAAGAGAAGAGGCAGGAAGAGAAAGAGACACGTGGGTTACATGCTTCCCAGTAAATCATTCTGAAACAGTGTCGTGCAAAACGTAAGGAGACAGTCACTAAGGGAGGAACGTGATGTGGCAAATTAGGAACTCACTGACAGGAATGTATTCAACTGATTACTTTGTCTCTCTGCTAGGCCGCGCTGAGGCTGTCATTGAGGACTTTAAATTGGACATGGCCACGCCTTCCTCCAGTCACATGGTGGGAAGATGCTTTGTTGCTACGGAGACGGGCACCTACTTTGAAGGCACTGGCTTCCTGAAAGCAGGTGAGAGGAGACACTGAGACGTCGCTTGCAAACTTGTTCCTCAGCAAAAATCTGATTCTACTTTTTCTCAGGTAAAATGTAATGTTCTTGTTATGAAAGGTGAACATTAATGCATCCTTCCCTCTCTCTAGTCTCTTCCTACAGAGTGGGTCTGGATGTGTCGATAGCCTTAGAGTTCAGGACCAGCAGAACCAATGGGGTGCTTTTGGGCATCAGTAACCAAGCCAACGATGGACTGGGACTAGAGATTGTCGAGGGCAAGGTACGTAACATTGACGAAAGGAATCCAACATTTGGGGAAATTGTTATTCAATTTCCACTAGAAATTGAGAAGAAAAAGCGACTGTTAAATAATAGATCAAAAGAACTGGAAACAGCTGTCCTGTCCAACCTATCATACAAGAAGTATTACTTTCTCATCTCAATCTTAACCAGAAAACAAATAAGTGTGAAGGGTGAATTATTCCTTTAATCTACTTTAGAAGTAACGACTGAGCTTGTCCTAGCAATAGCTTGGTACAATATATGTTTTTTTAAATTGTTTAAAGTATCACTGAACAAAACATGTACTTAGATACATATGCATAACATCTCAAAAATATCGTTTAAAACAAGCATTTCTTCCCCTTCCTGTCACCAGCTGCTCTTCCACGTTGACAACGGAGCTGGACGAATCACAGCGGAGCACGTGCCTGAGGGCGAGGGCTTCTGCGACGGCCAGTGGCACTCGGTCACTGCCAAGAAGCTGCGGCACCGCATGGAGCTGGTGGTGGACGAGAAGCAGAGCCAATCAGAGAGCCCCAACGCTCGCTCCAACACGTGTGACACAAACGACCCATCTACGTCGGAGGATATCCAGGTACGACTGCTTTCTAACTCACATACTCAGTATTATACCTTAGTATACATTGAAAACACATTAGTATTAGTACATTTTGTGGATCAAAGAGCAACTTTAAAGGTCACCTATTATGCAAAATCCACTTTTTCATGTCTTTTCTACATCAACATGTGTCCCCTCTCTGTAAAGAGATTCTTAAAGTTTCAGGAAAAAAGATTCTCTCACTTTTTGTCCTGATCCATTTATATAAAAACCTGTCTGAAAATGAGCTGATCAGATTTTGGCCACTTTATGATGTCATAACGATTGTTTGGCTTGAGTAATCATTAGCCAATCACCAACCAAGGTAACACCCCCCCCCACCTTATCACCTGAATCTCCTCCTAGAGCACCATTGTGTTCTTTGTAACCAAATATCTCGGGGAGGGGCTCTTTATTTTCATCTAAAGCAGGGGTGTCAAACTCAAGGCCCGGGGGCCAAATCCGGCCCGCGACCTCATTTTATGTGGCCCGCAAGAGCTTGCAAAGAATATAATATACAATACAATTGGTGTAATTGTTGAATATTTGCTTTCAATTATTTGCCCTAGAGTTCTGCTTTCAGACGTACTTATTTAGGAAGATATTACCAGAACTGATAATAATCCAATCCAGGGCCAACAATGTAATATAATACATTATTTAATATATATTATATATTTACATATATTTATATATAATACAAATTACAACCGGCCCTTTGAGTGCAACCATAATGCTGATGTGGCCCGGGATGAAATTGAGTTTGACACCCCTGATCTAAAGTAACAGACAGAGAATCAGCACTTTTGAAACAGGGCTGAAACAGAGGGGATTATGGGTAATGCTGCAATGATCTGTTTGGTATTCGGAGCCAAACACTTCAGAGACATGTTTGTATATATCTGAGACCTATAATATATTGATGAAAAACAGTATAATAGGGGACCTTTAAATACAAATATGTGAGAGGTCCTGTTTTTCTTTCTCTCTCAGGTGGAGTTCGGCAGGCGGCTCTCTCCACCAGCACTTTCCTTCAGAGGTTGTATGAGGAACCTGAAGATCACCAAAGCTTCTAAGACCATGGAGGTGCAGTTCAACAAGGCTCTGGAGATTAAAGGAGTGCAGCCTCTCTCCTGTCCCGCTGCAGCTGCATAACTGCTACCTTAGAGCTTCCCCTTTGTTGTCCACTCAACAGAGCACTCCTACAAGGGGCTACACATGTTCAAATCTTGCCGCTCTTCTCATTTCTTTGTTTGGTCTCCTCTATCGCCCTGCCTTTGACCCAGAAATGTATCTCAGTGTACTTTTGAAGGAAGGATGTCTCGAGCAGAGTATGGATAGGTGGTATTCTTTCATAATCATTGACATAGAAAGTGGCGTGACAATGGACAGATTACAGTTACATTTAATTGACTAAAATGATTGCTCCAAAGCATAGATGTCTTATTTTTTGGTTGCCTCGACTCCTATCTCCTCATGTCTCTTCCTTGCTTCCTGTTGCTTCAGTAAGACACACAGAAAAGGATGCACAATCAGAGAAATGAGAACAGCCCTCAGCCTTTAAACCTGCACTTCACAATGTTTTTATTTCAGTGTGTAAAGCCCTCTTTGCAAGTTACCTGGTGCAGTTTTGAAGAAGGTAACAGACTTTTAAACAACGTTTTAGCACCCTCCAAACGTTAACCCTTACATTTTCAGAGACCCTGACTTAATGTACATTGGTAAGACTCTGGACAATAAATCTTATCATGGCTACACATTGAGGTCTCAGTGTTTTAACATGTGTTTCTTAATTAACTGTATACTTAGAGAAAGATAATAGTATTAAGACCTGTGCTCACAGTATTCAAGCTAATTATATTTGTGGTATGATTAGGAGAATATTAGATTTGTTTTAGTTAAAGTATATAATATATATATTTACCCTTGTAACATAGACTTTTCTGGAAAGGATGAAAAAGTGTTTCCTTCATAAACCTTGTTCGCTGAGAATTTGTAAATGTTTTCAATCCACATTGTAAAGTCATTACCTTATCACTTACAAAACAATAGACAAAGTTGGACTTCTTGTCAACTTGCTTTTCAGATATCTTTAAATACCTTTGACATTCCATACTTAATCAATGACTTTAATAACTATAATGGAGAATTGTCAAACAAGCTGGATCTTGAAATGTTGAGGTACCCATTTGGAGGTACAAGGTTGTTGTAGGACACTAATGGCAGTGGATTTTCTGCATGGTGTGGCTGAATAATACTTCAGCAGCTGTTTCTGAAATATAACCTTCCTCTAAGCACGGCGATCCCCCCATTGGACCCCTCCCACTTTTTTTTTTTTGAGACACTGTCTCAGGGCTTCTTAACATTTATGAAACTATTAATGTGTAGCACCAGATTAACGGTAAGAATCTCAGCTAACTGAAGATATGAACCATTTTTAGCTAAAAGAAACACAAGAGTAATACCAAGCCTTTGAATTTTGCGAAAAAATGCTAACTAATGCTAACGGAGTTTTGCACAGCCCTCACTCTCAAAATGCCCTTATTACTTATCGTAACTGCACAAACAAGATATCCGATTAAAGCTGAGACTCCACATATTCCATACATGTAGTGTCATCACTGTATGACCCCGAATTTGCGGAGCTTTCAGCCAGAAAAGAGAAAGTAAACAACATCCGGTTTCAAAAATATTACAATAATTACATCTTACCTTTTTTGATTTGTGATCAAAAGTTGTGTTCAACGGAATAAAAACGCCGCCCAAGGTTAATCCAATGTGTCTGTGTCACGTAGAATGTTTTACTGATAATCCATCATCATATTTATGGCAATAAACTGGGTATAAAGTTTTGCAGTCAAGGCTTACTTTCAGATATGCTTCGTTTGCTTCTCTATTACGTCCGCAATGGTAATGTTTACGTGGATTTTGGAACCGCCCATCGGATTCTATTGGATCTAATGGTTAAGAAAAAGGTGTAAATCACTCAAATCGACCAATGGGTTCAATAGATATGGTCCTGCGTAAAGTATAAATTGTGAATGCCAGCGGCACACCCATTACTCAGCAGACTCTACGCCGTGTTTACTACGTAAACAACAGGAATTGCAGCAGCAGCAGGACCCAGAGCGCACAGAGCGGACAGCAGATAACGGAGCAGATTAAAAGATTGGCGTTTAGGACTTTTTCTATACTTTGACTTTTGTCAAATAATGGCTTGCAGGAAAGAGATGCTTACTACTTTACAGGCAATGGAAATGGTGACTAATGTTGACAGCGATGCAGATATGTTACCCGTTGATTCTGAGTCAGACGACGAGGATTTCCTGCAGCCAGAACGGAACCCGGAGCGTTGTGACTCTGATGATGAAATTCCACCACGGGAAAGGTATGTAATCTCTCTGTTTTTATCTATTACTTATTTATTTGGTGTACGATTATTCATATAGTAAATAAAAGCGTCTGCTAAATGTAATGTACGCTCAAAATGGTATGTTTGGCAGGAAGAGGGATTATTTACAAAAATAGTGTTTCTTGTCTGTTACATTTACTAAAAGTATAGGCCAGTGTTCATCTATAGTCACTAAATGTATTGCATTCACACACTCAAAATGGCATGTTTGGCAGGAGTTAGAGGGATTATTTACAAAAATACCAAATAGTGTTTCTTGTCTGTTACATTTACTAAAAGTATAGGCCAGTGTTCATATAGTCACTAATGTATTGCATTCACACACTCAAAATGGCATGTTTACTGCCAAGGAAACAGGAATTACAGGAATTCATCTAATCTCTTTGTTTTTCCACATTTGTTTTCATAGTGATGGAGATGAGGATGAAATGGCTTCACCATTGCCTACTTTCACCCAGCCCACACCTGCCACACCCTCACATTCCTCAACTTCTAGAAAGAGATCTGCACCAGTATTGGCCACTCAGCCTGCATCCAAAAAGCACTCACTTCCAAAGCTACCATCGTCTGGTTTCTACCAGCTTTCTGCAGCGTCAGATGCATCTGTAAACCAAAGGAAGCGTGGCCGAGGTGGGGCTCCCGCTCCTCAGCCAGGAAAAGGAAAAGCATCAGATAAATGTGTAAAACGCAGCCTTCTCCACAAAACGATGAAATGGTACAAGACTTTTTTTTACCATTTTGTGGACATTGCCGTGATGAACAGCTTCATTCTCCACAAGGAGCTGCACAAGATGACGAGTGACCCCAACGGGACAAAGCCACACACACAGAAGACTTTCAGGGAGCAGCTTGCTTCTGAAATGTTGGAATTTGGAACACCTCCACCCACGATCCCCCCCCGGCCCCCCACCACCACCATGCGGGCCCAAGTTTATGGGAAAGATGTCAGTATCAGGAAGAACTGCAGGAACTGCCATGATGCTGGCAAAAAGAAGGTGAAGACAGCTGTGTACTGCAGGAAGTGTGAGGTCCCTCTGTGCTTCACTTCCAAAAAAAATGTTACGAGGAGTGGCATGCCTAAGTTGTAACATTGTAAAGTTTTAAATAAATCTGCTCCAATTGGAGTCAAACTTCATTTTGCATGTTTTTGTTTTTTAATTGGTTTTTTTTACAACAGTTGTATTTGGATGGAATGAATACCTATAGTGATAATTCAAAGTAATAAAATGATTTTTACAGTGAAAATGGAACTGATGGTTCCCAAATTACCCAGAGGTGAGTCCGCCTGGACTTTATTTTTCTAAACCTCTCTAAAAGGTCAAATGTCACTTGTTTTGCATCAATCTTGATACAGGGTACGTATTATGTTATAGTTTGGATTCCTAAAGCTTTTAGTCTACTAACCCATCATTCAAGGGTGGTTTTCACTATAAGTAATGGGGTTTTTTTTAGGCGGAGATAGAATTTACATGTTTTTACTATGTTCCATATGAATTTATTTTAAAATAAAAACATCTATATTGATTCTGACACTTCTACATCCAACTCACAGATGTAACCTTGCTTTGAGAAAACATATTATTAATTTACCCCTTTTAGAAATGAAGATATAGTCTTTGTTGTGTTAGTGGCATTTTCGAGCCTGAAACCTGAAAAACAGGCTTAGGGCTTAACAGGTTAAATGTGGGGTAGGTAAATCCATCCAGTTATTTTAGCCGGTCCGGCTAAAATGATTGGTCGTACTTTTTACAGTACTACGGCTTCCACAGATGACATTTTTTTTAATTGATTTTTTGTCAAAGCACTTAAGATATTCATTGCTATCGGGATGTTAAGAGCATTCCATGGAATATAACACAAAGTGTATCTCGAGCCGGTTTCTCAAACTTACCTACCCCACCTTTAATAGCATCAAACATATTGTCCTGCCCTTCTTTAAAACTGCAGAATATGACTAGTAGGGGAAGTTTGCAGGATTAAAAGTAAGATGAGAGTAGTCTTTAAAGTTAAGTGGTTTTAAGACTGATTTGATAAAGATTACGATTCAAGAGATGCTTGAAAAACAAACCTGTTGCTGCTTTTTACTCAAGCTCCACCAGGTGGTGCTACTTCACAGCTACTATGATAGAGACCAAGCTGTCAAAAGGCTCTGACTAGATCAACCACTGCTGCGTAATGAAGTTTAAGACAATTAACATTCCCAATATCTTACATTAGCAAAAACTTCAGACCAACTACTTCTATAAGGATTTCAGTGGTGTTTCTCCTACCTAATTGCTATTTATTAAAAAGTAATAGCTTGCCATTCTTCAGAAAATGTCAGAACATATCTCCACAGGGCCTTAAAAAAAAGTTTAAAGCTGATTTTATCTTACAGTATGTCCATTTATAATAAAGTAAGTCTAAAAAATCATGAAATAGTATGTCGAAAAATATTATAGTATGTAAAAATAAATATATAGTAGTTCAAAAAAACGTCATACTAAGTTATAGTGTACTGAAAAAGTCTTAAAAACATGAAGAAATATATAATTATGCAGGTCGAACATTTGGAAAAACAGTTATAATATAGTATGTCTGAAAAGTGTCATAGTATAGAATAACCTTTTAATACATTATTTTGATCAGGGTTTCAGTATTCCTGCATATATCCTGTAACACTAAAATAAATGTTCCTGTATTGACTTCTGGGATGCACAAGAGGGCGCTATATGACTACAAGAAGAGAGAAGTACCTGTCAGATGGATCACAGTTCAAAAGTCGACTATTTGCTCCTTTTCGTGATTCCTTTGAGGCTCCTGGAGGAATTAAATGGAAAAACATGAAATAACAGACCAGCTTCATTGTGCATTCCTCATTTATTATCATGGTCCTCTTTACATTAGGTGAGGATGGTTGGAGGTCAGTCCACTATAAACCTTGTTGTGGCCGCCTAAAGTGGAATGTTCAGAAGATTAAAGCCTATCAGCGTGCTCATTTAAAAGTTACACACTATGTTTTTATAATATGATCAACCTGCTCTTACCTTGTGATGAAAACAAGATCACACCTCTGTTTGTTCAGCGTGGTTTGTACAATGTTTTAAAGACATTCTCGTTCAAAATGACAGTGGCAGTGATAACACATGAAAGTAGAATTGTTGTAGATATGTTAAATAACCTAAGAAATAGATATAGAATATGTTGTGTGTGTCATAGGTGTGAAACGAAAATAGGTTGCTTTCCAGGAACAACCTACTGTACCAGAGCAGGTCAAGGTGTTTACAGGAAATAATATAAAGTTCTGTAGTTTTTGTCTGTAATGAGCATGAAAACAGGCATTAGTTTGAAGGACATGTAAACACACATTGTAACCGACTAAACCACATTTTCAATCTTGTGCCATCCCACATAAGGACAGTGATCAAAAAGCTAATTTGCCTACTCCACCTGTTTGAACATCAATGTGTGGAATGAGCAGAAGTTCAGCTCGAGAGTGCGGATATGTATACTTCGTCACTCTCTTTCCCTTATATCATCCTAGGGAATGACGTGAGATAAAACAGCTAGCTACAGCATTAATCTAAGTCTCATTTGCATTCCATGTTTATATCACTGAAAGTAAAGCCTCTCCAGCCACCATATAGCAACATGTGTGTAGATAGTACAGAAAAACAAAGAGTGACAACAAAGCCTGGCGTGGTGCAGGCTTTTGAGTAGAAAGCTCCTAAGAAGATTGTTTTTTCCTCTACACTGTGACAGCACTGTCCTGGTGTCAGGTCTGGTGACTTATTGCATGCTGTCAGTCCTCTTCAACAGATCTGAGGTGAGTTTCAAACATGGTGGCAGTCTGGGCTCGTTTTGGCGCCATCATCCGCCTCCCAAAGCCACACCCAAACACCCCAGGGTCTTTTTCCAGCTGCTCCCCAGGGGCAAGCAGCTCTTCTGGGTACGGTTCCTCCTACTCTTCATCCAAGCCTGGTCAGGACGACTGCATGAGGCCCGTCAGCCGTTTGCCCGTCAGCGACTTGCCCTGATGGGAGGCAGAGAGATAAAGGGAGGGAGGGGGACAGCTGTCACCTTAAGAGCTTAACGAAGGAGCAGTGTGGGAGGAAAAGTTAAAGAAAAGAAAGACTGCAGAGACGTATCAAAGCGTTGGTGCTGGGTGGTTAGTGGACAACATATGATGTACCACAAGTACATCATAATGATACCACAAGAAAATGCCTCGGTGGAGCAGTCATGACAAAGTTAAAGAATTTAAAAAGGCATTGTAGTACTATGTGGAAAATCTGAAAAAGTAATAGTATTTAGACATAATAAAGTACATTGAAAAAGTAATATTAAAAAAATATAATATATTGAAAATTTGAAAACGTCATAGTATAGCATGTTAAAAGATATCATGAAAAAGTCATTGTATAGTATGTAGAAAAACGTCATAGTATACTGTAGCATGTTGAGACATTTGAAAAAAAACTCATAGTATACTACGTCACAAAAAATCATGATAAATGTCATGAACTAGTTTGTCTGAAATGGTTAGGTCAATCAGTCATGGTGTAGCATATCTTAAAATTGTCTTAAAAAAGTCATAGTGTAGCATGTCGAAAAATGTGTAAAACGTCATAGTACAGTTTGTTACAAAATATCATGAAAAGGTCAATAGTATGTAAAGAAATTGAAAAGAAAGTCATTGTATAGCAAAAAACAGAAATGCTATAATATGTCAATCTGCTGACTTTTGAAAAAAACAACTCTTTGTAATTGAATGAATGCAGTTGAAGAGTTATAAGCAGAGGGACACTCACCACACTGCGAGTGAACTTCTCCAGAGAGGTGCGTCGGCCCTGCTCCGTTTCAGGCTGAGAGTCCAAGAGAAAAATCACAAGAGGAACAGTTCAACAATTCAGTGTTTAAATAGCGTATGAATCTCACACACTTGAGCAGATTTGTTCACATTATTACAGATTAAGAGAGGACATGTTTCTTTATTTTGTGTATTCTCGTCTGCCTGTAAAAACATGGGTTAGTATTTTGAGCAACGTTCATGTAGGGACAACCCAAGTCAATACATAACGTAAAAAAAAAGACCTCTCATTCCTGCCTCCTTACAAAGCGACCTGCCTGGTATATGACCTCACTTCCTGCCGTGTGTAATCACACATTGAGTATATCAGTGATGTGCAGAGAGATCGACCTGTGGGACAAACACAGACAGACATGCTTACTTTCTTCTTTGCCATCAGCAGGTCCTGGTACACGTTGGAGCGCAGGAAGCATGTGTAGCTGTCACTTTTCATCAGTTTGTAGATGTGGTCCTAAATGGAAAGAGAAGAGGCAGGAAGAGAAAGAGACACGTGGGTTACATGCTTCCCAGTAAATCATTCTGAAACAGTGTCGTGCAAAACGTAAGGAGACAGTCACTAAGGGAGGAACGTGATGTGGCAAATTAGGAACTCACTGACAGGAATGTATTCAACTGATTACTTTGTCTCTCTGCTAGGCCGCGCTGAGGCTGTCATTGAGGACTTTAAATTGGACATGGCCACGCCTTCCTCCAGTCACATGGTGGGAAGATGCTTTGTTGCTACGGAGACGGGCACCTACTTTGAAGGCACTGGCTTCCTGAAAGCAGGTGAGAGGAGACACTGAGACGTCGCTTGCAAACTTGTTCCCTCAGCAAAAATCTGATTCTACTTTTTCTCAGGTAAAATGTAATGTTCTTGTTATGAAAGGTGAACATTAATGCATCCTTCCCTCTCTCTAGTCTCTTCCTACAGAGTGGGTCTGGATGTGTCGATAGCCTTAGAGTTCAGGACCAGCAGAACCAATGGGGTGCTTTTGGGCATCAGTAACCAAGCCAACGATGGACTGGGACTAGAGATTGTCGAGGGCAAGGTACGTAACATTGACGAAAGGAATCCAACATTTGGGGAAATTGTTATTCAATTTCCACTAGAAATTGAGAAGAAAAAGCGACTGTTAAATAATAGATCAAAAGAACTGGAAACAGCTGTCCTGTCCAACCTATCATACAAGAAGTATTACTTTCTCATCTCAATCTTAACCAGAAAACAAATAAGTGTGAAGGGTGAATTATTCCTTTAATCTACTTTAGAAGTAACGACTGAGCTTGTCCTAGCAATAGCTTGGTACAATATATGTTTTTTTAAATTGTTTAAAGTATCACTGAACAAAACATGTACTTAGATACATATGCATAACATCTCAAAAATATCGTTTAAAACAAGCATTTCTTCCCCTTCCTGTCACCAGCTGCTCTTCCACGTTGACAACGGAGCTGGACGAATCACAGCGGAGCACGTGCCTGAGGGCGAGGGCTTCTGCGACGGCCAGTGGCACTCGGTCACTGCCAAGAAGCTGCGGCACCGCATGGAGCTGGTGGTGGACGAGAAGCAGAGCCAATCAGAGAGCCCCAACGCTCGCTCCAACACGTGTGACACAAACGACCCCATCTACGTCGGAGGATATCCAGGTACGACTGCTTTCTAACTCACATACTCAGTATTATACCTTAGTATACATTGAAACACATTAGTATTAGTACATTTTGTGGATCAAAGAGCAACTTTAAAGGTCACCTATTATGCAAAATCCACTTTTTCATGTCTTTTCTACATCAACATGTGTCCCCTCTCTGTAAAGAGATTCTTAAAGTTTCAGGAAAAAAGATTCTCTCACTTTTTGTCCTGATCCATTTATATAAAAACCTGTCTGAAAATGAGCTGATCAGATTTTGGCCACTTTATGATGTCATAACGATTGTTTGGCTTGAGTAATCATTAGCCAATCACCAACCAAGGTAACACCCCCCCCCACCTTATCACCTGAATCTCCTCCTAGAGCACCATTGTGTTCTTTGTAACCAAATATCTCGGGGAGGGGCTCTTTATTTTCATCTAAAGCAGGGGTGTCAAACTCAAGGCCCGGGGGCCAAATCCGGCCCGCGACCTCATTTTATGTGGCCCGCAAGAGCTTGCAAAGAATATAATATACAATACAATTGGTGTAATTGTTGAATATTTGCTTTCAATTATTTGCCCTAGAGTTCTGCTTTCAGACGTACTTATTTAGGAAGATATTACCAGAACTGATAATAATCCAATCCAGGGCCAACAATGTAATATAATACATTATTTAATATATATTATATATTTACATATATTTATATATAATACAAATTACAACCGGCCCTTTGAGTGCAACCATAATGCTGATGTGGCCCGGGATGAAATTGAGTTTGACACCCCTGATCTAAAGTAACAGACAGAGAATCAGCACTTTTGAAACAGGGCTGAAACAGAGGGGATTATGGGTAATGCTGCAATGATCTGTTTGGTATTCGGAGCCAAACACTTCAGAGACATGTTTGTATATATCTGAGACCTATAATATATTGATGAAAAACAGTATAATAGGGGACCTTTAAATACAAATATGTGAGAGGTCCTGTTTTTCTTTCTCTCTCAGGTGGAGTTCGGCAGGCGGCTCTCTCCACCAGCACTTCCTTCAGAGGTTGTATGAGGAACCTGAAGATCACCAAAGCTTCTAAGACCATGGAGGTGCAGTTCAACAAGGCTCTGGAGATTAAAGGAGTGCAGCCTCTCTCCTGTCCCGCTGCAGCTGCATAACTGCTACCTTAGAGCTTCCCCTTTGTTGTCCACTCAACAGAGCACTCCTACAAGGGGCTACACATGTTCAAATCTTGCCGCTCTTCTCATTTCTTTGTTTGGTCTCCTCTATCGCCCTGCCTTTGACCCAGAAATGTATCTCAGTGTACTTTTGAAGGAAGGATGTCTCGAGCAGAGTATGGATAGGTGTATTCTTTCATAATCATTGACATAGAAAGTGGCGTGACAATGGACAGATTACAGTTACATTTAATTGACTAAAATGATTGCTCCAAAGCATAGATGTCTTATTTTTTGGTTGCCTCGACTCCTATCTCCTCATGTCTCTTCCTTGCTTCCTGTTGCTTCAGTAAGACACAAGAAAAGGATGCACAATCAGAGAAATGAGAACAGCCCTCAGCCTTTAAACCTGCACTTCACAATGTTTTTATTTCAGTGTGTAAAGCCCTCTTTGCAAGTTACCTGGTGCAGTTTTGAAGAAGGTAACAGACTTTTAACAACGTTTTAGCACCCTCCAAACGTTAACCCTTACATTTTCAGAGACCCTGACTTAATGTACATTGTAAGACTCTGGACAATAAATCTTATCATGGCTACACATTGAGGTCTCAGTGTTTTAACATGTGTTTCTTAATTAACTGTATACTTAGAGAAAGATAATAGTATTAAGACCTGTGCTCACAGTATTCAAGCTAATTATATTTGTGGTATGATTAGGAGAATATTAGATTTGTTTTAGTTAAAGTATATAATATATATATTTACCCTTGTAACATAGACTTTTCTGGAAAGGATGAAAAAAGTGTTTCCTTCATAAACCTTGTTCGCTGAGAATTTGTAAATGTTTTCAATCCACATTGTAAAGTCATTACCTTATCACTTACAAAACAATAGACAAAGTTGGACTTCTTGTCAACTTGCTTTTCAGATATCTTTAAATACCTTTGACATTCCATACTTAATCAATGACTTTAATAACTATAATGGAGAATTGTCAAACAAGCTGGATCTTGAAATGTTGAGGTACCCATTTGGAGGTACAAGGTTGTTGTAGGACACTAATGGCAGTGGATTTTCTGCATGGTGTGGCTGAATAATACTTCAGCAGCTGTTTCTGAAATATAACCTTCCTCTAAGCACGGCGATCCCCCCATTGGACCCCTCCCACTTTTTTTTTTTTTGAGACACTGTCTCAGGGCTTCTTAACATTTATGAAACTATTAATGTGTAGCACCAGATTAACGGTAAGAATCTCAGCTAACTGAAGATATGAACCATTTTTAGCTAAAAGAAACACAAGAGTAATACCAAGCCTTTGAATTTTGCGAAAAAATGCTAACTAATGCTAACGGAGTTTTGCACAGCCCTCACTCTCAAAATGCCCTTATTACTTATCGTAACTGCACAAACAAGATATCCGATTAAAGCTGAGACTCCACATATTCCATACATGTAGTGTCATCACTGTATGACCCCGAATTTGCGGAGCTTTCAGCCAGAAAAGAGAAAGTAAACAACATCCGGTTTCAAAAATATTACAATAATTACATCTTACCTTTTTTGATTTGTGATCAAAAGTTGTGTTCAACGGAATAAAAACGCCGCCCAAGGTTAATCCAATGTGTCTGTGTCACGTAGAATGTTTTACTGATAATCCATCATCATATTTATGGCAATAAACTGGGTATAAAGTTTTGCAGTCAAGGCTTACTTTCAGATATGCTTCGTTTGCTTCTCTATTACGTCCGCAATGGTAATGTTTACGTGGATTTTGGAACCGCCCATCGGATTCTATTGGATCTAATGGTTAAGAAAAAGGTGTAAATCACTCAAATCGACCAATGGGTTCAATAGATATGGTCCTGCGTAAAGTATAAATTGTGAATGCCAGCGGCACACCCATTACTCAGCAGACTCTACGCCGTGTTTACTACGTAAACAACAGGAATTGCAGCAGCAGCAGGACCCAGAGCGCACAGAGCGGACAGCAGATAACGGAGCAGATTAAAAGATTGGCGTTTAGGACTTTTTCTATACTTTGACTTTTGTCAAATAATGGCTTGCAGGAAAGAGATGCTTACTACTTTACAGGCAATGGAAATGGTGACTAATGTTGACAGCGATGCAGATATGTTACCCGTTGATTCTGAGTCAGACGACGAGGATTTCCTGCAGCCAGAACGGAACCCGGAGCGTTGTGACTCTGATGATGAAATTCCACCACGGGAAAGGTATGTAATCTCTCTGTTTTTATCTATTACTTATTTATTTGGTGTACGATTATTCATATAGTAAATAAAAGCGTCTGCTAAATGTAATGTACGCTCAAAATGGTATGTTTGGCAGGAAGAGGGATTATTTACAAAAATAGTGTTTCTTGTCTGTTACATTTACTAAAAGTATAGGCCAGTGTTCATCTATAGTCACTAAATGTATTGCATTCACACACTCAAAATGGCATGTTTGGCAGGAGTTAGAGGGATTATTTACAAAAATACCAAATAGTGTTTCTTGTCTGTTACATTTACTAAAAGTATAGGCCAGTGTTCATATAGTCACTAATGTATTGCATTCACACACTCAAAATGGCATGTTTACTGCCAAGGAAACAGGAATTACAGGAATTCATCTAATCTCTTTGTTTTTCCACATTTGTTTTCATAGTGATGGAGATGAGGATGAAATGGCTTCACCATTGCCTACTTTCACCCAGCCCACACCTGCCACACCCTCACATTCCTCAACTTCTAGAAAGAGATCTGCACCAGTATTGGCCACTCAGCCTGCATCCAAAAAGCACTCACTTCCAAAGCTACCATCGTCTGGTTTCTACCAGCTTTCTGCAGCGTCAGATGCATCTGTAAACCAAAGGAAGCGTGGCCGAGGTGGGGCTCCCGCTCCTCAGCCAGGAAAAGGAAAAGCATCAGATAAATGTGTAAAACGCAGCCTTCTCCACAAAACGATGAAATGGTACAAGACTTTTTTTTACCATTTGTGGACATTGCCGTGATGAACAGCTTCATTCTCCACAAGGAGCTGCACAAGATGACGAGTGACCCCAACGGGACAAAGCCACACACACAGAAGACTTTCAGGGAGCAGCTTGCTTCTGAAATGTTGGAATTTGGAACACCTCCACCCACGATCCCCCCCCCGGCCCCCCACCACCACCATGCGGGCCCAAGTTTTATGGGAAAGATGTCAGTATCAGGAAGAACTGCAGGAACTGCCATGATGCTGGCAAAAAGAAGGTGAAGACAGCTGTGTACTGCAGGAAGTGTGAGGTCCCTCTGTGCTTCACTTCCAAAAAAAAATGTTACGAGGAGTGGCATGCCTAAGTTGTAACATTGTAAAGTTTTAAATAAATCTGCTCCAATTGGAGTCAAACTTCATTTTGCATGTTTTTGTTTTTTAATTGGTTTTTTTACAACAGTTGTATTTGGATGGAATGAATACCTATAGTGATAATTCAAAGTAATAAAATGATTTTTACAGTGAAAATGGAACTGATGGTTCCCAAATTACCCAGAGGTGAGTCCGCCTGGACTTTATTTTTCTAAACCTCTCTAAAAGGTCAAATGTCACTTGTTTTGCATCAATCTTGATACAGGGTACGTATTATGTTATAGTTTGGATTCCTAAAGCTTTTAGTCTACTAACCCATCATTCAAGGGTGGTTTTCACTATAAGTAATGGGGTTTTTTTTTAGGCGGAGATAGAATTTACATGTTTTTACTATGTTCCATATGAATTTATTTTAAAATAAAAACATCTATATTGATTCTGACACTTCTACATCCAACTCACAGATGTAACCTTGCTTTGAGAAAACATATTATTAATTTACCCCTTTTAGAAATGAAGATATAGTCTTTGTTGTGTTAGTGGCATTTTCGAGCCTGAAACCTGAAAAACAGGCTTAGGGCTTAACAGGTTAAATGTGGGGTAGGTAAATCCATCCAGTTATTTTAGCCGGTCCGGCTAAAATGATTGGTCGTACTTTTTACAGTACTACGGCTTCCACAGATGACATTTTTTTTAATGGATTTTTTGTCAAAGCACTTAAGATATTCATTGCTATCGGGATGTTAAGAGCATTCCATGGAATATAACAAAAAGTGTATCTCGAGCCGGTTTCTCAAACTTACCTACCCCACCTTTAATAGCATCAAACATATTGTCCTGCCCTTCTTTAAAACTGCAGAATATGACTAGTAGGGGAAGTTTGCAGGATTAAAAGTAAGATGAGAGTAGTCTTTAAAGTTAAGTGGTTTTAAGACTGATTTGATAAAGATTACGATTCAAGAGATGCTTGAAAAACAAACCTGTTGCTGCTTTTTACTCAAGCTCCACCAGGTGGTGCTACTTCACAGCTACTATGATAGAGACACCTCCAAGCTGTCAAAAGGCTCTGACTAGATCAACCACTGCTGCGTAATGAAGTTTAAGACAATTAACATTCCCAATATCTTACATTAGCAAAAACTTCAGACCAACTACTTCTATAAGGATTTCAGTGGTGTTTCTCCTACCTAATTGCTATTTATTAAAAAGTAATAGCTTGCCATTCTTCAGAAAATGTCAGAACATATCTCCACAGGGCCTTAAAAAAAAGTTTAAAGCTGATTTTATCTTACAGTATGTCCATTTATAATAAAGTAAGTCTAAAAAATCATGAAATAGTATGTCGAAAAATATTATAGTATGTAAAAATAAATATATAGTAGTTCAAAAAAACGTCATACTAAGTTATAGTGTACTGAAAAAGTCTTAAAAACATGAACAAATATATAATTATGTAGGTCGAACATTTGGAAAAACAGTTATAATATAGTATGTCTGAAAAGTGTCATAGTATAGAATAACCTTTTAATACATTATTTTGATCAGGGTTTCAGTATTCCTGCATATATCCTGTAACACTAAAATAAATGTTCCTGTATTGACTTCTGGGATGCACAAGAGGGCGCTATATGACTACAAGAAGAAAGAAGTACCTGTCAGATGGATCACAGTTCAAAAGTCGACTATTTGCTCCTTTTCGTGATTCCTTTGAGGCTCCTGGAGGAATTAAATGGAAAAACATGAAATAACAGACCAGCTTCATTGTGCATTCCTCATTTATTATCATGGTCCTCTTTACATTAGGTGAGGATGGTTGGAGGTCAGTCCACTATAAACCTTGTTGTGGCCGCCTAAAGTGGAATGTTCAGAAGATTAAAGCCTATCAGCGTGCTCATTTAAAAGTTACACACTATGTTTTTATAATATGATCAACCTGCTCTTACCTTGTGATGAAAACAAGATCACACCTCTGTTTGTTCAGCGTGGTTTGTACAATGCTTTGAAGACATTCTCGTTCAAAATGACAGTGGCAGTGATAACACATGAAAGTAGAATTGTTGTAGATATGTTAAATAACCTAAGAAATAGATATAGAATATGTTGTGTGTGTCATAGGTGTGAAACGAAAATAGGTTGCTTTCCAGGAACAACCTACTGTACCAGAGCAGGTCAAGGTGTTTACAGGAAATAATATAAAGTTCTGTAGTTTTTGTCTGTAATGAGCATGAAAACAGGCATTAGTTTGAACGACATGTAAACACACATTGTAACCGACTAAACCACGTTTTCAATCTTGTGCCATCCCACATAAGGACAGTGATCAAAAAGCTAATTTGCCTACTCCACCTGTTTGAACATCAATGTGTGGAATGAGCAGAAGTTCAGCTCGAGAGTGCGGATATGTATACTTCGTCACTCTCTTTCCCTTATATCATCCTAGGGAATGACGTGAGATAAAACAGCTAGCTACAGCATTAATCTAAGTCTCATTTGCATTCCATGTTTATATCACTGAAAGTAAAGCCTCTCCAGCCACCATATAGCAACATGTGTGTAGATAGTACAGAAAAACAAAGAGTGACAACAAAGCCTGGCGTGGTGCAGGCTTTTGAGTAGAAAGCTCCTAAGAAGATTGTTTTTTCCTCTACACTGTGACAGCACTGTCCTGGTGTCAGGTCTGGTGACTTATTGCATGCTGTCAGTCCTCTTCAACAGATCTGAGGTGAGTTTCAAACATGGTGGCAGTCTGGGCTCGTTTTGGCGCCATCATCCGCCTCCCAAAGCCACACCCAAACACCCCAGGGTCTTTTTCCAGCTGCTCCCCAGGGGCAAGCAGCTCTTCTGGGTACGGTTCCTCCTACTCTTCATCCAAGCCTGGTCAGGACGACTGCATGAGGCCCGTCAGCCGTTTGCCCGTCAGCGACTTGCCCTGATGGGAGGCAGAGAGATAAAGGGAGGGAGGGGGACAGCTGTCACCTTAAGAGCAGTGTGGGAGGAAAAGTTAAAGAAAAGAAAGACTGCAGAAATGTATCAAAGCTTTGGTGCTGGGTGGTAAGTGGACAACATATGATGTACCACAAGTACATCATAATGATACCACACGAAAATGCCTCGGTGGAGCAGTCATGAAAAAGTTAAAGAATTAAAAAAGGCATTGTGGTACTATGTGGAAAATCTGAAAAAGTAATAATATAGGATGTTGAAAAAATATAATATAATGAACATTTTGAAAAACGTCATAGTATAGCATGTTAAAAGATATCATGAAAAAGTCATTGTATAGTACGTAGAAAAAACGTCATAGTATAGCATGTTGAGACATTTGAAAAAAAATTCATAGTATACTACGTCACAAAAAATCATGATAAATGTCATGAACTAGTTTGTCTGAAATGGTTAGGTCAATCAGTCATGGTGTAGCATGTCTTAAAATTGTCTTAAAAAAGTCATAGTATAGCATGTCGAAAAATGTGTAAAACGTCATAGTACAGTTTGTTACAAAATATCATGAAAAGGTCAATAGTATGTAAAGAAATTGAAAAGAAAGTCATTGTATAGCAAAAAACAGAAATGCTATAATATGTCAATCTGCTGACTTTTGAAAAAAACAACTCTTTGTAATTGAATGAAGGCAGTTGAAGAGTTATAAGCAGAGGGACACTCACCACACTGCGAGTGAACTTCTCCAGAGAGGTGCGTCGGCCCTGCTCCGTTTCAGGCTGAGAGTCCAAGAGAAAAATCACAAGAGGAACAGTTCAACAATTCAGTGTTTAAATAGCGTATGAATCTCACACACTTGAGCAGATTTGTTCACATTATTACAGATTAAGAGAGGACATGTTTCTTTTATTTTGTGTATTCTCGTCTGCCTGTAAAAACATGGGTTAGTATTTTGAGCAACGTTCATGTAGGGACAAACCAAGTCAATAAATAACGTAAAAAAAAAGACCTCTCATTCCTGCCTCCTTACAAAGCGACCTGCCTGGTATATGACCTCACTTCCTGCCGTGTGTAATCACACATTGAGTATATCAGTGATGTGCAGAGAGATTGACCTGTGGGACAAACACAGACAGACATGCTTACTTTCTTCTTTGCCATCAGCAGGTCCTGGTACACGTTGGAGCGCAGGAAGCATGTGTAGCTGTCACTTTTCATCAGTTTGTAGATGTGGTCCGAAATGGAAAGAGAAGAGGCAGGAAGAGAAAGAGACACGTGGGTTACATGCTTCCCAGGGCTTCTGTAAATCATTCTGAAACAGTGTCGTGCAAAATGTAAGGAGACAGTCACTAAGGGAGGAACGTGATGTGGCAAATTAGGAACTCACTGACAGGAATGTATTCAACTGATTACTTTGTCTCTCTGCTAGGCCGCGCTGAGGCTGTCATTGAGGACTTTAAATTGGACATGGCCACGCCTTCCTCCAGTCACATGGTGGGAAGATGCTTTGTTGCTACGGAGACGGGCACCTACTTTGAAGGCACTGGCTTCCTGAAAGCAGGTGAGAGGAGACACTGAGACGTCGCTTGCAAACTTGTTCCTCAGCAAAAATCTGATTCTACTTTTTCTCAGGTAAAATGTAATGTTCTTGTTATGAAAGGTGAACATTAATGCATCCTTCCCTCTCTCTAGTCTCTTCCTACAGAGTGGGTCTGGATGTGTCGATAGCCTTAGAGTTCAGGACCAGCAGAACCACTGGGGTGCTTTTGGGCATCAGTAACCAAGCCAACGATGGACTGGGACTAGAGATTGTCGAGGGCAAGGTACGTAACATTGACGAAAGGAATCCAACATTTGGGGAAATTGTTATTCAATTTCCACTAGAAATTGAGAAGAAAAAGCGACTGTTAAATAATAGATCAAAAGAACTGGAAACAGCTGTCCTGTCCAACCTATCATACAAGAAGTATTACTTTCTCATCTCAATCTTAACCAGAAAACAAATAAGTGTGAAGGGTGAATTTTTCCTTTAATCTACTTTAGAAGTAATGACTGAGCTTGTCCTAGCAATAGCTTGGTACAATATATGTTTTTTTAAATTGTTTAAAGTATCACTGAACAAAACATGTACTTAGATACATATGCATAACATCTCAAAAATATCGTTTAAAACAAGCATTTCTTCCCCTTCCTGTCACCAGCTGCTCTTCCACGTTGACAACGGAGCTGGACGAATCACAGCGGAGCACGTGCCTGAGGGCGAGGGCTTCTGCGACGGCCAGTGGCACTCGGTCACTGCCAAGAAGCTGCGGCACCGCGTGGAGCTGGTGGTGGACGAGAAGCAGAGCCAATCAGAGAGCCCCAACGCTCGCTCCAACACGTGTGACACAAACGACCCCATCTACGTCGGAGGATATCCAGGTACGACTGCTTTCTAACTCACATACTCAGTATTATACCTTAGTATACATTGAAAACACATTAGTATTAGTACATTTTGTGGATCAAAGAGCAACTTTAAAGGTCACCTATCATGCAAAATCCACTTTTTCATGTCTTTTCTACATCAACATGTGTCCCCTCTGTGTAAAGAGATTCTGAAAGTTTCAGGAAAAAAGATTCTCTCACTTTTTGTCCTGATCCATTTATATAAAAACCTGTCTGAAAATGAGCTGATCAGATTTTGGCCACTTTATGATGTCATAACGATTGTTTGGCTTGAGTAATCATTAGCCAATCACCAACCAAGGTAACACCCCCCCCACCTTATCACCTGAATCTCCTCCTAGAGCACCATTGTGTTCTTTGTAACCAAATATCTCTCAGAGGGGCGTGGGGAGGGGCTCTTTATTTTCATCTAAAGCAGGGGTGTCAAACTCAAGGCCCGGGGGCCAAATCCGGCCCGCGACCTCATTTTATGTGGCCCGCAAGAGCTTGCAAAGAATATAATATACAATACAATTGGTGTAATTGTTGAATATTTGCTTTCAATTATTTGCCCTAGAGTTCTGCTTTCAGACGTACTTATTTAGGAAGATATTACCAGAACTGATAATAATCCAATCCAGGGCCAACAATGTAATATAATACATTATTTAATATATATTATATATTTACATATATTTATATATAATACAAATTACAACCGGCCCTTTGAGTGCAACCATAATGCTGATGTGGCCCGGGATGAAATTGAGTTTGACACCCCTGATCTAAAGTAACAGACAGAGAATCAGCACTTTTGAAACAGGGCTGAAACAGAGGGGATTATGGGTAATGCTGCAATGATCTGTTTGGTATTCGGAGCCAAACACTTCAGCGACATGTTTGTATATATCTGAGACCTATAATATATTGATGAAAAACAGTATAATAGGGGACCTTTAAATACAAATATGTGAGAGGTCCTGTTTTTCTTTCTCTCTCAGGTGGAGTTCGGCAGGCGGCTCTCTCCACCAGCACTTCCTTCAGAGGTTGTATGAGGAACCTGAAGATCACCAAAGCTTCTAAGACCATGGAGGTGCAGTTCAACAAGGCTCTGGAGATTAAAGGAGTGCAGCCTCTCTCCTGTCCCGCTGCAGCTGCATAACTGCTACCTTAGAGCTTCCCCTTTGTTGTCCACTCAACAGAGCACTCCTACAAGGGGCTACACATGTTCAAATCTTGCCACTCTTCTCATTTCTTTGTTTGGTCTCCTCTATCGCCCTGCCTTTGTCCCAGAAATGTATCTCAGTGTACTTTTGAAGGAAGGATGTCTCGAGCAGAGTATGGATAGGTGTATTCTTTCATAATCCTTGACATAGAAAGTGGCGTGACAATGGACAGATTACAGTTACATTTAATTGACTAAAATGATTGCTCCAAAGCATAGATGTCTTATTTTTTGGTTGCCTCGACTCCTATCTCCTCATGTCTCTTCCTTGCTTCCTGTTGCTTCAGTAAGACACAAGAAAAGGATGCACAATCAGAGAAATGAGAACAGCCCTCAGCCTTTAAACCTGCACTTCACAATGTTTTTATTTCAGTGTGTAAAGCCCTCTTTGCAAGTTACCTGCTGCAGTTTTGAAGAAGGTAACAGACTTTTAACAACGTTTTAGCACCCTCCAAACGTTAACCCTTACATTTTCAGAGACCCTGACTTAATGTACATTGTAAGACTCTGGACAATAAATCTTATCATGGCTACACATTGAGGTCTCAGTGTTTTAACATGTGTTTCTTAATTAACTGTATACTTAGAGAAAGATAATAGTATTAAGACCTGTGCTCACAGTATTCAAGCTAATTATATTTGTGGTATGATTAGGAGAATATTAGATTTGTTTTAGTTAAAGTATATAATATATATATTTACCCTTGTAACATAGACTTTTCTGGAAAGGATGAAAAAAGTGTGTCCTTCATAAACCTTGTTCGCTGAGAATTTGTAAATGTTTTCAATCCACATTGTAAAGTCATTACCTTATCACTTACAAAACAATAGACAAAGTTGGACTTCTTGTCAACTTGCTTTTCAGATATCTTTAAATACCTTTGACATTCCATACTTAATCAATGACTTTAATAACTATAATGGAGAATTGTCAAACAAGCTGGATCTTGAAATGTTGAGGTACCCATTTGGAGGTACAAGGTTTTTGTAGGACACTAATGGCAGTGGATTTTCTGCATGGTGTGGCTGAATAATACTTCAGCAGCTGTTTCTGAAATATAACCTTCCTCTAAGCACGGCGATCCCCCCATTGGACCCCTCCCACTTTTTTTTTTTGAGACACTGTCTCAGGGCTTCTTAACATTTATGAAACTATTAATGTGTAGCACCAGATTAACGGTAAGAATCTCAGCTAACTGAAGATATGAACCATTTTTAGCTAAAAGAAACACAAGAGTAATACCAAGCCTTTGAATTTTGCGAAAAAAATGCTAACTAATGCTAACGGAGTTTTGCACAGCCCTCACTCTCAAAATGCCCTTATTACTTATCGTAACTGCACAAACAAGATATCCGATTAAAGCTGAGACTCCACATATTCCATACATGTAGTGTCATCACTGTATGACCCCGAATTTGCGGAGCTTTCAGCCAGAAAGGAGAAAGTAAACAACATCCGGTTTCAAAAATATTACAATAATTACATCTTACCTTTTTTGATTTGTGATCAAAAGTTGTGTTCAACGGAATAAAAACGCCGCTCAAGGTTAATCCAATGTGTCTGTGTCACGTAGAATGTTTTACTGATAATCCATCATCATATTTATGGCAATAAACTGGGTATAAAGTTTTGCAGTCAAGGCTTACTTTCAGATATGCTTCGTTTGCTTCTCTATTACGTCCGCAATGGTAATGTTTACGTGGATTTGGGAACTGCCCATCGGATTCTATTGGATCTAATGGTTAAGAAAAAGGTGTAAATCACTCAAATCGACCAATGGGTTCAATAGATATGGTCCTGCGTAAAGTATTTAAATGTGAATGCCAGCGGCACACCCATTACTCAGCAGACTCTACGCCGTTACTCAACAGGAATTGCAGCAGCAGGACCCAGAGCGCACAGAGCGGACAGCAGATAACGGAGCAGATTAAAAGATTGGCGTTTAGGACTTTTTCTATACTTTGACTTTTGTCAAATAATGGCTTGCAGGAAAGAGATGCTTACTACTTTACAGGCAATGAAAATGGTGACTAATGTTGACAGCGATGCAGATATGTTACCCGTTGATTCTGAGTCAGACGACGAGGATTTCCTGCAGCCAGAACGGAACCCGGATCGTTGTGACTCTGATGATGAAATTCCACCACGGGAAAGGTATGTAATCTCTCTGTTTTTATCTATTACTTATTTATTTGGTGTACGATTATTCATATAGTAAATAAAAGCGTCTGCTAAATGTAATGTACGCTCAAAATGGCATGTTTGGCAGGAAGAGGGATTATTTACAAAAATAGTGTTTCTTGTCTGTTACATTTACTAAAAGTATAGGCCAGTGTTCATCTATAGGCACTAAATGTATTGCATTCACACACTCAAAATGGCATGTTTGGCAGGAGTTAGAGGGATTATTTACAAAAATACCAAATAGTGTTTCTTGTCTGTTACATTTACTAAAAGTATAGGCCAGTGTTCATCTATAGTCACTAATGTATTGCATTCACACACTCAAAATGGCATGTTTACCGCCAAGGAAACAGGAATTACAGGAATTAATCTAATCTCTTTGTTTTTCCACATTTGTTTTCATAGTGATGGAGATGAGGATGAAATGGCTTCACCATTGCCTACTTTCACCCAGCCCACACCTGCCACACCCTCACATTCCTCAACTTCTAGAAAGAGATCTGCACCAGTATTGGCCACTCAGCCTGCATCCAAAAAGCACTCACTTCCAAAGCTACCATCGTCTGGTTTCTACCAGCTTTCTGCAGCGTCAGATGCATCTGTAAACCAAAGGAAGCGTGGCCGAGGTGGGGCTCCCGCTCCTCAGCCAGGAAAAGGAAAAGCATCAGATAAATGTGTAAAACGCAGCCTTCTCCACAAAACGATGAAATGGTACAAGACTTTTTTTTACCATTTTGTGGACATTGCCGTGATGAACAGCTTCATTCTCCACAAGGAGCTGCACAAGATGACGAGTGACCCCAGCGGGACAAAGCCACACACACAGAAGACTTTCAGGGAGCAGCTTGCTTCTGAAATGTTGGAATTTGGAACACCTCCACCCACGATCCCCCCCCGGCCCCCCACCACCACCATGCGGGCCCAAGTTTTATGGGAAAGATGTCAGTATCAGGAAGAACTGCAGGAACTGCCATGATGCTGGCAAAAAGAAGGTGAAGACAGCTGTGTACTGCAGGAAGTGTGAGGTCCCTCTGTGCTTCACTTCCAAAAAAAATTGTTACGAGGAGTGGCATGCCTAAGTTGTAACATTGTAAAGTTTTAAATAAATCTGCTCCAATTGGAGTCAAACTTCATTTTGCATGTTTTTGTTTTTTAATTGTTTTTTTTACAACAGTTGTATTTGGATGGAATGAATACCTATAGTGATAATTCAAAGTAATAAAATGATTTTTACAGTGAAAATGGAACTGATGGTTCCCAAATTACCCAGAGGTGAGTCCGCCTGGACTTTATTTTTCTAAACCTCTCTAAAAAGGTCAAATGTCACTTGTTTTGCATCAATCTTGATACAGGGTACTTATTATGTTATAGTTTGGATTCCTAAAGCTTTTAGTCTACTAACCCATCATTCAAGGGTGGTTTTCACTATAAGTAATGGGTTTTTTTTAGGCGGAGATAGAATTTACATGTTTTTACTATGTTCCATATGAATTTATTTTAAAATAAAAACATCTATATTGATTCTGACACTTCTACATCCAACTCACAGATGTAACCTTGCTTTGAGAAAAAATATTATTAATTTACCCCTTTTAGAAGTGAAGATATAGTCTTTGTTGTGTTAGTGGCATTTTCGAGCCTGAAACCTGAAAAACAGGCTTAGGGCTTAACAGGTTAAATGTGGGGTAGGTAAATCCATCCAGTTATTTTAGCCGGTCCGGCTAAAATGATTGGTCGTACTTTTTACAGTACTACGGCTTCCACAGATGACATTTTTTTTAATTGAGTTTTTGTCAAAGCACTTAAGATATTCATTGCTATCGGGATGTTAAGAGCATTCCATGGAATATAACACAAAGTGTATCTCGAGCCGGTTTCTCAAACTTACCTACCCCACCTTTAATAGCATCAAACATATTGTCCTGCCCTTCTTTAAAACTGCAGAATATGACTAGTAGGGGAAGTTTGCAGGATTAAAAGTAAGATGAGAGTAGTCTTTAAAGTTAAGTGGTTTTAAGACTGATTTGATAAAGATTACGATTCAAGAGATGCTTGAAAAACAAACCTGTTGCTGCTTTTTACTCAAGCTCCACCAGGTGGTGCTACTTCACAGCTACTATGATAGAGACAAGCTGTCAAAAGGCTCTGACTAGATCAACCACTGCTGCGTAATGAAGTTTAAGACAATTAACATTCCCAATATCTTACATTAGCAAAAACTTCAGACCAACTACTTCTATAAGGATTTCAGTGGTGTTTCTCCTACCTAATTGCTATTTATTAAAAAGTAATAGCTTGCCATTCTTCAGAAAATGTCAGAACATATCTCCACAGGGCCTTAAAAAAAAGTTTAAAGCTGATTTTATCTTACAGTATGTCCATTTATAATAAAGTAAGTCTAAAAAATCATGAAATAGTATGTCGAAAAATATTATAGTATGTAAAAATAAATATATAGTAGTTCAAAAAAACGTCATACTAAGTTATAGTGTACTGAAAAAGTCTTAAAAACATGAAGAAATATATAATTATGCAGGTCGAACATTTGGAAAAACAGTTATAATATAGTATGTCTGAAAAGTGTCATAGTATAGAATAACCTTTTAATACATTATTTTGATCAGGGTTTCAGTATTCCTGCATATATCCTGTAACACTAAAATAAATGTTCCTGTATTGACTTCTGGGATGCACAAGAGGGCGCTATATGACTACAAGAAGAGAGAAGTACCTGTCAGATGGATCACAGTTCAAAAGTCGACTATTTGCTCCTTTTCGTGATTCCTTTGAGGCTCCTGGAGGAATTAAATGGAAAAACATGAAATAACAGACCAGCTTCATTGTGCATTCCTCATTTATTATCATGGTCCTCTTTACATTAGGTGAGGATGGTTGGAGGTCAGTCCACTATAAACCTTGTTGTGGCCGCCTAAAGTGGAATGTTCAGAAGATTAAAGCCTATCAGCGTGCTCATTTAAAAGTTACACACTATGTTTTTATAATATGATCAACCTGCTCTTACCTTGTGATGAAAACAAGATCACACCTCTGTTTGTTCAGCGTGGTTTGTACAATGCTTTGAAGACATTCTCGTTCAAAATGACAGTGGCAGTGATAACACATGAAAGTAGAATTGTTGTAGATATGTTAAATAACCTAAGAAATAGATATAGAATATGTTGTGTGTGTCATAGGTGTGAAACGAAAATAGGTTGCTTTCCAGGAACAACCTACTGTACCAGAGCAGGTCAAGGTGTTTACAGGAAATAATATAAAGTTCTGTAGTTTTTGTCTGTAATGAGCATGAAAACAGGCATTAGTTTGAAGGACATGTAAACACACATTGTAACCGACTAAACCACGTTTTCAATCTTGTGCCATCCCACATAAGGACAGTGATCAAAAAGCTAATTTGCCTACTCCACCTGTTTGAACATCAATGTGTGGAATGAGCAGAAGTTCAGCTCGAGAGTGCGGATATGTATACTTCGTCACTCTCTTTCCCTTATATCATCCTAGGGAATGACGTGAGATAAAACAGCTAGCTACAGCATTAATCTAAGTCTCATTTGCATTCCATGTTTATATCACTGAAAGTAAAGCCTCTCCAGCCACCATATAGCAACATGTGTGTAGATAGTACAGACAAACAAAGAGTGACAACAAAGCCTGGCGTGGTGCAGGCTTTTGAGTAGAAAGCTCCTAAGAAGATTGTTTTTTCCTCTACACTGTGACAGCACTGTCCTGGTGTCAGGTCTGGTGACTTATTGCATGCTGTCAGTCCTCTTCAACAGATCTGAGGTGAGTTTCAAACATGGTGGCAGTCTGGGCTCGTTTTGGCGCCATCATCCGCCTCCCAAAGCCACACCCAAACACCCCAGGGTCTTTTTCCAGCTGCTCCCCAGGGGCAAGCAGCTCTTCTGGGTACGGTTCCTCCTACTCTTCATCCAAGCCTGGTCAGGACGACTGCATGAGGCCCGTCAGCCGTTTGCCCGTCAGCGACTTGCCCTGATGGGAGGCAGAGAGATAAAGGGAGGGAGGGGGACAGCTGTCACCTTAAGAGCAGTGTGGGAGGAAAAGTTAAAGAAAAGAAAGACTGCAGAAATGTATCAAAGCTTTGGTGCTGGGTGGTAAGTGGACAACATATGATGTACCACAAGTACATCATAATGATACCACACGAAAATGCCTCGGTGGAGCAGTCATGAAAAAGTTAAAGAATTAAAAAAGGCATTGTGGTACTATGTGGAAAATCTGAAAAAGTAATAATATAGGATGTTGAAAAAATATAATATAATGAACATTTTGAAAAACGTCATAGTATAGCATGTTAAAAGATATCATGAAAAAGTCATTGTATAGTATGTAGAAAAAACGTCATAGTATAGCATGTTGAGACATTTGAAAAAAAATTCATAGTATACTACGTCACAAAAAATCATGATAAATGTCATGAACTAGTTTGTCTGAAATGGTTAGGTCAATCAGTCATGGTGTAGCATGTCTTAAAATTGTCTTAAAAAAGTCATAGTATAGCATGTCGAAAAATGTGTAAAACGTCATAGTACAGTTTGTTACAAAATATCATGAAAAGGTCAATAGTATGTAAAGAAATTGAAAAGAAAGTCATTGTATAGCAAAAAACAGAAATGCTATAATATGTAAATCTGCTGACTTTTGAAAAAAACAACTCTTTGTAATTGAATGAATGCAGTTGAAGAGTTATAAGCAGAGGGACACTCACCACACTGCGAGTGAACTTCTCCAGAGAGGTGCGTCGGCCCTGCTCCGTTTCAGGCTGAGAGTCCAAGAGAAAAATCACAAGAGGAACAGTTCAACAATTCAGTGTTTAAATAGCGTATGAATCTAACACTTGAGCAGATTTGTTCACATTATTACAGATTAAGATAGGACATGTTTCTTTTATTTTGTGTATTCTCGTCTGCCTGTAAAAACATGGGTTAGTATTTTGAGCAACGTTCATGTAGGGACAAACCAAGTCAATAAATAACGTAAAAAAAAAGACCTCTCATTCCTGCCTCCTTACAAAGCGACCTGCCTGGTATATGACCTCACTTCCTGCCGTGTGTAATCACACATTGAGTATATCAGTGATGTGCAGAGAGATCGACCTGTGGGACAAACACAGACAGACATGCTTACTTTCTTCTTTGCCATCAGCAGGTCCTGGTACACGTTGGAGCGCAGGAAGCGTGTGTAGCTATCACTTTTCATCAGTTTGTAGATGTGGTCCTAAATGGAAAGAGAAGAGGCAGAAAGAGAAAGAGACACGTGGGTTACATGCTTCCCAGGGCTTCTGTAAATCATTCTGAAACAGTGTCGTGCAAAACGTAAGGAGACAGTCACTAAGGGAGGAACGTGATGTGGCAAATTAGGAACTCACTGACAGGAAAAATGTGTAGATGTAACTTTCCCTTTCAAGCCTGTAACAGGAGAGGATTTTTGACAGAAACCCCACAAACCCCCCAGACTCTTCTTTCCGTTTCTATCTCCCAGCGAGGCGTATTCTCTGTAAATCACTCCACAATATAAACCCATTAGTAGATATTGGTGAAGCGTGTAGGAAAGACAAATGGGGCAGACAGCAGAGTGGGATAGAGTTTCTGAAGAGGCACGCCTGACACTGATCACCTGGAGAGATTTGAATTAGAAGTGTGATATAGCCGTTCTGAACGGTGCTAAACTTAGTTCCCCGCAGAGAGAGAGAGAAGGTGGGGGAAGTGAGCTTTGTGATTACTGTACACTCCATGTTATAGATCAGCTTCAATAGGATTGGATGCCTATTTCATTGTTTTATGTGGCGAGAAACACTGTTGCACTGAAAGGGAATGGTACATTTAATTTGATTTAAAGTGCTTTAGATTTGCATTTTATTGTATCTTTCAAACATGTTTAACTTGTAATGCTCGTCACTGCTGCTAGAACTAAATTATTTCCCAATTTGGAATAAATAAAGTATATATTTATCTATCTTTACACAAAATATAAACAGCATTAAAGACATAGTGCACAAGATACACATTATAAAACGACATCTAAATACATTAAATCATTAAAAAGCAAAGATAATACAAATTAAAGTAAGGGGAAATAGTATACAGGAATAAAATACTATAATAAAAGTCACAGTGCAGTCTGCAGTATTGATTTAAAAACCCTCCTGTTGTCTTCGGGTCAAATCTGACCGATTTACTACTTTCATCAATCATAACTTTTTTGTTTTACATTCGATTGCATTAAGGCTTTATGATATCCTTCACATTTGAACATATGACATTTCTGATCACCACTTTCATTGGATTTTGGATGATTTAGTCAACTTTGTAACACCCATGGTGTTCACACACACACACACACACACACACACACACACACACACACACACACACACACACACACACACACACACACACACACACACACACACACACACACACACACACACACACACACCACACACACACACACACACACACACACACACACACACACACACACACACACACACACACACACACTAAATGTGTTCCCCCCCCTTATGTGCCCAATCCCCCCACACACACAACAATTTGACACATTTCCCGCTCTTATGTGCCCATCCCCCCCACATGGATCACACCGGGCACACGCAATACATGTTCAGTGTCTATTCTTTGTATATTTACTGCAGTGTTTCATGTATACCAGTAGTCTGATACAATATTTACAGTTTGAAAGGGTGTTAAATGACATTTGGTCATGATTAATGGTTTTTGTGTTAATGTAATAGCAGTTAAAACAGGACCGGTCAAATTTGACCGCGAACACCAAAGTAAGGGGGGGAAAACGAAGACAATAGGAGGGTTAAAGAAATTAGTATGTTGTACTACTTGTACTATAACCATTCTGTAGGCTTTATATGCAGTGGACATTTGTGTTGTGATGTTTTCTGCATATTAAAAGGCAGTGGGTGTTTTATTTGTGTGTTTTATTGAATTTCACTTGAGCAAGACAGTTTAACCTTTAAACTGACAGGTGGGAATAAGGAGAGAGTGGCATTTTAAATGCATGGATTATTCTCTTGCTCTCTCTTCTGAATGTAATTTATAAATGGTACTTGTAGATAATGTTATTTCTGTGAGTGGGCGAGCGAGTTAATGAGGTTTTAAATGGATCTGGACCAATTATCTCTCAATTTTATAATGAACTGTTTCATTTCAACTGTGGATTTTAAAGAAATGTCCCTATAGGGTAATAGTATTGTTTGTTTACTACCACAGAGGCCTATAATGAGAATGTTTCCCTGCTTTATGAATCATTTTCTAATCGTGTTTTCAGAGATGGCTAAAGTACACACATCCTTTACTCAAGTAGAAGTACAGATACTCGTGTTTAAAAATACTCTGGTAAAAGTAGAAGTACTGACTAAACTTCTTTACTCAAGTAAAAGTAAAGAGGTTTCGAAATGTACTTAAGTAAAAAGTACCCATAACTAGCAGCTGTTTTAAAGAGTACCTGACCTCCCTTTATATTAATAGAACAATAATGTCATTGTTAGCTAATGAATGTTTCCATGCTGAACAACGGCAACATGACAAGGTTTTCATTGGTCCCTCTTCTTTAGAGAAGACCAGGAAATGATGGATACACGGATCGTGTTCAAATCAATAGGCACGCAATGACTCTAAATAATAATGATCACGCCACCAAACACACATTCAAACTAAAGTGACGAACCTGTTTGGAAAATGTAAGAAGTAGAAAGTACAGGTATTTGTGTGAAAAATGTAAGAAGTAAAAGTAATAAGTAGTGGAGTAAAGTACTGATACCAGAAAAATGTACTTAAGTACAGTAACGAAGTATTTGTACTCCACTACTTCCCACCTCTGCTTGTTTTTAATACAATACATTTTAAACATATGGGATTCATTCTGTTAACCCAAAAGCACTGCAGTACGTTGTGTTTTCCCACCTGTGCGTCCTCGTAGCTGTACCGCCCGGGGTCCTTCAGGTTCTGGCTGGTGCGCTCATAGCTGTGTGAGTCCAGGTTGATGGAGCTGGGCGCTCCCTCCGCCAGGAACTCGGCCCAGATGTCCTCCGCCCGCTGAGCCACGTCCTGTTGCGGCCGCCTCTTCATGTCCTGCACCGCCAGCCAGAACCTGCAGGACAGAGCACATTCATTTCAGATATTATACAGCTTAGAGAGGGTCCAAACCAACCTGATCTGCAGGCAAGAGATAAGGTTTTTTTTACAAATAATTTGACCACTTTGAACCGTTAATGAGAAAATTTGACTTGTCTTCGTTAAGAAAATAAGCTTTACTTGAAGGACCAGTTTGTAGGTTTTATGGAGATTTATTGGCACACTTGTAATATAATATTTGTAACCATGACTAATAAAATCTTCACAGAGATTAGGTGAGAAACCTGTAAAGAGGGACTTCAAATAGCCACATTTAACATTTTAAGTCCTTTATTTTGAATAATTCACTGAGGCTTTTCCCCAGTATAAGAGAGGGAAGCAGGTAATACACCGTGTTGGCCAGCAGGGGCAGCAGAGAGCCACTCAAGTGCCTTCAGCATGAGTTTGTATCTATATCGATCTGTTGATTGCTCCAGAGATAACATAATAATACAGAGAGAAACACTCTGCTGCTCTCTCTCACTCCACTTCTCATCCCTAGTCACTCTCCCTCAGTAATGCTCTCCAAAAGGCTCCCTCATAAAAGCAAGTAAAGGTCCGGAAACAGGAACAATAGAGAGCGAGAGCGAGGGGTGATCAGTGATGTGTGTGTGTGTGTGTGTGTGTGTGTGTGTGTGTGTGTGTGTGTGTGTGTGTGTGTGTGTGTGTGTGTGTGTGTGTGTGTGTGTGTGTGTGTGTCTGTTTTCTCCCTCTGTAGCTCAGAGGTATCAACAACCTTCACGTTATCTCTCACAGTTTATCCCCAGAAGAGTCTGAGGTCTCTCTCTCTCCCTCTCTCCCTCTCTCCCTCTCTCTCTCTCCCTCTCTCCCTCTCTCTCCCTCTCTCTCCGGCTTTTAGAGGTGCTAATTCTAGCTCACACTCACGTACGCATCACAAACCAAAGTAGATACTGTATATCTAAATGAGGTGTAAATGTAATATCTGTACGCAACAACTCTGTGAAATCTTGCTGAGAAAAACTTGAAATGTATTTATACTTTCAAATGCAACAAGATTAATTTGTCCTACTCTTGTCTGTCTCTCAGAGTCTGTTTTTCCTCATTGTGTTCAAGGTACCATATCTTTTGTTCTGGGAACCGGAACATCTTTCTCTTGTGATATGTTTCTTCCCATGTTTACTGTGTGCCAGTGGGTTGACATGATAGGAACCAAGTTTTCAGAGCAGTAAAAGTGCTGTATACTGTTATTCTCTTCTCACAAGTGAACAAGGACAATAAAACGATGCTATACGGTACTTCCTGTTTTTTTCCTAAAGCAGAATAAACTATCCCTTTCTTTCCCTTTCTCCACAACAACCCTAAATATAAAGTTGACAACCACTGCGCACCGCAAGATGTGTTCATATAGGAATTGTAAAAGTTCTCATGAAATGGAAAAGATAACCATACCATAAAAAGGATTAAAGAGGATTATTGAAGCATCTCCGTTTGCTCACCGCAGGTTTTCTGAGCTAAACTCTGACTCCAGGAACTTGAGGAAGAGCTCCTGTCCCGCCGGGTCCTTCAGCGCCTCCTCCAGAGAGAACCCCCACTTCTTCACCCGCTGCTGACTGGGCTCCTTACTGGGAGAGAGGGGAGATCAAAGAGAGTATAAACATCCACCTGATGCTTGAACAGGAAGGCCACGATAGAATAGAGATTAGAAATGACAAGGGAATTGTGAATAAATGCTAAGTAGTGCTGACGTGAAAACAGAGGCAGGAATACATCTTAAAAACCTGATTTGCTATCAGTCATCTAAGTGCTGATGTTGATGTGGGATTGGTGTCGGGAAAGCAGCGCATTATGCCAACGTTCATCTGAAATCAATCTGTTTTAATCTCTGCAGGGAATATATTTCCTCCTATCATGCAATTAATCTATCCGTCTGAATTATTAAACTACATTAGGCACAATTATTATACGTCTGCTCTAATTAATTCCTGCATAATTCAGAACAGGCCGGGAGTGCAGAGCAGAGTGCAAGTGTTGAGAGCTGCAGCACCTCTCCAAACAAAATACAAAAAATGAAACTACTTTCAACAAAACAACTCTGCAGTAAACATTTCAGGATCAGGAAACAAAGTAATGTCAATTTTCAATTAAAAAAGGTCAGATTTCACCCCACGTAAAAACGTAATAAACATAATAACATCTACTGTGTAACTCACACGCTTATAATAATAATAATGGGTTCCATTTATAAAAGCACTTCATATTCGAATTCAAATCCCGAAGTGCTACAGGCAGTGAGCATGAACAGTATAAATAGACATGACACAACACGGTAGAATTAATAAAAAGCAATACAAAATAAATATTATATTGGCCAGCACTCAAACCCATTGTACGTGATAGGCTAAGGGGCGGGACATCTTTAAGCGGCTGACCAATAACAACAGAGCCGGCCAGCTAACCAATCAGAGTTGACTGGGCTCTGGTTTCAGACAGAGGGTGAAAAGCGGTGCTGCAGCACAGGCAGTATGAGAAAAATAAAGAGCTTTTTGAACATGAATACCCTAATAATGAGAACAATATGTCTTCTACCATTTAGGAGGAAGTGTCCATCGGACGTGAAAATGAAAACGTCGTGGTTTTGTACCTGGCCTCCAGTTCCCAGAGGGAGGGGTCGTCGCTGGTCCAGGGATTAGCCGGTTCCTGAGCCGTCACAAACTGGTCGTAGTCCATGTACTGGTCAGTGTAGCTTATCAGACTGACACACACACACACACACACACACACACACACACACACACACACACACACACACACACACACACACACACACACACACACACACACACACACACACACACACACACACACACACACACCACACACACACACACACACACACACACACACACACACACACACACACACACACACACACACACACACACACACACACACACACACACACACACACACACACACACGGGCAGATTAATCATCAAGTTAAGAGAGAAAGTTTGCCATGGCCATTTGTTCAATGAGATTCATATTTCCTGTTTACCTGAAGGCTTTCAGAAGTTAATTGAGTAAATTATGCAAAAACAAATCGTGAAGCAGGAGCATCTGTTCTGATCAAAAGCTGAGATGTGAACCTCCTGCCTCTCTTTGATAGTCTGAGATAAACACAAACCGAGAGACGCAGCGAAGAAGAAAAGGCATCAACAACAGCAGGGCTCTGAAAAGGTTTTAATGATCACAGTCTAAACCGTAATTTAATAATCTACTATAACAGATTGTGATTTCTTTCCTACGGTATGTTAGTCACTCTAGCATTCTTCAAAGAATACACTTTGACGGCTCTTAATCAGACCTGTAGTTCGCAAACACAGCAGGCTAATTCTACAGTTTTAGCAAAATCAAATGGAGGATGTCAGACAATCGAGACCAGAGTGTAGATGTAATGACAAACACTGGTCTCAGATCAGTGCAAAGTAAAGTATGCAACCACACAAGCCAAGAATCAGGACCAAGCACAGCGACAACCTGAACAGAATCCATTCAAACCCGCACTCTGTTTAGTGTTCATGCACTCTCAGAATTGTGCATGTGTTTAGTTGAACTAAAGTCAAACGATATGTTCTCCTTACTTTTAAAGCTTTGCACTTCAGTAGTTTGCATCCAGAGAAATACACCCCAAATGAAAAGAAAAGTCAAATCTATTAAACTGGAAGTGAAGCATCGTCCTGTGAGAGCCTGCCCAGTGTGCATCCATCAGGTTTGATCATGTCTAACAGATTAGCTACAAAGACTGCATGTTATCATAAAACCCTTTTCATCAAATCAGGATTTTTGCACTCGTAAATTGTTCTAATGAATCTTTACTTGTGCATGGACTTCAATAATGTTGTGCTTAGCTTCATCCAAGACTTTTATTCGTCATACCTTTGAGACAAATTGAACTAAAGTAAAAGGAAACCACGCTTCAACAAACCGCTGTACATGTTACAAATATGTTTTCTCCATGCAGCAGTTCAAGTTTACACATTTGTTCACATCATATGTTTTCTAATTTCAACCTTAGGTCAATCAACAGGAAACAGTTCAACCAACATGAGTGCCCACTCACCCAAAGAGTGATCATACTTGAGAAATGATTCCTAATGTGAAGTGATTTAAAAAAAAAGAAGCGATGATGCTAGTAGTTTAATCGCCCAACATGACTGATGTTGTGTGACATGTTGTTTCTTGCAGTTATTGGGGAAACGCAGCTGACTATCTGCTCTGTTGAGCACAAATTAAACTCTGTAGAGGAGTCAGGAGGTCAAAGGGTCAGAGAGGCGGAGCAGTAATCACAGTTTCTGCTCCGCTGGAAGCTAACGGCTCGCCGACTGACTGAGCAGAGGATGGGAACGACAGGGAAGCAAACAGAGGAGAGTCTGCCAGACATGAGGGGGGGCTAGAAAGGCAAGGCAATGCAAGTGTATATAATTGGCACCTTTCAACACAAGCATCCGGACTAAAACCACCAGACTCAGGGACAGTTTCATCCCACAAGCCATAAGACTATTAGACATCTGCACTTTGAAACAATATCCATAACATTCATCTGGCTGCTACTTAGAAATTATTATTGCACTATTTCAATTTTTTTTTACTATTTTTCTTTTTGTATTTACTTTTTGTTGGTGGAGCCTGGGACCTAAGATTTTCATCGTCATAACTACACTGTAGCTATGTTCGTATGACCAATAAAAGCCTTGAACCTTGAACCAAGGTAATTCAAAGTGCTTAACAAAAATGAAAGACATGGCATTTAAAAACAGTCATTAAAAAGCAAAGATAATAAAATAAACATTAAAAGAAAAAATACAGGAATAAAAGTTTACAGTGCAGTTTAAGATATGAATAGTTCAATTAAAAGCAGCGGCAAGAAGAAAAGTCTTCAGCCTTGAAAGACCTTTACTTGCAGACAAATATGTTTTTGCCGGACAATGTGGACACAATAACAAGAAGGCCTCCACAGCGTAACACAATTAAAACAATAAGCCCATAATGAATGTAAGATTTGTGAAGCCTACAATTTGTGCTTTAAGGCTGTGGCAACCCTTTAACCTCTTTCATATTATTATTTTTATTAATCTACCTGTACAATGTGATATTTAAACAAATCTACTTGTTTCAAGTACGTTCAAATATCCAAGTGCCGTTTTCAGTGTTCAGTTCTAGTGCAGCAATATGATGAAATGTTTCTTGTTTAACACTGTGTCAAAAAAATCCTACGGCAATGGCTTTTATTTTTATAAAGGTGCATTTTAGGACTGCAGCCAAAAGAAGAACCTCGCAGAGCCCACAGAGCATTTCTGTTTTTATCGTCACTTCTAATATCTCCTCCTCTTTGCAGGACACAATTACAAATGAAAAGATTAGATAGGGCAGCCTTTATTTTTCCTTTCTGTTGCATTGGCTGTGGCATAGATGGGAGTGACATGGATGCTGGCCTGTGCCTTGACCTTTGACCCCTATTCCAAATTGCCGAATGGGGGAAATGAAGGACATCCATGGAGAGAAAGCAGAACCTACTAAACCCTGCAACCCACCCTAGTCAGACCCTTAAGGCCCTGACACACCAAACTGACACCAAAGAACACGTCCTGACGGAACACGACTGTTGTGTCGCCTCACGTCTCCTGCGTCTTGGCCAACAGTCGCACTGGACTCGACTTCAGCCGACGGCCAAGTAGCACGTACGAACTGCGCATGCATGAATTGCAATAACTCTCCTTACCAGCAGGCGGCGGTAGTGTGTATTCGTCATTCAAAAGAGGCAACAACCGGAAGACAGACTGCGTGATACACCGAGAGAAGAAGAACAGACTGCGTGATATAAACAAACAACAAATAGCGTGTGCGTTCCATTTCGGTTTCTTCATTCCAGATCACCACGATAAAAAATAAAACTCTTGCGTCCAGGTGAGATGAAAATGAAAAAGAATAGCCGTCTGTGTGTGCCTTCTTAATCGTTTGTTTGGGTCCCTCACTTCCGTTTCGCTTCTCATGCACTGATTCGCTAAGCTTAACAGCCAATCAGAGTGATTTATTTTGCCGACGGCATTTAACCGACAGCCTCCTGATTCAACATGTCGAATCGGCGGCGGAAGGTGTCGGCACGGCCGAAAAGACACGACGGTGCAGGACACACCAATTTGAGTAGGGCGACAGGACGCTCATCGACGGCCAGACATCTATCGACGCCGAAATCGGCCCGGTGTGTCTGGGCCTTTACACAAACATCAACGGCACACACGCTGTAGAAGTAAAGCCCTTCTTATATGTCCATACATGATAAACCAGATGAGGTCTCACAAAAAGTCTCCTCTACACACCACCGCTCTACAGATTTAATAAAAGGGAAGTCAGCATCAATGTGTCTGATTATAGAGAGAGAGCCTCTGAAGGAAAAAGAATGGTGTCTCCTTCTCAAGGTAAGACATACTTGTTCAGTGTTTGAGTGAGACTTTAGTTTACCTTTCAGCCACTTTAGACATCTTCATACGGTGACGATCGATCTGGGTGTTCAGGAATAAGATCTGAAAGAGGACACGACAGATGGCAGTGTTTGCTGATTTTGTACGAGAACAGCAAACAAACCGGAAAGTAAACGTCTTCAATTTTCTAAAATAACAGTGGAGGACAAGTATAACTCTATTGCTAACATAAGAGAGAAAGACCATGTTTGAGTTGGTTGGCAGCTTCGGTGGAAATGTAAGTGCTACTGTTTCAAAGTCAAAGTCAAAGTCAAAGTCAGCTTTATTGTCAATAATTCTACATGTTGTACATCCAGAAATATCGTTTCCCGCAGTCCTACAGTGTGACATATATACATTAAACAAAACAAAGGGCCTAGATAACCGGGGTATACAGTTTAAAATGTTAATAATATAATTTAAGTGTTCAAAGTACAGTTACAGTTTCTTATTATTAAGACCTATTTCCCCATGAACCAGCTGCATCTGTGCATTTGTGCTTGTTTTTTTGTGGTGAAAATCAATCTCTCTTTGTGCGAGAAAGTAGCAGTTCCTGCCAAACGTACATAGCAGAGTGCAAAATGCAGTGGAGAGTCTGTCCATTTTTCATGGAATGCTTAAAATTCAATGATGGCGGAGTAAAAATGATATACTGTAGCAACTAAAGTTTTTCTTTACATGAGTTTCTCGCAAATACTTCATAGACACATTTGTACCTCTTTCTCTACGTCCTCTTTGGTGCCCTTCCTGCAGTGGTGTGAGGGAGTGTGTATGGGGCTCTGAGACTGTGTTCCCTCCTCCACCAAACCATACACCGACTGAGAGTTTGAACATGAGGAGAGAGGAGAAGTGGGAGAAATAAAAAGAGACATACATTGTGTACTTATTATTGTCTTAAGGCACAAACACAAGGGATACATTTCAGTTATTAAATATGATTCAAATCAAATCAAATCAAGTTTTATTTATATAGCACATTTTTAAAACGATTTTTAGTCGAGCCAAAGTGCTGTACATACAATAAAATACTTTACAACAAATACAACAGCACAGTTTGTACAGAATATCAGTATGAGGAAACGACACCCTTGCTGCATTAGTAATCTCTTAAGGAACAGTGCTGATATGATCAAGTCATTGGTAAACAGGTACCAGTCATTTAGAGTATTTTAAGGACAATGCCACTTTAACACCCTTGTAAATGGAGGTTATACCTTCTTAACTCTATGGGGGTTCTTCATGCGTCTACATTTCCTGATGTCCATCTCTGTCGTGTTCACACATCCAGGCTGAAGGAAACATGAGCAAAAAAACATTACAGTCACAGAGTCCTTTTGATTCCAAGTAACCCCAAAGAGAGCTCTGGAATAATAGAGAAGAGGCACTTTGTGTATATGAGGAAGATGAGGTAGGCGTGTACACTGTGCACGGACAGGCTCACCACAGGTCTGTGGACGTCCCAGAAGGCTCTCTCCTGGCTGTCCAGGATCTTCCTCTCTGTTTTATCCTTTTTCCTGTCGATCCTGCACGTGAGATCAGTCAGAGTGAGAAATACAGCATGCAGCTCCCCTGGCATCAACATTACATGTAGCAATTGAATCAGGATAGAAGGATGAGAAAGGGAAAGAGACAGTCTGGAGATTATTATAAGTCTATACGTTCATCACTTTTTAACAATATTCAAGCTCATGTGCTCAAAGCTTTTGGCACGCGCCTCTGCACCAGTTTCTGAGTGTGTGTGTGCGTGTGCGTGTGTGCGTGTGTGTGTGTGTTTGTTTGTTTGTACTGCTACTTATGTGTTCATACTGCTGCACCTCCACAATTTGGTAGGCTCTGTAGACAAATCAAAAGCATGGACGGTATTCCTTTGTGCAATGCTGATGGTTATGTACTGTTCAATTACCATTAGTCCACCACGTGTACTAATGTACAGGAGGCTGCACAAATGTTGATAGGATGGTATTACTACAGAAGAAACAATTACATTTGCTACTAGAAAGTAACCAATAGTAAATGGACTTACTGTAAATACTTTTACTTGAGCTAGTGTTTCTTTTTACGCAAGTAAAGTATCTGAATATTCATGACAACCTGACGAAATTGTAACTCATGAAACAAAACCCCTAAAAGGATTGACATACTCATCATGTCATATTTTGGGTTGCATGTACAGATAAGAGTGTGAAGACTCTGCAGAGGTCTTGTGTTTCTGTTTGCATTTAAAGGTATTAGGACCAAAATTGTTCTCCACTGTTTATTTGCCTAAATAAATCAGAGGTAGCCATCTTGTCTTCTTGATCCCTTCTCTGTCTTCATTTTCTCATTTTGAATGTGTTCGATAAGCATGCTGCCTATCATCGCTGGTCAATAAGATGTATCATCTTTGTTTACCTCAGAAACATGAAGCAGTAGACCTGCTGTGCCCTGATAACACAGGACAGGTCATTTATTACATGAGGCTTAATGGAGTCAGTCAGAAACACTCACTGCTCATGATATGGAGGTGTCACACTTTTGATTTGACTGTGTTGTTTATATTACTATGTATTTTCTTTCTTAGGTGTGAATGACAATCGCTGAATGCATTGTATTTTCATAAGTTGCCTTGGTAACAGATTGCACTTACTTGACCTGGGCCTCAGCCTGCATGTAGATAAACTCCCACTTCCTGGCAAAGGCTCGCTGCAGCCTGGCGAGGTTCTCCTGTTGGAGAGAAAGAGAAAGAGAAACAGTGAGATGTTGAGGTCAAAATCTCTAAGAAAAGAATTAATATAAATAAATAAAATCAAGTCTTAAAACATTGCACAGTTTAGCAATTTTCTCAGATGCATTGTGTCACTTGCACCGGTCTCTTGCACAAGTTAATCACCATTTCTTATTGCACTGCTTTTATTTATTTGTATGTCTAATATCTCATACTGTAGGAGAAGCTGGGGATTTTCATAGCCTAACTACTTTTGAATCTATAATACACACATAAATGTGACCTTTAAGAGCTTTTTTCTGCCCCAAAAGCTTGACGCAGATATCAATACTAATAAGTATCAATACAAAGATATATTAGGAAGTATTGATCTGTGTAAAGATGGAATATCCAGCACTCACCGCCTCATAATCTGCCAGCTCCAGCCTGGTCTTGTTCTGCATGGTCCTCTTGCACAGGTAAATGGCTGTGAGAGGGACAGAGAAGATGGAGGATTAATCAGTACACACTCCCCCCTTCATCCAGGCATCTCACCCCCCTTCATCCAGGCATCTCACCCCCCCTTCATCCAGGCATCTCGCCCCCCTTCATCCAGGCATCTCACCCCCCCTTCATCCAGGCATCTCACCCCTCTTCATTCAGGCATCTCACCCCCACCTTCATCCAGGCATCTCACCCCCCTTCATCCAGGCATCTCACCCCCCTTCACCCAGGCATCTCACCCCCCTTCATCCAGGCATCTCACCCCCCCTTCATCCAGGCATCTCACCCCCCTTCATCCAGGCATCTCACCCCCCTTCATCCAGGCATCTCACACCCCTTCATCCAGGCATCTCACCCCCCTTCATCCAGGCATCTCACCCCCTTTCATCCAGGCATCTCACCCCCCTTCATCCAGGCATCTCACCCCCCTTCATCCAGGCATCTCAAACCCCTTCATCCAGGCATCTCACCCCCCCTTCATCCAGGCATCTCATCCCCCTTCATCCAGGCATCTCACCCTTCTTCATTCAGGCATCTCACCCCCCCTTCATCCAGGCATCTCACCCCCTTCATCCAGGCATCTCATCCCCCTTCATCCAGGCATCTCGCCCCCCATCATCCAGGCATCTCACCCCCCCTTCATCCAGGCATCTCACCCCCCCTTCATCCAGGCATCTCACCCCCCTTCACCCAGGCATCTCACACCCCTTCATCCAGGCATCTCACACCCCTTCATCCAGGCATCTCACCCCCCCTTCATCCAGGCATCTCGCCCCCCTTCATCCAGGCATCTCACCCCCCTTTCATCCAGGCATCTCACCCCCCTTCATCCAGGCATCTCACCCCCCCCTTCATCCAGGCATCTCACACCCCTTCATCCAGGCATCTCACCCCCCCTTCATCCAGGCATCTCATCCCCCTTCATCCAGGCATCTCACCCTTCTTCATTCAGGCATCTCACCCCCCCTTCATCCAGGCATCTCACCCCCCTTCATCCAGGCATCTCATCCCCCTTCATCCAGGCATCTCGCCCCCCATCATCCAGGCATCTCACCCCCCCTTCATCCAGGCATCTCACCCCCCCTTCATCCAGGCATCTCACCCCCCTTCATCCAGGCATCTCACCCCCCTTCATCCAGGCATCTCACACCCCTTCATCCAGGCATCTCACACCCCTTCATCCGGCATCTCACCCCCCCTTCATCCAGGCATCTCGCCCCCCCTTCATCCAGGCATCTCACCCCCCCCTTCATCCAGGCATCTCACCCCCTTCATCCAGGCATCTCACCCCCCTTCATCCAGGCATCTCACCCGCCCTTCATCCAGGCATCTCACCCCCCTTCATCCAGGCATCTCACCCCCCCTTCATCCAGGCATCTCACCCCCCTTCATCAAGGCATCTCACACCCCTTCATCCAGGCATCTCACCCCCCCCTTCATCCAGGCATCTCACCCCCCTTCATCCAGGCATCTCACCCCTCCTTCATCCAGGCATCTCACCCCCCTTTATCCAGGCATCTCACCCCCCCCCCTTCATCCAGGCATCTCACACCCCCTTCATCCAGGCATCTCACCCCCCCTTCATCCAGGCATCTCACCCCCCCCTTCATCCAGGGCACTCACCCCCCCTTCATCCAGGCATCTCACCTCCCTTCATCCAGGCATCTCACCCCCCTTCATCCAGGCATCTCACCCCCCTTCATCCAGGCATCTCACACCCCCTTCATCCAGGCATCTCACACCCCTTCATCCAGGCATCTCACCCCCCCTTCATCCAGGCATCTCACCCCCCCTTCATCCAGGCATCTCACCCCCCTTCATCCAGGCATCTCACCCCCCCCTTCATCCAGGCATCTCGCCCCCCTTCATCCAGGCATCTCACACCCCCTTCATCCAGGCATCTCCCCCCCCTTCATCCAGGCATCTCACCCCCCCTTCATCCAGGCATCTCACCCCCCCTTCATCCAGGCATCTCACCTCCCTTCATCCAGGCATCTCACCCCCCCTTCATCCAGGCATCTCACCCCCCCTTCATCCAGGCATCTCACACCCCTTCATCCAGGCATCTCACACCCCTTCATCCAGGCATCTCACCCCCCCCCCTTCATCCAGGCATCTCATCCCCCCTTCATCCAGGCATCTCACCCCCTTCATCCAGGCATATCACCCCCCTTCATCCAGGCATCTCACCCCCCCTTCATCCAGGCATCTCACCCCCCCTTCATCCAGGCATCTCGCCCCCTTTCATCCGGCATCTCACCCCCCCTTCATCCAGGCAGCTCACCCCCCCTTCATCCAGGGCATCTCACCCCCCTTCATCCAGGCATCTCACCCCCCCCTTCATCCAGGCATCTCACACCCCCTTCATCCAGGCATCTCACCCCCCCCTTCATACCAGGGCATCTCACCCCCCTTCATCCAGGCATCTCATCCCCCCTTCATCCAGGCATCCAACCCCTCATCCAGGCAGCTCATCTACCCCCCCTTCATCCAGGGCATCTCACCCCCCCTTCATCCAGCATCTCACCACCCCGCCTTCATACAGGCATCTCACCCCCCCTTCATCCGGCATCTCACCCCCCCCTTCATCCAGGCATCTCACCCCCCCTTCATCCAGGCATCTCACCCCCCCTTCATACAGGCATCTCACCCCCCACCCGCCTCACCTCCCATGGCTGGAGAGTGTAATCAGTGTTGCCTGTCCACCTCTCTGTTACTTTAGGATGATGAGGTGAAGTGTGAAGAGGCACTAAGCCCTAAACTCTGTCTGCCTCTGTGACGCATGAAGGGCAGGAAGTGGAGCGGTGAATGAGAAAATCTGTTGACAAGCCCCCTCTACAGTGGAGGGTACGAGAAGTGCTACAGTGCAGGGGCAGGTCATTTTATTTATATTCAGGTATCTTATAAATAGGCTGGATGAGTCTTTTAAAGGAAGTGCTTGTTATGTTGATCCATTTTTTCCATGCCAACTGCTGTCATGTTTTAAAGTAGGTAGGCGTAGATCTTATGCAAATGAACACATTGCTTATATTGTTAAATATCCAATTGGTATTCCACTCATAGCTTTACCCATTAGTCACTATGTACTAATTCTACTTTACGAATCTCTGCACATAAAGTATTAAGTAAGACGTTTATCTATACAGTATTTAATTCTGCATAGAAGAGTTACATTGAGTGAGTCGAGCTCTAACGTCACGCTGCAAATATTCCCTTACAGCAACACAATCATTATTTGTCTGTATTTAATTAACTGTGGCTCAGCAACGATAAGGCAAGGCAACTTTATTTATACAGCACCTTTCAACACAAGGCAATTCAAAGTGCTTTACATGAATGAAAAACATTAAGAGCATTAAGAAATAGTGGTTGACAGAGGGTTTGTAGAAAGCATTTCTTAAGTGCTGTTTTGGGATTCAAATTGATCCTAAATGAGGTCCTTATATAGAGAAGTCTCACAGTAAATCTATTGTTAATTGTGTTGTGCTGTTTTTGAAGGGGAATGGCCTCCATGTTAGCCTTATAATCACATAAAAGCACTGTGAATTGAATTTACAGTCAATTAAGGCCTTGGTTCTAACAGCACTCACTCATTACTGTGTTTTTGTGCTAATTGATGATACTACTTTTTTCACTTTAAACACTATAAAAATCAATTGGATGAATAACATTGATTCTTCAAATATGGACGAACACATGTTACAGAGGACTTATCGCAAAAATGTGCAAGAAAGAAAATAGGACTAAATGTGTCCCACTTACCATAGTCCGTGTTCTCAGGCTCCCAACAGTTGGACGGCCAGAAATATGGAGCCTGACGAGAAACAAGTGAAAAGGTGAGAGTGGAAAACTGTGGATCAACCAGTGGTTAGTGACTAAAAAACAGAGTCAAATCCTTGCAGGTGTTTGTATACTTTTAAGACTTTCCGATGAAATCTGAGGAGGCGACAACCTTTGTGAGATTGTTGTTTTTGCCTCGGAGACACATCAGTGCACCTGATTGCTTTGCACCACTATGTGGGCAATCAGAATATGTGTATTATCAGTATTGAACAGACTCCTAATACTTTTTGTTCCCTGGTTAGAGGCATCCTGGGATGTTGCAGAGGCGTGGGAGTACTGCAGCAACACAACAAAACGAGTAGCAATGGAAGCTGCAAAACAAACAGTTGGGAAGCAGAATAATAAAGCCAGCAGGCGAGGAACAGATGCTGATTGGATGATGTTTGAGATAGCTGGGAGGAGATTTGAATCACAGTTTCAAAAGCATTCACTTGTTTCAATAAAAACAGAAATTGTTAATTGTTTTTCACTTTCCTCTTTTGTGTTTCTCTTTGATTAGCACTTAGTTTACCTCGAAAATGAAACGCTACTGAATGGTCTTTATGAATCTTTTTATGTCGAACAGCCCTCGACTTCTCTTCCACTTCACTTTGAATGAAAAGCAAGGTCAAAGCTTGATAATGTGAACTGCCGTCTCCTTTAATTAAAGAGCTCCTCCAACAACTCCGTGAAGAGGAAGGAAGGAATGAAGATGCTACACAGAGATCATTTTTCGCCACGTGCCATTTCCCACTGAGTAATGTCATAACGTTGTTTCCCATTTTTAATTAGGACATTCTGGTTAGAACAGTCTGGCTTAATTAATCTGTGACTTCAATGCCACCGTTTTATCTGCGAACAATGGAGGAGTAAAATGTCAGCACGCTTTCCTTTCCTTTTTGTCCCTTGATGAGACTACACTTTGTGTCTCAGTCAGGCTTTTGGTTTCCTCCTACTCACACCCGGCTTCACTCGCTCGCTTGATGAATATTTGAACAGATCACCATTCATTTTTAATAGGGTCACAGGATCCCAACATAGTACTGAAGAAGCTGCAGACAGGGACTTGTGTTTCATCAAGATTGGTGTGTTGTAATTCCCAAACAGGCAAAGTAATCTTAAGGTTATTAAGGTCTGTATGAAAAATAAGCGCCTCCACAATCAGATTAACCTCGCCTGCTCATATCTCTCACACTATAATGCTGGATTAGTTTGAGCTTAGGTCTGATTTGAAAGGCACAGGGCAATTTGCAGTTATAGAAGAACAACAACGATTGTAATCCGTTTATAATAAAGTGCCATTATTAGACCCATGTGTAAAGCCATTACTCACAAGCTAACATTTCTTGCAAATTTACAATTGTTACACAAGGATGACGCCAAATTCAGGGTGGCTTATTTTCTATAGAGATCGGTTTGAGTTTCTGAAAACTAAAAAGGTTGCCTCAATATTTCTTCCTGTCTCCATGTGCATACTGTCCCAAATGTGTCTATATTTAATGTTGCATAAAAACATTAAATATCTCAAATGTGCAGTCCATTGAAAATACAATGGACGTTATCTAATTCATAAGGTCTCTTTCCACATCTTATGTTACATAACGTAGAATACCACTCTTAGGAATGACCTCACACTGCATGGAAATGTTAACAATGTTTAAAAAATCAATGTGTTGGCCGTCATGGCAACATTTGATATACCACTCAGTATCAGGTGATAAAAGAGACGTTCAATTACATATTTCAGGATCGTTAAGAGATGGTGTAACCCTAAACCTATAAGATTAACACTGAGTATTGAGTACTAGAAACCTAATTTCACAGAACTAACTTGGTTGCACTCTGAGGATCAGTCTAGACTGTAAATCACAACAGTCTCTACTAGACCACCACACAATACAGGCTGTAACGCCACTGCTGTGCAATAACAAACACATTCCCCCACTGAAGGGCATGGAAGGATTTCTGATTCTGATGATCCAAATAAACACTATCTATTGATACTAAATGTTGCCACTTCTCCTGTTTTTATAATCGCTCTCTGCTCACCTGAAAGCGGTAGAAAGTGCCGTCGTCTTTGAGGGAGAGGACGTGGTCTGAGATGGGGAAGAAGTACCCCTGAGCTGCGATGAGACTCCCGATGTGCATGGCCTCAGCTGTGAGAGGACGAGAACAAGAAGCACTGATCAGTACTCAGCTCTTCACATATTATCTGTGATACAATATCCACTTGGATGTAATCAACTAAGCTGTGGAAATATCAGGAAAATGACATTAAAATACACGCTTTTGAGTGAGAAATGACTAAAATACATGAAGTAGCTGACTTTTCAGAATATATGAATATCCAAACATGTAAAATAATGTTTATGAGTCACTTTTAAAGTGTTTTATTTCGATAGCCTGCTGAATCTTTCTGAATTTAAATTGGATTTCAGCCCAGGGTTGGTTTGAGGGGAGGATGTACATGGATGACTCAAAGATTCAATGTCCAGGCTGTGGGATCTGAACCAACAATAAACACTGACTCCCACCACCATGCCTCGGGTCAGGTCAACCACACAACAGTTTGAAAGCAAAATATAGCTTTCCTTTCTTTCTTCCCTGCTCATTCTGTGCTGTCTTTGCCAATGTTGCCAACTCATCCCAACAGCCTTTTCTGTGAAAATGTTTGAGTGACTTTTGGTAAGTGTAGGTGCAAAAATCTTCTGTTATGTATTTCAATCATGGCAGTGTGTATGCTTCTTAAAGTATGACATTCAGTGCTTACCACAAACTGTATAACCTTTCATATACCGGGCTGCTGTGAGAAACTTATCTAGCAGTAGACCCCAAGCCTGTTTTTCAGGTTTCAGGCTCGAAAATGACATGCCCAGAACAAATGACTATAACTTCACTTCTAAAAGGGTTAAATTAATAATATTTTTTCTCAAAGCAAGGTTACATCTGTGAGATGGATGTAGATGTGTCAGAATCAATATAGATGTTTCTGTGTCAGAGTGAATTCAGATGGAACATAGTAAAAAAGTGTAAATTCTTACCTCTGCCTAACAAAAAACCATTACTTATAGTGAAAACCACCCTTGAATGATGGGTTAGTAGCCTAAAAGCTTTAGGAATCCAAAGTATAACATATAATAAGTACCCTGTATTAAGATTGAGGCAAAACAAGTGAAAATTGACCTTTTTAGAGATATTTAGGGAAAAACAGTCCAGGCGGACTAAGCTTTGGGCACATTTGGGCACATCTGGTTTCATCAGTGCCATTTGATCTTTTTCAGGTACCAGACTGTAACAATCATGTTTATAACATTGAATCATCACTATAGTTATTCATTCCATCAAAAAAAAAAAAAAAAAAAAAATTATTGTAATATTTAACCTGCTAATTATGATCATGGATTTGAAAACTGATGTTGTTTATTTGCTATGTTCTGGCTGCTAGCTCAGTGAATTATTGCCTGCAGTGATGGGGTGTATACCCATGGAATCTGTGGAATCTCAGCTTTCAGATGATGTGTTGTTTGTGCAGAAAGTATAATTATAAATTATCATTTTTGTGAGTTATGAGCAGAGTCATTAGTCCGTATTTGCTAAGGGCTCATTGAAAGGCTTCTTGTGGGAATTATTATTATTATTTTTTTATTATTTTTTGTATAGTCAGTTAGCTGAGTTTCTTCCCGTCAGCTGGGTGTGGAACATTAATAGTTTCATAAATGACACTTCAGAGATCACACTGGTGCTAGCAGATGTAGCATTTTCGGACCCTTCGGCGTGTCCGTGGGGTTTAACAGATTTAAAGCAATTTCTCCACATGAAGATAAATGTTTCCCTGTGTTTTATATTGCACATTATACATTTGACAGCCACATAATGTCCAACTCAAATAATTGGTTATTTGTGCCTGCAATAATCTAGAACTGGGAAATGCTGCATCCAGTAGATTCTGTATTTCCGTTTTCTTTACTAAAAAAACGAAAGCTTTTGTTGTCATGGGAGGCTGTTTCCTTTAACAAAGTTATTATTTAGCAGGGTGTTATCGTCTGTCAGACCTCACCTGGATCCTCTATGGCCAGGTTCTTCATCAGCCACTGAACAATATCTGTACCTGAGAAAGGACAGAGGAAAAACACAGATGTTATTACAGTAAGTGCATGGTGGCATGTAAGAATATGGGGGGGGAAAAGATCAAAGAAGTAATAAAGAAATGAAAGGTTCTTTTCATCCTCTAATCTTTTGAACCACATTTTAAGGCTGAATTTAAAGTATATAATTTATTCACCTTTAAATAAAAAACTGAACAAGAAAAGATGGATCAAATAAAATATACACAATGACTTCCATTGGGTCTAAATTCATAATTAGTAAATAACGACAAATGACATTTCCCAAATGACCTATAAACTGAAAACACCGAGTTATCTTGGTAAAAGGTAAAAGTCCTAAAATGCCCAAATGTAAAGTTATCTTATCCCACTGACCTTCAGAGCAGAAATATTCAGAGAATGTATCTTTTAAAATAGCTAAAGAAGATACTAAAAAGCATTTTGTCATGGCGGGGAGAGAATCATCTCATGTGTTCTTCTTTCTCTCAGTCCATGTTTTAATTCTTCATCATTCATTGGTTTTTCTTGCCCCCAGCGATCAGCTTCAAACATTTGAGCTGCTACTCTACAAATCCATCCGCCGCTGTAGTAATTGTGTTTATTGATATGCTCTGCTTATGGCATATTGAGCTAATGCATTTTCCAGAATTTCAAGGACTAAGAGAAAGAAAAATGTTAATGGCCTTTCTTTGTTTCCAACATTAGTTCGGGGTGTGTCAGAGCCTCCCACGTGGCTCCAGAGTTTTAGAGTGATTTGGATTATGAATCGAAGAAACAACAGCCTGCAGACTTCAATCCCACCTGCAAGAGCAACTGACTGATAATGTTTTTATTTTATTTTTTGTAAATCTTTCCCTGCGGTTCCACACACCAACAGGCCCAGATCCACTGCAGCAGTCAGAGGTTGATGTGCCTTGCTTAAGGGCACTTTGACAGTAGGAGGACAGCATTACTCGTTCTGCTTCCACACTCACTTTCTTTTACAAACATTTAATTATGTGTTGTCCTCCCACTTTCCCTCCAGCTATTCAGTTATTCTCCAGTAAGACATTGCTAAAAAAAAAACAGAGCCGCAGCCTCAACAGAACCAGAAGTAAATGCAGCTACAAAACACATGTGTTACGTAAACACCTGGGATTGTTGTTTCAAACGTACAGGCAGATAATGCAGCGATGCCTGTTTTTACAGAATCAAATGATCTCCCAGAGGTTTCTTGGAAAGCAGCTCTTTGGAACAAAATGTATGTAGTAAAAAGAAACCCAAGTTTATATGAATACTGTATCCATTACCTACTATTTACTTTAGTCTCAATGTTTGTGGAATACTTTCAAATATAACTTTATTCTCCTTACCTGTGACAACACTGGGGATTTTGGTCATGAAACTTTTGACAGTTCTGATGGGCACGCCCTCCTCTTCATCCTGGATGAGAGTGACAATGTCTTCAATCTGCAGAAAAGGGAGGACAGAGAGGAAAGACAAGGAGATATGGTTAAATAAGGGCAATGGTGAAACTTTAAAACCATCCCATTTGAGGAAAGACGTACTTAAAGATTAATGAGTACATTCAGCATTTCAATAAACCATCAGCACATTAGTTTTCTACTTTGCATTTTATACCGTATGTGCCATGTGTCTTAATTAAGGGTCTGCATCCCTTTAGGCTGCATGTTAGCATTATTTTTCACCATCTCAATTCAATCATCATCCAGTGAAAGTTGAGCTTACTTCAATGAAGCTTATCAAGACCAAAACTTCACAAGCTGACCTTTCCTGCTGCCTGTGAACGAGAAACTCCCTCTGGCGTGAACTTTAGGATTGGAGCTTTAGGATTTGGCGTGAACTTTAGGATTTAAGCCTTTGCAGACCATTTACATACACCCTTTCCTTTAGTGTGTACTAAGGAACACACTGAAGGAAAAGGAACACCCCCAAAACAATAAAAGGGCCCCTAAATAATAAATAAGCCAAGGAAGTGACATACCACTTTTCTATGGGACTTATAGTGTAGATCCGTCACTGTTGTTACTGTACATGGTCAAAAATATCCATAAAAGATACTACAACAGCATAAAGTAGGAGGACAATCTGAAAACTGAGTCAAATAGCATAATTTGATTGAAGCCGATGAGGTTCAGCAGGAGCAGCACGTGCCTTTGGGCTGATATCACAGCTGTACAGTTGCTAAATGAAACACAGCGCCCACTTTGCACTGTAGTAGTCAGATCTGTTGTTTTGATTGCAAAGTTGACACCCCCTCTCTGCACAGATGCTTCTTTGTTTGCGTCAGAGAGTGGGATGTGAGAAGTTGGTCGCTCTGGAGACAGATATCACAAGAGTACCACACAGCTTTACTCTGAATCTGTACAAAACACATCATGTGAACACTCACATTCATGCATGGACAGAAAGGAAAAGCACTTTCGAGTGCTTTTACAGTGTTTGATAATGCACATATGTCATCATGCTGTGTGCAGACCCTTTCAGCTTTAAGAGTATATTCATAAAGTAGCTCTTAGTGGAGTACAACTCTCACAGGCACCCACGCCAGGTCAAAGAACGCTGTACATACTCCAACAACAGACTTAATGTGCAGTGCTTTAAATGGAAACAACATACATTACATCCTGTATGGATTTTCTGAAATGTTTCTGATTCTTTGACAGATTTTAAATCATGAAACATATAGTGATATTTACATCAAAACAATAACATTACAAGTAGTTTCTGGTATGAGTAGCATGTAAGATTATTGTTTATAACATTTCCTCTTTAAGGACATGGTGGGTGAGTATCTGCTACAGAAGAGAAATTGAACTGCTTTAGCAAATAAAAGAGCGAAAGCATATTTTGCACAACAAAGCTGTTCAAATATGCAGTTTCTTTTCAGGTCCCACAGCAAGACCTTCAGTAGGTTTCTTGGAAATACAAGGATTTGTTGTTTGGTTAGGTTTGGATTCTAATATATTTCTAAAATGCATCATGCTAGACCAGTGTTTCTCAAACTTTTTCATACCAAGGACCACTTAACCAATAAAAAAAACACTCGCGGACCACCTAACTCCACAAACATCCAAAAACACATCGTTTTTCTAGAACAGATTACAAATTGCTGAAAATGGTACAAACAAGTGGCAACATGTGTGGTGAAGGTGTTGCGCTGGGCTATATCATGCAATCAAAAGTGAAACTTAAGCTCGCTCCATTGCGGAGATATCCCCGCGGGAGTGTGGAAAACTTAAAGGGGACCTATCATGCAAAATGCACTTTTGCACGTCTTTTATACATGAATATGTGTCCCCGGTGTTCCAGGGAACTCACCAAGTGTCAGAAAACACAACCCTCTCTATTTTCCTCCATACCCAAATCTCTAAAAAAGGGGCTGCAACGGATCTGATCAAAACGATTTGAATACTGTCCTGACGTCAGGACGGTGGCGCTACGGCTATTGGGCCAACTCCACCAATCAGGAGGAGACAGCCACGGACATTGCCGTTCGAAAGCGCTGGAGACGCTGTAGTACATATGCCAGGCCTGTAGGTGGTGCTGTTCTGCCCTTATCTGCCCTTACAAACACAGAGCTAAAAAATGTCAAATTGAGCAAAATGAGGCATGGCTAAAATGCATGATCTGTTTGGTATTTTGCACAAAAAAAAAGTATAAATATGCCTTTATATAAGTATGGTCCTACACTATATTATTCAAATATAGCATGATAGGTCCACTTTAAATAAATACATTTATTTCAATTGTGAAATGGACCACCAGTGGTCCGCGGACCACACTTTGAGAAGCACTGTGCTAGACTGATTCACATTGTTTTCCTTTGATCTTGCAGACCACCAACCCTTACCAGGATGAAACAGGTATTTCAGAATCATTGGAGATAAAGGACTAGGCAAAAGCTCTGGAGATCTAAATAATAAAAGCATGAAACAAAGCGAGAAAGCGTAGTTCGTGAAACATTGAAGCATAACTTCAACTGAGTCTGGATTTATAGGTGGCCTGAACCTTTCAGACGAGGTGATTTTTTGTCAGCTAAGTGCATTGCTCTGCGACATAATTACAGCAAGTATCAAAGAATGAAAGGCTCAAAAAGCATATCACATTCACCTCAAGACAAGATGTTCCCAGCTAAGACTCAAACTGACACCCCGTCTGCTTTTACCTCTGCGGCCATCAGTCTGCTGTCACCCTGTTCCTCTTTCTTGTTGAAAATAAACACATCCCGGCTGTCTGCCATGAGCAAGGGCACAGGCAGCCTCGGGCTCCACATCAGAATCAATATAATAATACGATTCTAACAAGACCTTGATGGTCTGTGGAGACAGCTGCTCAAATTACTTTAATGGTTTCCGCTGTCATTAACAATTCACTCCTGCCCCTACAATCAAACGGGTATTCACAACAGGTCTATAACAGCTGACAGAATTTTAGGAAAATACGCCCAAATTGCTGCCTTTAAAGATCACAAAATGGTGGGTTGATAATCTTGACAAACGGTACACATATTAAAATTCATTGTTTCCCTTCACATGGATTCAACACTTTGAGTCATAGTTGCATTAGATTAGTCACAGTAGTGAGTATAAAAAATACAGCTATATATATATATATACTGTATGTTGGATTATTACTCATACAAGTTTGCATCATCGCTGGATGCCACTGTTGTTGAACAAAAGGAAGAAACTCAAACTTGAAGATCAGAAAATAAAGATGAAAATACTTTACTTTTCTCATCATTGGGGAATGGATTAACAACAATCTAATGATCTCAAAACATCTTACTAAAACTAAGTAAGTGACACACAATCAAAAATAACTCAAGGAGCATCAACTTTGAAGCTCTGCAAGGCACTAAACCTATCTGTTTTCCACTGTTTTCGGGATATGCGCCTGTGTTTCTGTTGTGACTTTGGGCACAGTCTAATGGAAAAACATTCCATCAGATGTATTGCAAGCGGCGCAATTTACCGCCCTGTGGGAAAGTAGGCGTCTGATTACAGTGTTATCACCACGCACTCAACATTGAACAGCTAGTGGGCTGGCAGGCAGATTATCAGACAGGTGGGTTATGGGGGGGGCATGACTTTGGAGTTGATTAAGGTTTAATGATATCAGTTGGAAACAGGATGGCTTCACCAGCAATGCTGATGCCTCAGTCCCTCAGTGATTGTTTGAGTATAGTTCTACCAGTGGCGAACCGTGTCTATCACAACTGGACCACTGTAGACACACACACACCCCCCCGCCGCCGCCGTTATAATGTCCGTCTCTTCACTGAATTGTCGTCTTGAAAAGGGGACTGACACCAATTCCGCAACAACATCATCTTCACCTGTTGCCATTTCAACGTTAAAAACAATAACACTTCAAATGAATTGATACGTCGCATTCATCTAGATCTTCTGTCTCGAGCCAGTGAACTAACGGGCCTTCTAGAGTACCCTGGAACCGAGGGAAACTCTGAAAGAATACGCCCATTGGCTACAAATCAATATATGATTGGTTGATCAAACTATCAATCCAAACGCTCTCATTCAGTGTAAGGGCCATTCTATCAAGGATATAGAATACCTTGGTTGAAGGATATTCTACCCAGAGACCCAGAACAACATCTGATTGGCTGCATTTCTTTTCTAACACAAAACCACTTAAATGCGTAGTGCATGGACCGAGAAAGACAAACAAATCAACGTAAAACTGTAATATTACAGATCAACAACACAGATACGATTCTCATTTATTCATTTTATTTACATTTTATAACGTTGTATTTATATAATTAAATCGATTTTTTGATTTCTGAGTGTTTCAGGGTATTCTCTGAATACCTTGAAGGCCCTGACGGTTCACCACTGAGTTCTACTTATGCAAGACTGAAAGAAGCGTCTGATTGAAAGGGAAGTGTAGGGAGGGGCATAATATACCCCAAACTGAGAAGTAAAATCATCTTCATAAGCTGATTAAAGCTTGTTGGCAGTATAACAATTAAGGTAAATATATAAATACAACTGGAACAAATGGATAGACCAAACAGGCTAACAAAAGTATTTTTCCACAAAAAAAGACCCTGCTCTTAAATTCCTGAGCCTGAAACAGCAACAATTATCTTTTCTTTACACAAAGAGAAATATGGGGATCTCTGGACCGATAAGGCCATCACTGCGGCTGAAATGAAGCAGGTTTACATCCTGCAGAGAGAGAAAATGTCAGCCATGGCCCGAGGATGTCTGCACAGGGAAACCTTGGTAACACAAACAAAATGACCTCCTCTGAACCGTGCAGCTCCAAGCCGTCCACACCGAGACAGTTTAACGATAAAGAGCAGACAGATGAGCGACATTAAAATCATCATGCAGGGATTTGAATATTCTAGTTGTTTATTTGATCAAACTAGCCTTATTTTATTTTGATTCATTGATTCTTCAGATGACTTTTGTGCATCGAGATGTATTTAGAACCTGCCAAGACTGAAGAATATCACCAAGAGCAGTCTACAAAAATAACCATTAGTTGCTAAGCATTCACTTTTGATGCATTAAAACACACGTTATATATAACTATCAAACCGTAAAGCAGTATCAGTCTATGTTTTTATTCTGTGTTTCATTCAAATGCTAATTGCCATATGTTATATACCTTGGAGATTAGGAGTCTATATCTGAAGGAGTAGCTTTGTACTTCATGAATTGATTTAGATCTCTGCAGAGAAATACTTTGCACGTGATCAGACTATGAGTCTGTTTAGTTCCTTCTGGAGCTGCTTCAGCACATCTGCATATTACCTTCAGGAGATCCTTCACAATCAAGTGCCGTCAGAAAACTGATTGCAACATGTCCCTTCATGCTTTAAGTGGCACTTGCATAATGACAAGGAACACTTGGACTGAAAGTCAAGAGACAACAACCTGAAAAGGGTTGGGAAAAGGAGGGAAAGAACTGTCCAATAGATTTGTTTTGTTTGAAATGTCATGCACGTATACAAAAAAAAAGGTATGTGATTAAAATATAAAAAGTGTCCTCAGACCAACCTGTTGTGAAGTGGGTCTAAGGCACGTATACGTAATGAAATAAGGCTGCAGTCTTACTTTCCCAGAAATGGTAAACAGAACTCTTCTACTGAAGCTTTGGGAAAGACAAATAAAAGCAGTTTATATTGATCTGTTATAGTTGATCTAATATGTGGAAAGAGAAGAGTATATACAACATGATATTACCTCAAAACTGCTGCTCTGTTTCCTTTAAGCCTGCCCAAGCTAAAGCAGAAAAGCAACATAACCTCTAATCCTTTAGGTAAGGAACCAGACAAAATGTTCCCCATGGCTATCAATCATTCATGAAAGACACTATACCACAACAATATCCAATAAATAAATATACAATTGCGTCAATTTTATGAATGAAGCATATAAGAATACATCTTAATCTTAATGCTTTAAGTGTTTAAAGGTGCAACTGCAGAAATGAAAACATATTGACGTGACCTAGGAAAGTATTTTGTCATGGATTAGCGCAAGTGTTGTGAGGAAGGGATTCACACACACACACACACACACACACACACACACACACACACACACACACACACACACACACACACACACACACACACACACACACACACACACACACACACACACACACACACACACACACACACACACACACACACACACACACACACACACACACACACACACACACACACACACACACACACACACACACACACACACACACACACACACACACACACACACACACACACACACACACACACACACACACACTTACCCATTAATGTCATATATATGATCGTAATAATCCAACTCTCTCTACAGTACATAACCAGCATCCTATCAACCTATAAAAATAAATGTTGAATAGATATATCAACACCGCCAAGGAAACAACACCCAAGAACTCACAAATGGTGCGTTAACTATTGCTGGTTATTTGTGTACGCATGAGCCAAGAGTTTCTCTACATGCCTAGCTGTTGTTTTAAAACGCTCAGTTTACTGATCCTGAAATGGCCACTCATTTTGTGGGCGGTAATAATCAGGGTCAAAGCTTGTCAAAACAGCAATGGTCGCTGTTAAAACCACCAAACCAAAATCCATTATTATAAATAATAATGATATGGTTGAAATAGACGTTTTCCCCCTGGTGACTGTGGTATGTATATATGCTTATAATCCATCCCAAAGTTCTTCATGCATCTAAAAGTCAAACAACTGATGGACTACTGCACATCACCAAGAACAAGAACATTTCTGGATGTATGATATTCTCCTATATGAAGGTGGAAATACACTGGTGTTTCAAACCTGGGTTGGTTCAATATTTGTAGACCTTCTTTGGCCCAGTGTTAGTTCTAGTTCTTGTTTGTTTCAGTATGAGATCAATATGAAGCTGCTTATATCTGTAGTTGTACAACAGGCTCTATATGTTTAGAGGAAACAGTGGAATGTGTGGTATGTATAGATGCTGTGGTGTGTACTTGAATGTGTGTGTAGGTGTACTGTATGTGTCATCTCGGGTAAGCGTTCCTCCTGAGACCTCGCTCTCTTTCAGTAGTTCAGCTCCCCCCCCCCCTGCAGAGCCTGAATCCCTCCGCTGTAGATCACATCAGGCTAGGAGATTTAAAATGGGACTGCCAGGGGTCATTCCTGAAATAATGCTATTTTTTGTATTATATCCATCTATTGTGTATGCTGGTTTATTCATATTGCTATGAAGGATTGAAGCATTGTACTCTTTTATTTACACTCTGAGTCCTCTGAGAATAAAGGCTTGTCTGGGTCTTTTGTAGAATTACATTTTCAGCAATCAGATCATAATATAAAATATATACTTTATTTACGCAATGTTGGATAAAAAAAAAGGTATCTATCTATCTATCTATTTTAATAACAAGTCATATTATTGTTATATTTAGCTTTACACTAAACATTTAAAGCTCACTATCATTGTTACTGTATAGTCCCAGTATAATATATGATCTTGTATATAACATAAGCTGCTGTATTATTATTTTAAAACCAACCCGTTACAATCCATCTGATTAATATTTTGTATAGAATCAATTCAAGACTAATATTGCTTTGAAAGGAATAAAACAGGGCATCTTAATGTTTAATCTTATCATCCATAAACCTTTGAGAGGATATCAGATAAATAAAAGGCCCCTGGCGCTCTGGACCAAAGTTCAGAGAGAATAATAAGCATCAATATTTATAAAGAGATAGTCTTTGTGAAATACTTGTTACCAATCCAATTGTTACGGGGAGCTAACATGTTAAAGGGGCCCTGTTATGCTCAGGTTTCATATTTGTGTTGTGTGCCTCTATCTACTGAACTCTTTGCTACGTATGAAAAGGATATTTTACACAACTCTCACTAACATCAGGAGGCTAACTATGATACCTGGACCTTCTGTCAAAGTGTGCAGTTACAAAGTTCTGATAATGAATCTCCCTTGTGATGGAAATTGTTTAATAAAGTATGGGCACGTACATTTCACGAACCTGCACTTCCATAAGACGATTGCAATCAAAGAATTGGGTAATCCCACATTAAATCTAATATCTCATGCAGGATAATAGCCTTACTCTTTAAATCGAGAAGAGGATTACCACGCCAACTTGGTAAAGGTCAAATTAGTCATCAAACTTATTAAAAGTAGAATGCATGTGTGTGGGCATCAGTCACACATACAGTGTTTCACTCACACACAGAAAATGAATTGCCATTCACCCAGAGTGGGCGTAATGAGTGTGGAGAGTGAAGCCGTCTGAAGGTCAGATACGCAGGATTGGAGACACTGATGATGAGTCTGACTGGTTTCAGCCCAGCGCTCCTGCATCAGGGTGATGGGGCTGTTAATGGAAGTGTAATGACAACAGGATGGCTCTGACACAGCTGAGTGCCGGTGAGTCTCCGTCTGACAGCCGACGCCATCTCTCAGTGATTATGTAGCCTGTCAGAGATCTGGACCACGAAATAAATGTGGTTTGAGAAACAACTCATATTGTTTCTCCTACAACAACAATAACAAATGAAAAGATAATCTAAAAATCAGTGGTCGAGTGTACTTCAAAAGTACTCACCCATGGCTACTGTTCATATCATTCACAATTGGTTAGATGGAGCAGGCTATTGAAGAAAAAATAATGCTTCCTTATAAATATGTTTTGTAGAAAGATACTATAAGTTTGTGTAGCGCTGATTCTGAACACTGCATTAGTGTTATTGTGTAAAGTGAGAACAAGGTGACTGTGTTAACGTGGTGATAAAAGTGTGTTAAACATGAAGTTACAGTCATGTTTTGATTTGATAAAGCAGCTGTTTCCTGTTCTGCTTTGCGAGTATGTCTGTTTGTTCAAATGGTTACTAAGGGATCAAAAGAGAGCTGATGTTTCGCTTTCAGTTAAATGGAAGACTTCATTATTTTTCTATCTTTGTCCCATCTACATCTCATTCGTATCATTGTTTAACTATTGCAGTTTTATTTTCTGCAGCCATACTGGCAGCTCGGTGAAGTGCATTTGAATGCTCCCTATGAAGATGCTAAAAGACTATTAGCTAATTAGCATTTAATAGCTGATAGGGATTTCATTTGTTTAGCAAGTATTTATTTAGTAGTATAATAAACTAAAATAGGAATGTGGAAAAATATCTCTCCATTAGTTTTCAAGAAATGTCTCATAACCCTGCCTTAAATCCTGGCAGAAAAAGTCATATCAGTATTTCAGATTTTCCATCCATTGGTGTAATGTCGAAAACTACAATTATACACCCCTTGACCCCTTTGACTTTGGCAAAGTGCAAACACTACTGCATTCTGAGAAAATTTGCCCAACGGAGTATAAAGAACAATGTTAGAAATATGTTAATCCATCATAGCAAATACAAAACCAATCCATCTAGAGTTCAGCCCTGTGTAAAAAGATTCAAATCAGCTTAATGGTGTGTATGCAATCACATCTTTATCACAAAATCACAGACATTTGGAGATCAATCCTCACATTGTAGGACGAAGCTATTTTTATTGCTAATCATTTTCCTTTGATAGGTTATATCAGTGGTTCTCAACTGGTCAGGCCTCGGGACCCACTTTTTACTTGGTCAATACATCGCGACCCAACATTTTGAAGCACTCAAATCTATTCAACAAAAAATCATGCTGTAATATACGCTTTTCAGCATACAATATTAATTAAAGTTTAGTACAGTGAATATATCCCTTATATCCCTTCACAGAACTAAAGTATGATTTAAAAAAAGGTTTAATGAGATTTTGGAATCAAAGCTGAACTATATAAAAAGGCACACATGCTGAACACCCAACCCCAGAAGGGGGTTCTGGGGGGTTTCTCCCCCCAGGAGATTTTTAGAAATACTAACATAAACTACGCATTCTGGTACACTCTGAGAAGAAAATAACTAAATCTATTACTACCCGACATGTTAATAATATTGTATGCCATTGTTTGTTTTTCACTTTGTTCCGACAGCTGAACTTGCTGCTCCACACAGAGAGAAGAGCAAAGAGGAGATAGTCTGTGTGAATTACTTTAAATTGTGGGTAAGGGTAGGTAGCTCCCATTGTTCTGTGACCTGTCAGTCATCAAACCGGGGGTCATATTTCATCATGTGTTCATTTCTATCTGAAGTTGTACCCATGGATGTATAAAGAAGAGTTCTACCGCAAAGTTATTCTCCGTGGGGACTTCCGGCAACAATCTTGATTCTGATTGGCCAGAAGACTCGAAAAAACATCAGCAAAGATGTTTTATTGAGAAGATGATCACTACGTGACAGAAGTTTTCAAAACCGTTTATGGTCTCCGGTACTTCCAGTCCAACGCCTACTGCATGCACAGCGTTAGAAAATCGGGCCTTCAAAATAAAAGTTTGACTTTTTTCCCAAAAAAAAAAAAAAATTCCAAATTTTTATTTCAACTTTTTTTTCTTCACTCACACATCCGGGACCCACTCGAAATGGGTTCGCGACCCACTTTTGGGTCGCGACCCACCAGTTGAGAACCACTGGGTTATATCTTATCCAAATTATACTGTAAACAACTGAGTGTGAAGGGGTTCAGTTTATCTCTTTCACACCATGTGCCCTAAAATTCTGATGTGTTATTACAATAACATACTACAGATGCATCAGTTTACCTACTTACATATGCTGAGTTTTAGTGGTATTACTTAATATTGTGTTTGCATATATGTACTGTAAATGGTAGTCTGGCGTTTAGATGTAAAACAGTGAAATGACAGTTGTCCCAGCTGGAGTCCCAGACGGACAAACAGCTGCTTTCAAGTGTCAAGGTATATTTTTAGCCACTCCTTTGGGTGGTTGTTGTATGCTGGAAATAATTTCCCTCTTGTTGTTGGGAGAGTGGAAGGCTGCTTCAAGACTCCCACTAATGTTCTGCTGATTGCCCTTTTCTCTTCAAGGACATCACAATCACCACTTGCAGTGTGTGTGGACAAAACCACTGCTGTTCTGAGGTTAGTTTGTTCAACTTCATTATTAATAACCTGTCCCTCTGATTGAGAATTCCTCCAACACACTACAGGAAAGGGGAAAACCCCAAAAAAGCATAATAATCTTCTGCATAAAAGTTGTGCGTGAGCAAATGTATGCCATTAGAACAATGTAATAAAGGTATTAGTTGGTCGCTGTTGTATGCCTACCATGAGGAAAACAGCCCAGCTCAGGAAGTCCATCCTGCCTCAGGAGATGCTGATTCAATTTTACTCTGCAATAATTCTATTTCATGTACATCCATCATCGTGGGATGCAAAACAACAAGACACAAAACTATTCTGTAGAATACTGTAACAACATTCACAGGAACAATCCCTGTGCCACAACCGTGCAACACCAAGCATCCATTTTACTGTAATTTATTCTTAAAGGTCACCTATTATGCAAAATCCACTTTTTCATATCTATTATACATCAACATGTGTCCCCTCTGTGTAAAGAGATTCTAAAAGTTTCAGGAAAAAAGATTCGCTCACTTTTTGTCCTGATCCATTTATATAAAAACCTGTCTGAAAATGAGCTGATCAGATTTTGGCCACTTTATGATGTCATAACGATTTATTTGGCTTGTGTAACCATTAGCCAATCACGAACCAAGGTAACCCCCCCCCCCACCTTATCACCTGAATCTCCTCCTAGAGCACCATTGTGTTCTTTTTAACCAAATATCTCTCAGAGGGGCGTGGGGAGGGGCTCCTTATTTTCATCTAAAGTAACAGACAGAGAATCAGCACTTTTGAAACAGGGCTGAAACAGAGGGGATTATGGGATGCTGCAATGATCTGTTTGGTGTTTGGAGCCAAACACTTCAGAGACATGTTTTGTATATATCTGAGACCTATAATATATTGATGAAAAACAGTATAATAGGGGACCTTTAAGCTACATCACTGTGCAGCAACACCATATCATCAGCATCTCTGACTCCACACCAGCTCCAAACCCAACTGTTTGAGCAGTTAGGGGGAGGAGGAAATGATGAATTCCTGAGGTCAAAAGTTCTCAATGAAAACTTGGTGATGGAGTTTTGTGCCTGGCAGAGCGCCACAGACAGCAGCGTGTGAACTGAGGCCAAACACTCCCTGGGCAACAATCAATCCAGACAGTTTTCATTGCTCCCAGCAGCGGACACCAACAGAGCTGACCTCGCGTATCAAAGCCAGACACATCCATACCTGGCAGAGAGTAGGTAATCATCATCACAGAGGCTGATTATTTTACTCTTCCTGTTCACACATAGTTCTGCCATCAAATGCAATTACTGTGACATGAAATAACAACTTATCCTGTCCTCATAAAACAAGAGGTATGGCCATTGTTATCATCATTAACATCATATTTATCATCAACGTCAGAGCTGGGAATGACATTTAGATATTCCAGAGAGACTAAAATGTGTCTAAAAAGGTTTCCGTGTTATTTTATCCCCACAAATGCACATTAAATAAACCAGACCACAGAGAAAATTCACATTTTTCTGTTTTGGTAGAACAGCTCTGAGCTCAGTATGTCCCTAATTAGCTGTCTTCTCTCTTTGAATAACATTACTTTTTGATAATTGCCAGTGTCATTTATCTAATGTTTCTTAAACTTCTGATGAAAGTGCAAGACAAACACTAGCTACAAATAAATAAATGAAAGACTTCAAAGTAAAAAAGCACTTTCCTTTTAAATACGAGACCATGAGCATTTCAACTTCTTTCCTAATTTGTTAGAGAAAAGCAGTGATTAGGGACGGGTGTGTGGGTGTTTTAGGACAAGCGCTCATTAAAATCTTACCCAACACTTCAAGGATTCAACTTGAAATAGCACTCATCATGTCAGGACTATTGCCGGAGCTTTTGGGTATAACATTAGAGCTTTGAAGTCTCTCTGAACAAAATTATGTGTTGTACAAATGTGTAGTGCGTCAGCTTTTCCCGTTGTTACACAAAGGCAAAACGACGTAGGCTAAGATGTGAGCTTTTCAAGATTCCAAGTGGATGTGTCTCTTACACCCTACTGTCAATAAAGCTGATCTTCAAAACACTTTAAAACAATGCAGCAATGTGGATCTAGGGATGAAATATCATTATTGGATGGATCGTTAAAATTCGGTTTAGGTTCAATGGTTCCAAAAGGATGAATCACCATTATCTTGTAAGTGATCTTTCTTGTAAAATGCTTATGTAAATCAATTATTGTATGTAATTATGTTAACTATTTGACTGTTAAATGGATATGTATGAGGACATTTTGTTTTCCCTCTAGCCTCATCATAAGGTAAGAATTGTTACAACACTTTTATGACCAAATACCTGCAAAGCTAATGACACTCCCACCATTCTGCAAACATGCTTAACTGAGATGGTGAACGTGTTAGCATTGCCTGCTTAGCATCAGAAAGTTAGCATTGTTTTTGTGTGTGTTAAAGTTAGCAAGTGGAGCTTCACACAGCTACTAGTGGGGTTTTGTGGACTTGTTAAACAAATAATAACTGTGGCTTCATACAGAAATATAATGAGACACATCCATCGTTAAATATGAAATGGCTAATTATGATTGGCCTATACAGTAGCAATGGGAAATAAGGCAGTGTGGGCGTTGGGAGTGTTTCTTACAGTAAGTCGTTACTGCAGATACAGCAGAGACCTTACATTGCCAAGATTTCGAAATGTGCTTAATGCCCAAACTTTAGGTGATAAATGAAAAAAAAATCATAATTAACACACACACCGCTACACACACAGATTTAGGTGTAACCACAACACAAGCACACACACACAAAGTAAAACCATGGCTCGGAGTGTGTGTGATTATTTCACATTCCCAATGCATGCAGATTGAGCCTGACCAGAGCTCATTTGCAGGATTAAAAAGGATATGTTGGGTGTTGTTGGCCATGACCAAAACCTCTCACCCTGGGGAACAGTTCATAAGCAATTTCTGAGCAAATCGATGAGGGCTGAGATTTGAGAAACAGGCAAAAAACGCACCGTCTGTGTGGGAATAAAGACTGAGACCTCAATAGCTCTGCAGGCAAAGCACTCTGGCTCTTCTGTCTGTGTATTCCTCTTCTCCCCTCTCATGTGTTATCCCTGCACGATCTTTTGTCCTGGCACTGAAGAAAACGTAAAAAGAATCTGTGGAAATTGTAAGCCTGAAGTTTTAATCAGAGACTTTTTGCATGGCTCCTTGGCCAGATAGTGGAGCAAACCAGAGGCTGTGAATCTGATTTGAACAAATAATTACACCATCTGTTAGACACCATTTAGAGAAGTGTTGTGAGGGGCTTCAGCCTTATCTTTTACAACCTGTCTCTACTCTGGATCCTGAACAAATGATACATCTATTAAAAAACTGCATACCTCTTGTCTTCAGTTTACAGGATGATTTCTTTAGATGCTTATTTCCAGCTCTGCAATTTTCTAGTGAACCGATCCTGTGAGGTGAGGAAGGGCCAGAGAAGAAATACAGTTGGTATTTTCGCATAAAGCCTAAATCCCTTAGGCTGTGTTTGTAATAGATTTTTTTTTTTTATCTTGAAGCTGTATCAGTCTAAACTTCTTGGTGTTCTTTTTTCACGATTAGCTGTTTTAAATATGCGCACAGAGAGGAATAATAACATCTTAAAAAAGTCTTTCATCAACTGATTTGTGCTGTGGTCAGGATTTCTTCTAAACTTTTGCGTTGGTCACACTTTGAAAGATGCAAGCATTTCATTTTGATTTTAATCTTTTCCAATATGTACTGACTTGTTTAAAGCTGGTCTGTCAAAAGCTATAAAATATAGAACATTTTGGTTTTGAGTTTAGCAATATGTATCAAGAGCAATGCAGTTGTGAGACCTGACTACCTTTTCGTAATGGACTACCAGGTTAACATAAGGGCCGTGCATGGGCGTTTGTCAAAGATAGTTACTACGACAATTTGGACTGGTTTAAATGTGTGTGTGCCTGTTGGTATGAAGCCTGTGATTATTTAAAAGAGATTCTAAGGGTGTGAGTAAGTGATAGTGGGGTGTGAATTCCCTTAAAAGATTCACCAACAAAGCATGCTGTCTACCTTACATCCTCAAAGGTCCAATTAGAGAGGAGAGTGAGCTCTCGTTTACACTCTGCGCCTCTGTGGAAGGTGTCATGGCTCTATTTCAAATGATTTAATATTCCCTAATTTCAAAGGAAACAACACTGTGAAAAAGGTCCTTTTCAATTAATTGTTTATTCTCATTTTATGTGGACAGGGAAGGGGGCAGAGAAGACATGCAGAAAAGGGACCAGGGGACAGATTTGAACAAAGGCAAGTACGGCAAGAAGTCCGCCTTTTGTAAATGTTTATGAAAGGTATTTGGTCTTAAACCGAAGTATTGGAAAAAAATATTATAGGCTGATGCTAGATGGAGAGTCAGGGAATAACCTCAGTCAGTGGGGTTCTTCCTCTCAGGTGAATGAATATCGCTATAAAAAAAATCCAAATTATGCAAAAATTGTGGAGATTTTAGTTACTCCAAAGTAGACGGATCGATAGAGCCATCCCTGGACTAACAATGCTAGCGCATGGAAAAAGACAAATTACAAACTACTTCCAAGGTTCACTAGTATGTCCATTGCGAATGTAACTTAAAGGGGACCTATCATGCAAAATGCACTTTTGTACGTCTTGTATACATGAATATGTGTCCCCGGTGTTCCAGGGAACTCACCAAGTGTCAGAAAACACAACCCTCTCTATTTTCCTCCATACCCAAATCTCTAAAAAAGGGGCTGCAACGGATCTGATAAAAACTGATCCAGATTTGAACACTGTCCTGACGTCAGGACGGTGGCGCTACGGCTATTGGGCCAACTCCACCAATCAGGAGGAGACAGCCACGGCCATTGCCGTTCGAAAGCGCTGGAGACGTTGTAGTACATATGCCAGGCCTGTAGATGGTGCTGTTCTCACTGAATCAGCCCTTGCAAAAACAGAGCTAAAAAATGTCAAATTGAGCAAAATGAGGCATGGCTAAAATGCATGATCTGTTTGGTATTTTGAAAAAAAAAAAGTATAAATATGCCTTATATAGGTATGGTCCTACACTATATTATTCAAATATAGCATGATAGGTCCACTTTAATTGATGTAAAGTGCTTTTACCTGAACATGAGACCATAACCAATACATTTAATGCAATTCAAAGAAAATGCCAAAATTATAGATCAATAATCCGTCAACGTTTACCTTTGTGGTATGGATGTCGCTCCATGAGGCAGTCCCATCAATATTTCCCATCTACATTGCGCTCAACATGGCATTTACTGTATGCAAACTTACCCCACAGGGTTTGTGTCTCTGGAGGTTTCAGTCTGCCCTCTCCAAGCCAAAAAGAAACACCAGAGGGATTCTTTGGTGCCAAAGATCTGGGAGTAATGTATCAATGTTTCTGTCTGCTTACGATCTAATGGCTCGGCAGTTCAGCAGAGCCATTCATTTTAACCAAGATGTTCCAGAGGTGTATAGCTTAATCAGACTGAAGTCATTAAACACTAATCTGGCATGAAATAGTGAACAGCCTCAAAATAGTCCCAGTAAATACCAACATAACTTAACCGTAGTTCATTCAGCATTTATAAAACAGCTTTTCATTTCAATGTGTGGACTATCAAATGCTGCAGCAAAGTGAAAAATAGGGGCCAGAGCCTTTAAAACAAAAACAGACAGCTTTATCTGCCAGCGACAAAAGATTGATAATAATTGAATCAAGAGACAATCCAATTTTTGCCGTTAGTATTCGAGGAGCAACGACCACAGCACAGGTTTCATCCAGCCCTGTGGAGAGACCCCCATATTTCAGCCGAGTGCCATCAATTGCTGCGATGGCCCCTGAGGAGCTGCTGGCTGATAGATAGAGCAGCAGCCAGACAACAGCCCTCTGCATCCTCCTGGGGTCGAGGACAGGCCCATTCATCCAGGAACCATCTCAGAGTTATATCCTTCTTTTCTGTCAGACCCAAGAGATGAATACGCCCATTGGTTTTGCCATTGTGTAGATTGTAGGTCCTGAGTTGCTACTGCTTTCACGCCATTCTGAAGAGCCCTTAGGCAGAAGAGCAACAAGTGCATGCGTTGACGAAGAATGATGAGAAAAACACTCGTGGTGATGGTAGAGAGAGCACTCTGCAAAGGAACAAGTGAGCAAGGCTGGAGATGCACAACAGCCAGACAGGAAGTGTATATCAGGGAGAGAAAGAGCTCTTCGTGATGGTTCATTTTCACTTGAAAAGAACCAGGCAAGAGGACATTTGTTAAACCTCTCCTGTTTCAATAAAGCATCAGTGTGGGTTAGCTCAGCTTCACAGAGGAGCAGCCAAGCCCCTGAAAATAGGTTTGGCTGAAATGTATCTGAATTCAAGCAATTATTTAAGATAAGATAAGAAGTACTTTAGTGATCCCAATTTGGGAAATGTTTGCGTTGCAGCAGATGTTAAAAAAACAAGGCATTGTACATTGGAGAAATTAAAAGACTAGAAATAACAATCCAAAATGTCTCGAATAGATCGTACCATACTCAAACCAAGGAAAAGCTCCTTTGCATTCATGAAATTTGAAAATGAATTACTAAAAAATCCAGGAAATTAAGCGCTGAAAACTAAAAGTATATGATTGACATTGTTACTAAGTCCATGTCCAGTTATATCTGCTTTATCTTGCTCAACCAAATAGAGCGGAAATGCCATAAAAATAGTTACTTTGAATGAAAATAGAGATTGCCTGAAATCTCAAAGATGAAGCTCAACTCGTTGCTGTTGAACCTGGCTCGAGCAGCATGGAGGGAGATAGCAGCCATTACCAAGTGCGCTGGACAGTTACGGACCGTCCACACAGCAGCGTTAAAAAATCTTGAAACGCTTCTGCCCATTCACTTTGAATGGGGTGACGTCATTTGCCTCACTTTGCGCCGAACTGCATTGTGGGCCGGCGAGCGGAGATTTTCAGGATTTTCAGGATTCAAAGTTGAGCAATGTTCAACTTTTGAAGCTGAGGTGGAAGCGTCAGCCAATCAAATCCCGTGTATGCAAATCTGACAGTTCAAGTGCTAGCCAATCAAACCGCGTGTAAGCTGGGAGAGACATACCGCAGGTCATTTCCTCATATTCCAAAAAATGGAGTAGAAATTAGCGGTAGCGAATCACCCGGTGCTTTATGACCAGTCCCTATTTACCTACCGGGATATAAACCGGAGGAGCCAGGCATGGAGGGAGGTGGCAGAGACAGTGGTATGTTTTCGCCTGTTTGGGGAGTTTATATCCAGTTTACTTCGGGCTTTTTTGCTTCGTATGTCGGGGGCGGGAGATTCATGTGATTGGTTGTTGGTGCCTTGCTCCGCAAAAAATCCCCAAGCTTCAGATACGCCCACCTCCAAGATTTTTTTAACGCTGCTGTGTGGACGGTCCGTTATTCCTTAGGGCAGCCAGGGGGGGGGGCAATAACACACACACACACTTTCAATCTCTGTGACACTGACTCACACACACATTGTCCATGTGTTGCTGTGTGGAGCACTTTCTGACAGCGTCAAAGTAAAGGCATGAATACAAATATAGCTGATTTGAAACAAAAAGGGTGCACTGAGAGGTGAAGTGTGGAAGAATAACAAAAAGAGACTCTGTAATGTTACAACCAGCAGCAGAAACACCTCTTCACCTCAGATCCCAGGATCAGGAATTGAAAGCAGAATTGAACCACTGAATGTCACTCCACTCACTCTTCAAACTATCAATAATTTACTCGTGCGTGCAAAGAGTCACATGTGTTTGGAGACAGCATGCACACAGATGCATACAGGTTTAGAAAAAGCATAAATATTCCAACGCAGATATAACTTTTGAGGCTCTTCTTCGCTCTTCAATATTTTATAATAAACATGCATGCAACCAACACATACTCATAATCATCCTTTTGGCCACTAAGCATCTAGCCCATTAGTTTGTGATGATATTTAAAAGGTGTCAAAGTGATAGAGTGAAGCAGCGGGAGACCTCGAGTCATTTCTCAGGACAGTTAAAGGCCATTGTGATTCAGCTAATGTCAGAGAAGTGAACCTTTGGCCCTGATAACGAGGCGATAAAGCACATACAGGGTATGACATGAACATGAAATCACACTCTGCTGAGAGCCCTTCTGCTGCTTGTTTGAAGTCATTAAACTGCGTTGCATGGAAAGTAAAGTGCTGTACAGCTTCTATGGATAAGAGCCGGACGTTCATTTCTGCTGCCAGCCATCCAGACATTCAAAACAGTCATTTAAGTCGCATATAGCAAACTATGGTAAATCCTTTTCAGATATAAAAACAGTTTTTTCCTTTTCCATGGTTCATTCCCTAAGCTGATTTTATACATCAGAGATCATTGGATGTGAGCAGGGAATTATCTGTTTGTCTGAAAAACAGACTTGAGTGACAGAAACCCATGGATTTGTTGTCAAATCGGTTGCTGTACTGAATTGTGAGAAGTCAATATTTGCTTTGTGTTCAAACGTATTTCTTACCCCTTACTGGCAGCTTTGTTGTTTCTTGAATAACACCAACAAACTCAATTTCTCGAACCCTATCACTTTCCATTTTGTCTTTTACTTAGTTGGAAAACAGTGCTATAGGAACAGGAAGCAGATGAACATTATTGTTAGTGTCTTTGGCTTTTCTTTTATGAAGATCACATCCTCATCAGGGTATAGTTACCTATGCAAGCATTGGCATTTAAAAAGGTGTACTGATCAATTATGCATAGAAAAGATCATATTACTCATGGTACTGTAGATGTGTTATGGGCTTTAACCCACAGGAATGTTTTGTACAGTAGCTGTATTTATCTCTGTTTTAGATTTGCTTGGTGGTAGTTTGGTTACGTATTCCTGATGAGGCAGATGATAATCCAACCTAACATTGGTTGTTGATGCGACCTATTATATGAATATATTGTCTATATAAAAATGTATGTTATTATTATGACTGTTTAACAAAGAAAGACAGAAAAATGTGAGCAGATGTTTCAGTCATAATGGAATAAAGACAACAAAATTGTGGAGAAATGTTTACATAATTTACAACTGGACAAATAATCATCTTTAAATAGCACAAAGTATTTTGTCTATTCAAACCGATGTGACTAAAATAGGCTTTGTGCAGCTTTAAGGAAAGGGTCAGTTTTACCATTACATAAATAGGGCTCATAATTCAAACATAAAAACCTGTAATATGGGCGGTTCATTCTGTAACTATTATTTCTAAAAGTTTTCTTGCTCATAGTCAACTCTTATCCAAGTCGATTAAACCTTAACAGAATCTTAATATCCAGTTCACTCTCTGTAACCTTTTAAGTGCAAGTTATTTCAATTCAATACACACAACTTGGTGGTGTACTCAACATGCTTTTGAAGTCCATGAACATGAAGTCCTTACACTGGCTTCCTGTGTGTCAAAGAATAGATTTCAAAATATTGTTGCTGGTTTATAAAGCTTTGAATGGTTTAGGCCCAAAATACATGTCTGACCTACTGCTAAATTATGAACCATCCAGAACTCTCAGGTCTTCAGGGACTGGTCAGCTTTCTGTCCCCAGAGTCAGAACTAAACATGGTGAAGCAGCATTCAGTTATTATGCTCCAAATATCTGGAACAAACTCCCAGAAACCTGCAGGTCCGCTGCAACTCTTACTACTTTTAAATCCAGGCTGAAGACTTTTCTTTTTGCCGCTGCTTTTAATTGAACTATTCACATCTTAAACTGCACTGTAACTTTTAACTTTTATCCATGTATTTTTTCTTTTAATGTTTATTTTATTATCTTTTCTTTTTAATGACTGATTTTAAATGCCATTTTTAAAATGTCTTCCATTTTTGTAAAGCACTTTGAATTACCTTGTGTTGAAAGGTGCTATATAAATAAACTTGCCTTGCCTTGCCTTGCCTTTACGCTGATTAATTAGTAAGCAAATGTTACAGTCAGTGCGGTACACACGCAGTGAAGCATGCTAGATCCCATAAAGTCGAAGGTGTTGTTTGGTCCTCTGGGTTAATTACACGGCTGTGAACGCCACACATGAGGCAGACTCTCTGAAAAATCGCCCTGTCTCCACTGATTAGCAGTCACACACAAATACACAAACCTAGGGTGTTTCTCAATGTCAAGGAAGGATGCTCCAGAGCCACTATTTCAAGGATGCTACGTCATCGAGTCCCACCGAAGGACTGTTCCAATGTCCAGGCTCCTTGGAATTCTACCGAGGCCGGCGTCCTTCGTAGCGAGAAATTTCGAGGCTGCACATGTGTATCCTCCGCGGTCTTAAAATCCCCACAATGCTTTGCGCACGGACCAATTTCCAAATATTTGGCGGAAATCGCGCTCCATTTAAGGCGGGGCCTCGCATATGACGCACACCTGTTAGCCTGTTCCACCATTCTTCGTTTTCCGAGGCTAGGAAGGATTCTTGCCTCGCTTCTGAAGGAAGTGACTCGGAAGACATGTGCTACCAAGCAAGCGTCCTCGACATTGAGAAACACCCCTACTGTGTGTGATCATGGTATTGGTAGCATGCACACACACACAAGAAGCAATTAAACAAGGGTGGTGGTGGCCATTAAAGGACTGGTGCATCAATAGACTTAGAGGGGAGAGGATTCTAGGTAGCATACCATGATAGAGTGCATAACCCGACGGCAGAAAGATAATTATGTTTGCACATTACAACCCTCTGCACACTCACTCAGGATGTTGGGATGCTCTGTAATTTGACCCCAAGTTATGCCAGGAAGCATTTATCAGATGGGAATGTGAGCAGGAGGTTAACTTTAGAGGAAACATTTACATAACTCTAACTATCATGCTAATTTCATGCTAAGTTATTATGATCACTGCAGCAAAGTAACCATTTCCAATTAAACAAACCAATTACATGCTAACATTTCGAGCATCTAAAATTAAGCTGTGGACAAGGTTCATAAGAGAGTGACTATTCAAATCTTCTCTGAATTTCCTCAGGCATAAAAACGAAAGAAAGAGTATATATGAGTGTGCAGAATGAAGTCAAATTGAGTTTTTCAAAACCACTTTCAAACTCCGGCAGCTTCACGACCGACTGAGTGTGATGACTGACGGTGAATTTGTTTTCCTTTTTGTTTCTTGTCAAAATCTCAACCTGCCAATTACCGCTGGCTTTTCAGCGCAGAAAAATAAAAGGAATATGCTCGGGCGTCTCCATCACAGCAGGCAGTGGCTAAATTGGAATAAAAGACACCAAAGGGGAAGTGTTAGCCAAATAATTACAGTCTTTTTGTCCGGACCAAGGCATCTGATTGCAGATGTCCTGAAATGTGTCTTTCAAAGGCTTAATTGTCTGAGTTTTAGACACTTTTGATAACGCAGAAGCCATTTAAAAAAAGGAGCTCTATCATTTTAGAAAGTGTGCATCACCACTTAGTAAGCCTGCAGGTCGATAATTTGCTTGACTGCAAAAAGTACGAGACCTTAGCAGAGATATATTTGTATTAACCCTCCTGTTAATTTGTATTAACCCTCGGGTCAAATCTGACCGATTTACTACTTTCATCAATCATACATTTTTTGTTTTACATTCGATTGCATTAAGGCTTTATGATATCCTTCACAGTAGACATTTGAACATATGAAATTGCTGATCACCACTTTCATTGGATTTTGGATGATTTAGTCAACTTTGTAACACCCATGGTGTTCCAGGTCAAGAATGACCGCCATAAAGAAAAGGAATTAGTAACCATCCGGATCAGATAAAACACACACACAAACACCCACACACACACACACACATACTCTAGATGTGTTCCCCCCCCCATTATGTGCCCAATCTCCCCATGTGAATCACACCTGGCACTCACAAACACACACACACACACACAGAACAATTTGATACATTTCCCGCTCTTATGTGCCCATCCCCCCACATGGATCACACCTGGCACACGCAATACATGTTCAGTGTCTATTCTTTGTATATTTACTGCAGTTTTTCATGTATACCAGTAGTCTGATACAATATGTACAGTTTGAAAGGGTGTTAAATGAAATTTGGTGATGATTAATGTTTTTTGTGTTAAAGGTGGGGTAGGTAAGTTTGAGAAACCGGCTCGAGATCGCTAGAATTTGAAAATACACAACCGGAGAAAATCTGCCACTTCCTTATAGAGACCCTCCTCCAACACAAACGAACGCGCACATGACCAATGAGGACACGAGATAAGTTTGTGCCCCGATGGAAGGCTGACAGGCAGGTAGGCCATCCAGTTATTTTAGCCGGGCCGGTTAAAATGATTGGTCGTACCTTTTACAGTATTACGGCTTCCACAGATTACATTTTTTTATAGATTTTTTGTCAAAGCACTTAAGATATTCATTGCTATCGGGATGTTAAGAGCATTCCAAGGAATATAACAAAAAGTGTATCTCGAGCCGGTTTCTCAAACTTACCTACCCCACCTTTAATGTAATAGCAGTTAAAACAGGACCGGTCAAATTTGACCGCGAACACCAAAGTAAGGGGGGGGAAACGAAGACAATAGGAGGGTTAAAGTGATTTATAAGATAGACATTTATGCTGAAGTTTCTTCACAAGCCTAGCTTTTACAGATTTAGGGATTTGGGGTATAAACCATATATGCTAAATGTTACACTCGTGAAGCAGGAAATTATTATGAGCCTCTTTGTAGATATTTGTTTCCATAGTTAGTGAAACACAAATGCTATGCAACTATGAATTCTTAATCTTTCGTGATTTATTGAAATACATATGCCAGTATCAAATAAAGGATGTCAGCCTAATGATGTCCAAACCAGGGTCAGCAACAAAAAAAGAGCATCAGTTGCAACAAGTTTATGTTTTAGGTAACTTGAAAATATTTTGTACACTTTAAGTGACCTATAATTGTAATAGTGCTTTAAATGTACTTTGCTTTTCAGCTTCCACAGATGAAATACTCTATCATGTGATGTCATTTCTTGTGGAGGATTTCTATCACTTTGATCTATTGTCCAAACCAATCAACACCCCACTGTTAAAATGATGGTTATGGGGCAATAAAAACCTTATCAGTTTTCACTTTAATAAAGCTTTCCATTGAACTGCCACCTGTTTAATCAGTGTCTGATCTCCGCTGCTTCTCGCTGGGCTGACCGCAGACAGGCGTCTTGATTTAGACTTGATTTATTGCCGTTAATGGCCCAATGACACACAGACGACATTTCACATCGTTTTCAGCACATCCACAAACTGACATAACAGTTTCTCTGTGAAAAGATTGACGATCATTATAGCCACCTGTGATACAAATATATAGACAGAATACACGGTTGCCTGCCATGTCAGTAACCATCAGACACAATGACATTTCTGATGAGTGGCCCCTACTCTTTTTAGTTTGACTATAATGGTGCTTAAGCTCACACTGGAGTTGTGTTAATGCGTTCTGCACTGATGATAAAATCATTTGTGCAAATTAAATATAAGTATTAGATTTCAGGGGACAGCAGGAGCACAGAAAAGATGTGATGTGGTGGCTACTGACTTCTCAAAACCAACCATAACTATTAATCAATAACCACCAATGGAATAAGAGACATCTCGGTATAAAGGAATAGGTCAGCATTTGGGGAATGACCATATTTAATGTCTTGCCTAGTGTGAGATGAGCAGATCAATTTCACTTTAATACCAAAGAGTAAAATCATGAGGTTGTGGTTTTACAGAGGCTTATGTGTAGATTACTTTTTGATCTGCTGCAACGAATTCATGTGATTCAATGAGCCTGAAGCCTCATAACCTTCACAGCAGGAAAGTGAACTTGCAGATTTTGCTAAAAAAACATATTCCTTCTAAAAAGCTAAAAAAGTAGAGCGACTCAAACTGGGGATAATATTTTATAAGTTATATAATATTTACTGCCGGATGAATTAATGTCCAACTCAGCCATCACTGGAGTTTAATTTGCTAGGGGTGGGTGAATCAATAGCTAAAATATCAATACAAATGATATGATATCGTGTTTTGAGGATCCTTATTAGCATCAATCCAGTATAACAAAAGTGATGTATTATAGGTTCTATCATCCTTCTTAATGTATGCATTCTTTGCATTTCTGCTGCTGTGTCCATGTGAGTAAATTATCTATATAAATATTAATGATTAGTATGGAGGATGGACAGAATTTCTCAAGTAGATATTTTACAGCAACCCACCTCCTTCAAAGAAACACAAAACAAATTAGTCAAATCTCACAACTGCTAATTAACTTAAAGTGGACCTATCATGCTATATTTGAATAATAGAGTGTAGGACCATACCTATATAAGGCATATTTATACTTTTTTTTTTTTTAAATACCAAACAGATCATGCATTTTAGCCATGCCTCATTTTGCTCAATTAGAACATTTTTAGCTCTGTTTTTGCAAGGGCTGATTCTGTGAGAACAGCACCATCTAGAGGCCTGGCATATGTACTACAGCGTCTCCAGCGCTTTCGAACGGCAATGGCCGTGGCTGTCTCCGCCTGATTGGTGGAGTTGGCCCAATAGCCGTAGCGCCACCGTCCTGACGTCAGGACAGTGTTCAAATCTGGATCAGTTTTTATCAGATCCGTTGCAGCCCCTTTTTTAGAGATTTGGGTATGGAGGAAAATAGAGAGGGTTGTGTTTTCTGACACTTGGTGAGTTCCCTGGAACACCGGGGACACATATTCATGTATAAAAGACGTACAAAAGTGCATTTTGCATGATAGGTCCCCTTTAAATTAAAGAAAATACAAATCTCATAATCGATATGCATGATGTCTTTTACTGGAAGGAATAAAATGTGCAGTTATTTGACAGCTGTGAGGGTAGAGTATGATGAGAGATCCTTGAAATGCACTGGAGAAGATATTTCATCATCTGAGTACTAATATGGTAATATCTCATTAGCAGAGCTTAGGGACTGACTGTGAAATAAAGAAGATGGTGCCTCATCGAGCTCCTTTTCAAAGCAATTCCTCCAAAATCCTATAAACATGTAAATGTGTTATTAAAACCCTTTGCTGGGCTATTCGGGCAAAGTAATTGAGATGTGTCGCTCATATATCCCTGGAAGGCGTCATTAGGTCATCCTCCTACACGATTGCAATTTCCTCAGAAAGGTCAGAACTCAGGGTTACCCACAATGCCTTGCCCCTGGAGCAGCTGAAGGTTAAGTGCTTGGGGTTAACGGCACTTAAGTGAGGTGAGGTGGAGACAAAAGGTCTACCACCCTCATCATCATCATCATCATCATGTTCTTTCACTGATCATCTTTGCTGAGGGACGTGCACAGACATTTGGAGGGGCTATTGCTCTAAACTAGAAAAAAAACATGACCTTTTGAATTTTTTTCTAAATGAAAACCAGGGACATTTTTAGTTTTGCGGTCCATGTCTCATTAAAATATCTAATGTTACTAACTATTAAAGAAAAAATGGGGCCAATTCTGTTTTAATGTAGGCTAGTTTGACCATTGTAACTGCTGTGCAGACATACTGATAAAAGAGGGCTTCTAAGTCATTTTCTTAAATAAACTCACTAATGAATGAAACCATACAGTTCAATTCACATTATTCTTATTCTTATCATTCTTTATGAGCGCAGTAACGGTAAGGTATCTAATTACTTATTTATTTACTTACTTATTTATTAGTATTCCATAACTTAATAACAGAGATGGTCAAACTAAAGTGGTAGAGACATGGCAGAAATCCTACAATGAAGCGGGACAGAGAAGTGTTCTCCCGTATGAATGAAAAGACACAATAACAAGTATATTTATTTTTATTTTTTTTGTAAATAACCGACGGTGTCAAGAGGAAGTAAAGTCCCCTGGTTTGTCCCCTATACTAGTCTAACTGCCATGAGAACAGCTCAAAATCTATTTAAGCATATTTAAAAACGGGGACATTTCCCGGGACAAATTGACCCGGGGATTTGCCACCAAAACCAGGCGGGCATTTGGTATGATCACCATAGCCATATGAGGCCGGAGGGCTGTCCTTTGCTTCCAGCTGTCAGATTGTAAACAAAGTCACGTGACTAGGGGCAGGTGACTAGGGGCAGATGACAGCGTTGACAAGGTGTGTTTTATCGCAGCGAGACGATACAATATTAATTGTGGGCTTATCATGTTGATTCGGCCACAACAGAGAAAAAAGACTTTCGCGGGGCAGGTCAGCCAAAAAGGGCAAAAGGGCCGTTGCCCGGGCAACATTAGCCCGTACCTGTGCACGTCCCTGCTGCTGACTTTAAAGGAGCTTCCAACCCCAAAAAAAGCATTAAGGCCATTTGAAGTCTTAGAGATATATTTGAAACACACCAATGGTGAACCAGCTTACCAAATATCCCAGCTATTAAAGTTCCTCCATGCATTCTCACTCATTCCCACTCTCATTTTTCATACTGTAATTCTAAGAGCGAGTTTACCGTGACTCAGAGTGATGTCCACGTACGCAGCCCGAGACATGGCAGAGTGTATCTACGTGGGAGTAACAGCTCCAATTATTTAAACAGCTCTCTGGAGCGCTCTACAAGCCACGAGACGTAATCTAAGTGCATTTCCACCAGATGCAATTCAAGCAAATGATCGGATAATGTCAAAGATTATGAATAGCTCTCATTCTGCTATTTCAAACTACAGTTAAGTATATACAGATTTGCTCTGACTCTGAACCAGACTTCATGGTACAGATCGTTGTGTATTGTCAGATATATAAAACTTTTGTTCTGCGGTCAACTGTATGTGAAGAATAAATAAGGACGATAGGTTTGATTACAGAAAAGTCTGAGTCACCAACACCTACTGTAGCATCTTTGCAAAACAGCACATTAAACACAAAACAATTCCTTGTAAACAATACTAACTGCAAGGGATTTTCCACACTCTGCTCTTTAAGGTGGTCACCATCACCCAGCCTAAGTGGACACTTCTGCAGAGTAAAATCAACCGTTTTCTGATTGCAATTCGTTCACCTGCCCAGCTTTCCGAAATCGACAAACAGCATTTCTTCTCTTCTTGAAAACAGCCTTTCTCTGAGGCACATGAATGAGTGAATAGGGAGGTGATGTGGCTTTGAAATGAGGCTCTTAAAAGGAGCTGGGGGAGTGAGCTTCGGCTGGCGGTTCCCAAATGGTATTTGTAACAACGGAACAGACCTTCTCATTAGGATATCTGTACAATCTTTCTCTTGTGGTGACCCGTGGGGCTCGGAGCAGGAAAAGAGAGGGCGCAGTTCTGCTGGGCGAGAGGGAAATTGACAGTCTCATTATAGGGAAACATTCAGGCTGAGCTTAAAATGAAATGACAGCTCTATTTACCATCAGTGCAACAGGAAAAGGCAGTGGGATCATGCACAAACACACGGTTACACTGCATGCAAATACACAAGCATGCAACCTTTTCCAACACGCAAATTAAGGTGTAACAATCGGATAGGATTACATTATTTGTCAAGAGCAGGTGTCAATTGAGGTGAAAAGCTGGATGGATTCCCCCTTTATTCCCTCTGAGCTAATTCACCAGACGAATCGTTGTGGCAGTCTGCTTTCCGAGAATCCTGTCGTGCCCTGCAGGGTTTCAAAGAGCAGCAACCGGCCATGTCTGGAATATATTGTCTTAGTTTAAGACTCAAGGTATAGAAACATGCAAATATGTCCCAGGAGGCAATATGATGAGGATTAGCGCAAAGAGGCTGACCCTTCCTATTCATCATAAGGTGGTGGGAGCCCAGAATAAACTAGTGGTTTTTTGCTTTTGTGTACAGCAAGGTGGATGTTGGGAAGACTTTAATTAGAGAGCTACATCAGAATAATCGATCTCACAAAACCAAACTACTTTAGTGGTCATCCCAACACAAACATATTGGAATTAGGAGAGAAACCTTTGCTTGGTGCTATCATGACAGTACAATGACTAGATGTATTTTGCATAGGAAAAAACATACTATTTAATTATCCTTTAAAAGGCAGTCAAAAGATGTAAATAAATATGAATAGTTTACATCCCTGGTCATGTCCCCTTGCCTCGAACTACAGTAGTTGTATTTCCTTCCTTTACAGGCAACACTGTAACAGAAACAGAGTAACCAAAGAAAGTTAAGAATCCTAACGTGAACCCAGAGAAGAAGAAGTTGGATGTTTTACTGTTATGCCCGGTTGGTGTTGATTAAAAAGGATATTTCAAAGATTGCAGTGACTAGAGAGCCCTAACGCATCATAAAAAAATACTTTATTATAATGTGTATGCACCATAAAGCCAGCTTTAGCTTCCTGAAGCAAACCATATCATATTTCTACAATGTAAAAATGAGTCCTATAGGCTCCAAGCTGCAGCTCTTACTAACCCACTAACCCCCTCTGCAGTTAATCAACTCTATGTTTCATAGAGGAAACACGGCTCCATTGGCCTTACACCAATAAATATTTAAATATTTAAAAGTAAGAATGGTTGTTTCTGTGCTTTAGTGCCGGCACAATGGCAACTAGTGGTGTAAGCCTGAACACTAACAAGTGAAACTGGGGCTGAGGGAGCGCTTTAATACTCCCAGTGAACCCAGAGGCTTAACGTGTTTGGCTGAGTCAGCGTCTCTCTCACACACACACACACACACACACACACACACACACACACACACACACACACACACACCCACACATCTGTCCTGAGAGAGAAGACTAATAACAAGCAACTGAAGCAATATCCACAAACTTCTCTAGATGAAGATATCTAGCATCAAGAGTCCACTGAGGTGTCTCAAAGGTCACCATTAAAAAAACTTTAAAAAAAAAGGTAACTAACAAACACAACACCAAAACCTGAAACTAGAAAACCTGTATCGTATAACTTCGAGGAAATGGACAAACTATACATTTTATGGACTTTTTACCTCCACTATTTTTAGAGTTTCTTCTGTTTTGTTTCCATAAGATGTCTTCCATACTTCATACTATTGGAAACAGAATGTGTCTTGTCTACAAAATTCAACAAAAGTTAGTATTACTTGCTGGAATGTTATATGTAAGTGAAGGAGAAACTCCCTCTGGAGGAAACGTTGGTATTTCATCCTTTGCAGAGCATTTACATGCACACAAACCTATTTGACACACACCCTAAAAAGCATCATAATAATAATGCAGAAACATTTCCTTTTGTTGTCCTTTTTCGTTAGTCAAATTTCATTGAACAGCGTTTAACATTTCCGTTAAGTTGCCTGAAAGTCATCTCTCATGGAAAATAAAATCTGTGTTTCCAACAAGACCAACTCGAATCATATCACAGTCTTGGCAGGAAACAAACTGCATGGCAGGATATCAGAAAGCAGATGAAGCTTCCAAGATTATAAATAAAGAGGTGACAGAGTTCCCAGTGCTTTCCTGAACACTTTGGTGAAGCTGTAGTGCACTTTCCTCCTGCACTTTCCTCTGCTCCGTGCCCTGAATGAGCCGAAGATACAGAATTGTCCTCGCGTCTTCACTGCTGCGTGTCTATCAGCTCCTCTTCAGGCCTTCTCCACCCAACACTCATGATTACGGCTCGTCCCTGATGGATATTGATCACCGGCTTTCAGTGAGCTCCATCTGCCAGTCTTACCATCTGAATCCCTGCTCCAACCCATCCTTATGAAATATTAACAGCTACTAGCACAGGCCAAGCTCATGGATCAATGGCTCCCAGAGTGCTGCAAACTTTGAAGAGAGACGATCTTGATTTTGGCACCCTTTAAATCCTAGTAAGCCTCTGTGCTATTTATTTGCAAATAAATCCTCATTCAGCCTTGCCACCCAGCTGAATAAACCAATTAAATTGCATGATTTTGGCTTTTCAAGGAGAAGAACACAAGTGAAGTGTTTAATCAACCAAGCCACTGGAGAAAGAAGGAGGAAAAAACGATCCTGAAATGTTCGCTTTGAGAGGTTTTCCGCTCATTTTCACAACGGCTGCTTATGATTGTTCTTAAAAAAGCATTTGTATTAAAACGGGAACTTCCACAAAGGATGAACGCATGAGCAAGATGTCTCCAGAAGTGGTAACAATGCAGAGATTAGGAGGATGTGTTTGGAGTGAAGCAGCAAATTAGCAAACTCACTACAAAGCAACGGCAGTTTGCCTGAAGGCTTACAGGGAGAAAAGATAAAGGGAGGATTACACAGGAGGGGAATTAAGGAAACTGTCGACTCCTCTGAGTGTGTGTATGATTTGCAAGGGAAAGCGAGAGAGAACGAGGGTGATGGAGCTGCATGAGAAGAGGAAGACATGGAGGAAGGAGATTGAAATGGAAAAAGAGAGAGAAAGAGTTCAGATAATTGAACAAGCGGCGTGCCATAATAGATCAGCCTGATGGTCTGATGGAACAGGAAACTCCTCACTGATGGATGGGTGGATGTCTACATCGTAATGGGCTCTGTTAACAGAGGATGCAAAGAAGCACAGATCTTTCAAATCAATACTTATCTGGAGTGTGTAAACACCTCTTCCATCTTCCCTTTTCAGCATTAGGGGGATGCCATGTGGTGGAAAACAGCTTCCGTCTACCTTTCCTGACAGATTCATCTAGACCCCAGTCTTTCATTCATCCTCCTCCACAGTTGTTGCTGAGCTATTCTATTATGGCGCATTTCCACTGCAGCGCGAAGCACGGTTTAAGCGTGCCGTGCCAAACCCGGCCCGTTTTTTGTTGCGTTTCCACTAGGGGTAGTTCCGGCTAACGTCATGTCTGGTTGTATGAAACAATGTTCTCATTATTTGAATGACTTCCATCTTTTTATCCAAGTATAGTTTCTAAAATCACACTATTTCATGTCTAACTAGAGTACTATGAAGTCAAACAGCTGGAAAGAATCCTTAGAAGTAACAAATCCTCACATGCAGTGTAACCCCAGAATGTCTCTGTTCTGCTGACTCACTCTGGTGATCACGACTCAGAGTGAAGCTGATGTGAAGTGGCATGAAGAGAAACTGGAACATTGACAGGTTGAGAGGATAAGGTCTAGAGGTGAGGAGAGGAGTGCACCGTTTGAATGGCTTTTCAAATAACCTTACTGCTACTGTAAATTGCACATAAAACGGTTGACTGACAACATAGTATTGTGGCAAAGACAAGTGACTCTTCATGTTGGAGCGGCTCTTATTCCGACAGTTCAGAGCGAGCAGGAGGATTTTGGGAGTTCTTACCTTCACTCACAAGCTCTTTATATGACTTGGCTTTTTTATTCGCTTGAGTAAAATTGGAAAACTGTCAAATGAAATGCTCTCAGCGGAGCCATTTCTTTCAGAGGCTTGCTTTGAAATCAGTTTTGTTTAAAGTTGGTCTTTTTCGATATATAAATGGCAATACAAACTTGTTTTGAGCTACTCATGAAGTGAACCTTGACAAGCTGCTCAATAAACATTATGCATCAAAGAAAAACATCATATTTCATAGCTAATTTGATTAATTTGAATTTGAACTTACATTCACTGATGCTGGGTTAAAGGCTATTGCTGAATGTTCATGTTTCTGATGTGCTTGTCTTTGAAGATTATGAAAATGACTTTATAACATTCCAGGTGCATAAGTGAAGCTGTGTATGAATTACTATATCACAGAGAGAATATGCATAATATAGTGTTAGAAAAATATCACTCGTCACCAGCTTGGTCTTCAATATCAGGATACATGTATTTATTATCCTTGCAAGAATGGAAGTAGTCATCACACACAGGGCTGCGTGAGACAAATAGTTCCCAGAGTAGAGTCCTTGATATGCTTATATACAAGAGAGGGTGTTACAGTCAACAAGATGGAAGAATACTGGTTCAAAGCAGTATTCTGACATTAGTAAAGATTAGCTAAGGCCTGCGTAAGCAATACACATGACAGTCATATGCCTATCTCTCTAGGGGCTGTGTCACCAACCTTAGGAACATAGCTATCATGACTTCAACACAGTGTCTCATGAGCGTCATCCATGTAGTCATACATCCGGATACGTACACAGCTACGTAGGGCCTCTGTTATCACGTGCTACTCTGATATAGAAGGAACATTCAGTATGTTCCCAACATATAGTCTGAAAGTGCATGCACCTTTATGCATCCTTCACCTCAGAGAGAGACACCAGATTTCAATCCTCACTCGAGGGTTTAAATCAACAGAGCAAATCCAAGGCAATAAAAACAAAGAATCAAACCTCTCTTTTATCATGCAGATCATTTCTACTCCGATCAATAACAAATGCAGCCAAAACACGGAGTTATGTTCCAATTCAGTCTGAGATGTGCCGAGAGACTAAAAAGTCCTTCAAATGTAATGACAAAATAAGTTGTTTGTTCGTGCTCTCCACAGAACGGCACACAGGAGTGTTTTTTTACGGATCTGATGCCAGTAATGGCAGGAGCATTATCTGTCTGTGTCTTCCAAACATTTACATATCACCGCTAATGAGGTGATGAAGTTGTGCTTAAAGGGACAGTTCATCTCAAAATCAATAATGTCTTTCACTGGTAGCTATGAGTGGAGATATTTTTGGTGTCAGGTGCAAAGTGTTGAATATATTGTCCTTAGAGGTGTCTGCTTTTATCAAATGTAATGTAAGTAGATGGCACTGTGCTTGTGGTGCTAAAAGCAACACATTTTTTATTTTTTGTATTAACTTTATTGTCCCTCCATGACCCCGTTACTCGAGAAAAAAATCCAAAGACCTTGTTGTGAGCAGTGAGGAACTATTTTCTTTCTTCCAAGAAGTTAGTTACAGGCAACTATTGTTTTGTTTACATAACATAGCCAGTAAATGTACTGCATTTAACAGATTATGGTATGGATTTATATAATAGTTGCTTTTTTGTACAATGATTGCTAACGGACTGGGTTTCTTTAAAGATTGTTATGTGTTTTGCTCTACGTCTGAGTAATCAAGAATACAATATCTTTCTGCAAAAATGGTTGCATTCAGTTCTTGGAAGTTGATGTGTTTCTTGTGGTATCAATTTTCTCACAGGTTGTTTTATTACAAAGCATCCCTACACTGAACAAATCTATTTTGCATCACAACCCTGCACTTAAAGAATAATATAATTACTTCCTCAGATTGAAACATTGTTATCAAAAGGGACTGTAACATAATCACATACAATATGCAGAGCCAGCAGACATCTAATCTAAAAAGTGTCTCAGACCGGAAAATAAATTAGATTGTAATGCGTGTTAAAAACATGTGTAGATTGTCAGGAGTGAATCCAGCTAAATTAAATGAAGACTGGAGGAGGAGGAATCGAAAAATCCTATTAAATTAAGACTCCCATGCATAAAGTGCTATGTGTCATCTTTTATTTGATGTGCACGCCTAAAAGCTGCTGTTTCTCAGGGTGTCAATCATAAAAGACCCAGGTTTGGCACATAATTTCACCACAACTTGAGCTCCTGCTGGAAGGTCTCTATCATTCACAATCCAGCTGAGGGAAACAAAGAACAATGAAAGCCATTAAACAGATGATAACCTTCTGACACTGAGAGAGAGAGAGGGTTGGCGTCAGCCTCTGAAAACGTCTTTATCCAGCAGCAGAGCGTGTGGAGAGAGGGGTGTGTGTATGTGTGTGTGTGTGTGTGTGTGTGTGTGTGTGTGTGTGTGTGTGTGTGTGTGTGTGTGCGCGTGTGTGTCTCTGTTTTAGGGAGAGAAACAAATAGAGACGGTACAACATGTTCAAAAGCTTAGCCTGCACCGTTACACAAGCACACAGTTTTAGGCATATATTGGACTTCAATTAAGACACTGTTGACAGACAGTTGTAGTTTTCCACTTTAGGTATCATTCAAGTTCCTAACAGATCATATCACTTTGTTTAATCATGCATATCATTTGTTTAAATATCTAAGACCAGAGAACCAGTTTGGTGCTGGATGAGTTGACACAAAAGTCTATCAAATCAGCATTTAAACCTGACTCACAGAGAGACTGGTTGCCTCAAAGCCATTGAAGCTCATCACATTAGCTAACAAACAGATGAAGGCCCGAAGAGAAACTTATACTCAAGTTAGGAACATTCTTTTAGTTTTGAAGACTTTGCTTACTTGGGATAAAATAATGGATGGTTATATTGAATACATTAGTTATCAAACAATCTGTGAGTTGCACATGTGTCTTTCTCACATTTCTAACAATTGATAGATTTACTGTAAGCATCCTGTTAGAAGTTGTCGCCCCCTTAAACAAATAAGATGATGTGTTACTATGTGTGGCTATATTGTTCTGCCTTCCTGTGTCTGATTAGGTGATCCTGAATGGTTGGAATTGGATAGTTTGTCACATGTCATTATTAGTGTGAAGTAAAGATGGTTAGAAAGTAGGTACCACTTCATTCTGCTAACACAGCACCAACATAACCTCTCCTCTTTTGTTGTGCTATGTTTACATGTGTACACATAAGAGCGCTCTGTGCTTCTGGGGATAAACATCACAGCACTTGACATGAACATTATTTAACTAGATGGTCCTTCATCGTGACAATACATGACATAAAACTGATTATGACAACTGTTGTCACGCTCAGTATAGATGATGCCGACCAGCTACAACTTTCATGCCAGCATTCAGTGTCTGATAAAGCAGCCAAATAATGAGATGTCACTGAAATGTGTCCGTTGTATGACACCGCAATGTTTTATACAAAAACACTGGAGTATAGCGGTCAAGTTTAGCTACAGAAGAGAGGGCTCTCAACATTAAGATACTCTTTATACTTTATGACAGTGAACCATGTAGTTTATTTTTTAAGTTATATCACATAAACCCCCTTCACGATTCACTTTTAAATGAGAAGTCATCGTAACCTAAGCTGCTTGAGTCTTTTTATTTGAGGTTATTACAGTCACACTATAGAACCTTTAAAACTCTATAATTTCACGTCCTCCACATGCATTTGAACTGAAATGAACGGAGTATTCAATTATAATGCGACTGCACCCCGGGTCTGCCACTTTACAGGAATCACACTCACTGAATGCTAATGTTGCTCTGCTGCTGTTAGTAGTCCTCAACCTTGGCCTCATCCGGCTTTGATTCTGTTATTTTTTCGCACCCTGGAGTCTTCGTTTCTTAACAGATTCCCATTTGAGAAATCAGTGCCCCCTGCTTGTTATTTTAGGACAATATTCTGTAATAACATTATAAAACATTATACATTTGAAGTTCATTTAAATGTTCCCTTTAACCGCTTATTCACTCGTTCTGAGCCAATCAGGCTATAGCTTATTCTCAACTTGTCCTAGCACCCAAGGGTCTCAGACGTCTTGATCGAGAGGGTTCAAACTCGAGATGAGTGTTTATTTAACCCCAATAACTCCACATGCACTGAGCCGCTGAGCTTCCCTTGGATCTGTTCCCAGTGGGGCCGAGACACAACCTGCCCTACTTCTCTCTTTGCTGAATTATTATTTTCTGCCAGCACTGGGACTGGATTGTTCAATATCAGACACGTCATGCATGGTAGGGAGGACAGTGAAGTCAAAGAACAGAGCAAGCTGATAAAGGAAAGGCAAACATCAAGCAACAGCAAATAAGAAAAACGAATTAAAGGCAAGAAAACTATTTTTCATACACAAATAACATTTTGTTCTGGGAAGAATAATATTGCATTCTTTAAACTTCTCACTGCCATTGAAATAAGGTTCGACAGGTGTTTAAAAAAACTCAGTTACAACATGTTTCAATAGTGTTTCTCTGCACTATCCACTCATGGCAAATGCACTGTGATAAACATTTACATTTTTTAGTTTAGTTTGGTTTATATGACATACGGAAAAGAAGCACATCAAATCTAAAATCAACTATTGAAGTTGCACTTTGTCGTCTAGTCTTCCCAAAATAATCCCTTTTATCATATGTTTTCCTCTACGAGACATTCGTGTGAAATCATCAGAAGTAGCATAAGAGTTTTTGAACTATAGCACAAAAAACGTGCTTTGTAAAATAACAGTGACCTTTACATTTGACCTCCAAAATCGTATCAGTTAGTTTTTGAGTCCAATTGACGTCTGTGCCTTTCCTGAGGTATTGCGTTCAATAGATTATGGACTGAAAACTATTTAAAAGCATAAACCGTATCTAAAGAAAACCATACTCATTATGCCTACAGCCAAAACTGACTGAAACCATAAGTTGGTGGACGTTAAAGGTAGGGTAGGTAAGTTTGAGAAACCGACTCGAGATACACTTTTTGTTATATTACATGGAATGCTCTTAACATCCCGATAGCAATGAATATCTTAAGTGCTTTGACAAAAAATCCATAAAAAAATGTAATCTGTGGAAGCCGTAGTACTGTAAAAAGCACGACCAATCATTTTAGCCGGCCCGGCTAAAATAACTGGATGGCCTACCTGCCTGTCAGCCTTCCATCTGGGCACAAACTTATCTCGTGCCCTCATTGGTCATGTGCGCGTTCGTGTGTGTTGGAGGAGGGGCTCTGTAAGGAAGTAGCAGATTTTCTCCGGTTGTGTATTTTCAAATTCTAGCGATCTCGAGCCGGTTTCTCAAATGTACCTACCCTACCTTTAAATGGGTTCAATGTTTAACCCTAATCTTTTACAAACCATAAGCAAAAGGTTTAGTGACCTATACATACAAATGTGTGGGTAAAAGAACACAAAGCTTCTCCCTACAATCTCTCTGCTGTATAACAGATTTCACACTTTCTTTTGCAAATGAACACACACATGTTGTCTAGTGTAACAATGCAGAGGAAATCTCCGTTTTGTTATAATGTATTGACACAAAGTACACTTCCTTCAAAATAGGGATATTCAGCAAAGTAAATAAGTGGTGCTTAAACATATATTGTGTGGTCTAAATGAGAGAAATGTACCATTTTAACAGTAACAAACCACATGATGGTGGCGATGATGATGGATGTCCTCCGTCTCACACGAGTGGCTTTCTTATTCCGAATGCTTCTGAGAACATTTCCCACACATCCCTTTGTTTGCTTTCACCAGCTGAATGTGGCTATTTGCTCACAATAACAGTCCCTTGAGGGTTTCACAATGAACACATTTTATTTTGTGATGTGTAGTATTTCAGCAGATTTCCTGGAAAATCAATCCTGATGCAAGGTAAAAAAAATACAATGTGCAAACAGGTGAACAATGTGTATTGTGTGAGGATAATGGTACCGGAAAAGGAAGGCTGCAATGATTTATAAATGTCATAAAATCATGTGGGAGGCCTCTCGTGCAAATAATAGTGAAGAGTAACGCTGCAGGAATCTGATGTGCTGTTGATTGGTCGATATTGTACATTACATTATTACATTTCACTTGTTAGACGCTTTTATCCAAAGCGACTTACATACTCAATACTGTGGACAATCCCCACAGGAGCAATTTGGGGTGAAGTGTCTTGCCCAGGGACACAACGACATGCTGACTGCAGTGGGGTTTGAACTTGCTACCCCCTGATTCGAAGTCCAGCACACTCTCCACTGAGCCACGGCCTCCCTGTTGTTCTCCGGCGATTGTTATTCATGTCACCTTTCTCTCTGTTTGGCATCATTTTGTATGCCAGTGTCATGTCAACTAAAGGAACCAAATGATATAAACTGAAGGAGGCAGACGAAGAACCAGAGAAGACTGTTTGTAAATGACCACAAAACGCTTGATATAAAAGGCGGAAAGCAAACAACTTGTCATCTATATTAAAACTGAAGATAAAAAAGGCACGCAGCTACAGATTGATTAGTTCAGGCAGAAAAAGAGACCGAAAACAATGAGAGGAGACACTAATGGAAAAACGATGTGTGCTCCGACATCCATATCATCTATCAGTTAAGTGTGGGTTGTCTTTTCCTTTTTTTTCCTGTGTCTGTGTGCGTCCATTCAAATTCTCTAATGGACCTGGGGCTACATGGGGAGCGTGCCGGACAAAAGTGCACATTCATTAGTAATAACCTGCCACTTGGCACTGAAACCTCTGATACCTCCTTCCAACACTGGAGTAATACCAACACACATTGGATCCATGCATCCTTCACACAGACACAGGTCGGTTCTTTGAAACAGGCGTTTATTCTTGGAGATATAATATTGTAGCATCCCCTCTTCCGTTAGAGCGTGAGAACTACACCAACGAACAACTTATATACATAGCCAAAACACATTAGCATAGTGTGCTACAAATATATTAAAGGGGACCTATCATGCAAAATGCACTTTTGTACGTCTTTTATACATGAGTATGTGTCCCCGGTGTTCCAGGGAACTCACCAAGTGTCAGAAAACACAACCCTCTCTATTTTCCTCCATACCCAAATCTCTAAAAAAGGGGCTGCAACGGATCTGATAAAAACTGATCCAGATTTGAACACTGTCCTGACGTCAGGACGGTGGCGCTACGGCTATTGGGCCAACTCCACCAATCAGGAGGAGACAGCCACGGCCATTGCCGTTCGAAAGCGCTGGAGACGCTGTAGTACATATGCCAGGCCTGTAGGTGGTGCTGTTCTCACTGAATCTGCCCTTGCAGAGCAGAGCTAAAAACAAAAAGTGCAAATTGAACGAAATGAGGCATGGCTAAAATGCATGATCTGTTTGGTATTTTGAAAACAGAAACGTATAAATATACCTTATATAGGTATGGTCCTACACTATATCATTTAAATATACCATGATAGGTCCACTTTAAGGAAAATATCACATACATGAAAACATGAAACAAATACCTCGTTGGCCGCTTGTCGTGAAAGGAGATTTTTTTAATCTTTAAAGTTATTTTTCTGCTGATAACGTTATGTCACGGACTGCAGCAGAGCTTCAATAAAGACACCAACCTACGTTGAGTTTCCCAGTGCGTCAAAAAAACACGCAGCACCAGTACATGATCAAACACTAGTTCCGAGGCACAAAAAATAAAAAAAAATAAACACTTGCGGTCAAAACGAATTGGTAGTTATCTGTCTGCACGTTGGTGTAAAACAAAACTGTATTAAAGGTGGGGTAGGTAATTCACTTCAGAAACACTTTTTGTTATATTCCATGGAATGCTCTTAACATCCCGATAGCAATGAATACATTAAATGCTTTGACAATAAATACATAAAAAAATGTCATCTGTGGAAGCCGTGGCGCTGTAAAAAGCACGACCAATCATTTTAGCCGGCCCGGCTAAAATAACTGGATGGCCTACCTGCCTGTCAGCCTTCCATCTGTGCACAAACTTATCTCGTGCCCTCATTGGTCATGTGTGCGTTCGTGTGTGTTGGAGGAGGGGCTCTATAAGGAAGTCTGAAGGAAGGGGCAGATTTTTTTCGGCTGCGTACTTTCAAATTCTAGCGCACTCGAGCTGGTTTCTCCATTCTTTACCTACCCTACCTTTAAATCATGCCATATTTTAACCATTTTAATATTACATGAAATAAAGTATTTATTTATTATGAAATGTATTATGTTATTCTTTTTAAATAAGGCAACATTGTTACGTCATTTACATTGGGATTTGGGGGAACCTATATAACACAATACAGGAAAGGAAACACCCTAAAAAAGCATTATAAGGCCCCTTCAAACAAAGAAATGCATAGACTCATAGAATATAAATCTCTCAAGCATTACCTATACCTGCTGACATCCTGATGACCTCTGCATGTTCATTTAATTTGATTTTAAATGTGTCTGTGTTTGGGATCATTCAATGTGTCAACCTATATAAAAAAGTAGCGACCAGGAGCCAGATTGTGCGTAAGGAATCATCCCAGAGGAATCTGCTAAACAATAGTGGACACATTGCCTTTTAGTGGTTATTTGTGGGGAATATGAAGTCTGGTTCTTCAGGTTCAAAGATGACTTATCTACACAGTATTACTCCACAGCATGATGGAGAGGGTGATAAGTAATAGCAGCAAGAGACTTTATATTTCAGAGAAATCCAGATAAACAAATCAAACTAAAGGTTGAAGCACAAAAACACTGTTAGAGGTTTCAGCACTCTTTGCAACAATGCCTCAAAATCAATGATTTATTGTTCAGATCCTGCATTTATTATGTATTCGAACATATTTAATATTTACCTGTGTAGTCAGGACCTTTCTGTCCCTGCTGGAGGAGGATAACAGAGACGTGCTTTGTACGGACCATGCTGCCTCATTATTTGCCGCTGTGTGTTTTATGTAAACAGAACAGGTGTCACCACATTGGACTGAATCTGCTCTACAGTGCATTAGCACAACAATGGCTGCAGGTGTATTTATTCTCTATCTGCCATCCAAATATTAACACCTCTCTGAATGTATTCACCTCCACTTTGTATAACTCGGCTGTTTCTGTTTCTCACCCTGCCTCTCTCATAATAGTGTGTGAATGTGTGTGTTCATGATCAAATGTGTAGCTGTAGTCCTTTGATGTGCAGCCCTTTGTAATTTCTGCCAAATGTTGACAAGTGCTGTGTCTGATGACGAACCAGAAGATGTCTGCGTCATTGTTTTACCGACAAAACAAAATGTTAATCCTTATTACAGCGTGAATATCTGTGAGATTAATTGGGGATTAAACAGTTTGCTCTCGGGACAAGGCCACCGTGTGAACAACAAACAATCATGGTGCTACAAAACCCCGATAAACAGCAGAACTGCGCACTCATTCAGCGCCGCTGCACATGTTCATTATTTTCTTTGAGTCACCATCTGCATTGTAAATATATCTCAGATAGGGCACACACACACACACACACACACACACACACACACACACACACACACACACACACACACACACACACACACACACACACACACACACACACACACACACACACACACACACACACACACACCACACACACACACACACACACACACACACACACACACACACACACACACACACACACACACACACACACACATTATTCCAGCTCACTTTAAAATAGATTTTCACTGACAGCTTATAATTGTTTTGAAATGTGTTGTTTTCTTTATTACATGTGTATGTTCTTATATGTTGTATTAGTTCTATGCTTTGACTACATATTGTTTTTTTAGTTGCCAATCCTCAGTGCCTTCATTCATGTGATAAATCTGTTTTGTTGGGATCCAAAATAAAGCTGTAATTTAAACCTGTGTAAATATAGCATGAAAATATAAAAAAACATGACATTTCTCTGTTGAAGAAGACAACAAAATAACCTCTTCTTCACTTAAAAAGGTGTTTTCAAGCTTTCAATGCAGATTTTTTGCCGTCAGAATATTGTGTCAAAGACCAACAACAGTCTTTATTATTATAAGCAGTAGTTTAAGAATCACTCAGATTACCCACTGAAGCAGTCAACCAGTTATAAAAGCCCTTAATTCAACATTCCTTGACAAGCAAATGGACAACAGTATGATTGGCAAAACGTAAGTACTCCTTGAGCACAGAAGAGGCCCGTGTACAATGCTTATCATGATTCATCAATATATAGTATAGTGGCTTATAGTTTGATGAATTTGCATTTATTTCTGTATTTTTTCCATTCATTTATTTTCTGATTAGATATCTGGATAATTCTTGATAAGTTTCCCCTCTTTCTTCCTTAAAGTGCTATTAAGTTATTTGAGAAGTTTACTGAAATACTGCTAAACAGAAACCTGAGAAGGGGTCAAAACTAGACGCTATTTTGAAAGGAATCACAAGCCACAACAAACGGGAACTATTCTTTAATGATACATTGCATATTATAAAAGTATACATTTGTGTTTGTATGCAAAATCTTAATTTCCAAACTAACTTATAGAGTTATAACAGTAAAACAACTGTAGGGGAATGCAAAGAAGTGTAGAAACTTATAATTGTACTTTAATAAATGTACTGAAGTTGTTTCCTCTAAGGATCTAAATGTGAGCCTGTTCCCAGAACGTGAATATGTATCAACTAGCAGCATGAAGCATCACTGCCTGTCTAAAAACAGCCAAGGGAATTCATTGATGTGCAGCCAAACACTCTATACACACACACACACACACACACACACACTTTATATTCAAACATCCCTACAAATTCCTAGATGCAGCCACAGATTGGATGCAGTCACTTTAGATGCATACAAACAGGTGAAAATCCAAAGTGTTGACAGAGGACTTGGCCCTGCTTCTCTGACACCTGCTGTCCGACAGAACCAGACCACGACAAACACACTGATGCCTCAATAGACCGGCCAATAACCAACAGGCTCTCTGCTGTCAGACAGGAGTAAACCAGTGAATGGGTTTTACAGGAAACTCTGAAACAGATCAGACTCATTCAAGTGCAACCGGCTGTAAAGTTGTTCCCTTTTAGGCTCTGCTGCTTTCAGACCACGATACAAACTGACGCTGTGAAGCTCTCAGCAACTTGTGTTTATCACTAAAACCACTTGCTCAAAGATAATCCAAACCTGTGCCTTTTGCCCTTATCAATGTCTATTCGCTCATAGCGTTAAGCATTCTTAGTCAATAGGCAATGGTACTACCTTACCCATCAGTAGCTAAAACCATATTAAACTGTTTTAAGCTTCTGTTTTTTAGCTTTTCATTTTATTTTCAAGTCATGAAACTTAATTTCCACATCTGATAAATAAAGTTTTCCAATTTAGATTTCGCAAGGATTACACACATGAACATTAATGTTTTTTTAAGCACTATTTATTACACTTCAAAGATTCATTTTTTGGCCAAGATAGTCTTTGAAATGTAGAGAGACCAGGTTGAATCCGTGCAGCTGTAAGTGTACACTGAGGAGGATTAGTTTGGATTAGGCCCGAGTGAAACAGGAACTCAGTGGGGACTCAGGATGTCATTATTTCTGCCGGTCCGGGGAATACTTCCTCCTCAAGAAGGACTCCTGACACTTTTTCACTGCCAGCAGATACTGCAGTAAATATTGTCCAGCCCTCTTTCTTCAACTGATGCACAACTTTAATGATACCTAAAATACAATCTCTACGGTTGAATTAGACAGAGATGAGATCACTTACAATTTGCTCTATGAAAGAGATTCCATCTGTTTGAATGAGAATATAAAACTAAGATAAAGACACCATTTTCACAAAGTCCCAACTTACTCACTGCTTTGTGGCTTGTTTTCACGAAGGTCGACGTAACAGATGTAAACATTTTTGCAGGAGAAGCACCCATTTCAAACACAGAAGCTTTGACTTACTAAATACATAAGACAGGATGCTCTTGATATGTTTCATCTACAGCAGCGGTTCCCAACCTTTTTCAACTCAGGGCCCACTTAAGAATCTAAAAATGTTCGCGCCGCACATTCAACCATAAACAATACGGAGGCTAAATTAAGTTCTGATTGGTCGATTCAGAACATGTGACACGTTGTTAATCCAGTAGTACAGACCGCTGTCAAGGACTGTAATGACCGTTGCTAAGGAGGATAAAGAAAGAGAAAGGAAAAGAGGTTCAAATAAAAAAATATCTTATTATTGAAATGTTTACACACAAATCATAATATTTTGCAAATTATTTGGCGGCCCACTTGCAATGCGTTCGAGGCCCACAGGTTGGGAACCGCTGATCTACAGTATCTCAATCTTCATTGTTGGAGAGAAAGAAACAAACCTGGGAGGAAGATAATGCAATAAAACTCAGAGTAAAGTGTAGAACCTCAAGGAACAATTTAAATCTGCAAGTATCAACATTTTGTAAGAACATTGAATCTAAAAGACAATATGTAAAGTGGAATGCCTACAAAAAGCTTACCCAACTATTTAAGATTCGTTTTATGTCCCTACAGCTGCTCTGCAACTTATTTGTTTAGGCACAGGTACAACTAGGTAAAACAAACAGAAGACCGACACGCTGGTGAACAAAGGGACGCATTCAGCATCTCCAAATGAATCCTAATGTTGCAAATCCTCCAAAATGAATGCAAATGCAATTGTTGGCTAACATCCGGCCCTAACATCTCTTAAAAGACAATACGTCAGTGTTGTGTTCTAGATTGATCCATTGCCCACAAATGGCCAAAGAAATCAATTCTTACCGCTTTAAATATTGACGTGGATCATGATAATGAATAAAGTGGCTACAACAAAATCATATCCCTTACACCTTTTACTTTCACATATAGACAGTACTGTAACACAAGCTCACTATAAAGCACGAGTTGTTGAAGCAGTCACCATTGCCAGGAATATGTACCTACATAGTACAGGCACACATCACTAAAGCTAGAGCAAATGTTCACTGACAAACAGCCGAATTAAAAGAATAAATGTGTATTAGACGCGATCAATCTGTAACCTTAAACTTTGCAATTTAAACTCCTCCAATTAGCGTCCCCCCCCCCACCACCTTGATTTGATTAGCCTGCGGCGCGCTACCTGCTCTGTTGTGATGAGCTCCCTCAGATATCTGCAGGTGATCAGATGTGTCTGAAGTCATTCACTAAGTGACAAGCAGCACACAAACACGCAGGCATACATGAACACACATGCATAAAACATCTCTCCTGACTAATGCAGAAGCACTGCATGTGTTGCGTAGGTCGATACACACACACACAGAATATAATATATTCCCCTGCCACACAGAACACATTCATCATTTTACACGAATGCACACATTTAGTTTCATTGAGTGTTATTTGCTGCTCTACATAATTTCTCCTTAAAATCAACTGCACACCAGACATGTTTTTTAAAAAAGGCAAATCTCCAGCAGGCAATAAAGCAACCTACGAGAAAATCTGTTCAGCCATTTCCTGCTAAAAAGGAATAAAGATGTTCCTACGTGATCAAATTACCAATCTTGATCCGCAGTATCTGCTCGGATACCGATGCCATCAGAGTTCAGAAAGCTGTGTAGGGCGTTCAGCGAGCTGTGATTCATGTTCTGGCTCGTCCAATGAATATCTTTGCTGTGGGAAATTGTCTAATAAATATGCGCCGGATCGCAGTGACTGTGCATGTCTTGAATTGTACGGCTCGTAAAGGGGCTTAGGAGCACAAAGGCATCAAATCAGTCATCACCTTGTGCAGTCTGCATGTCATGTTAACACTCAACAAGACAAATATCAAATCAAGTCTAAATAGAAGCATTAAATCACACTGAATTGTTTTTATTGCTGCAAATAGCATCGATACAATTACACTGTTATGGTTCTTTAAAGAGGTTAAAATGTCATTCTTATTTGTTTGCCTTTTTTTAACACTTCAGAAGATTCCTTTGCTCTCAAGAGGATCCCTTATCTTTCTCTGTAAGAGTTGTTGCATCTCTGTATGTAAATAGAACATTATTTTGCCTCTGCAGGTCTTCAAAGTCACTCTGCAGACTTGAAAGGATATGCAGCGGACATAAAAAAAAAACATGTTCCTGAAGAAGTGTGTGTTAAAACCTCAGGACTACTTTGAAGTGTTCTGGACATTTTGTTGGGGCAAAAGAAGAACTGAAATACAAAACAAGCTGCCCGGTCGCTGGGAGTTGAGCATCCAACAACAAATACTTCTTATGCTCAGGCTCTCTTCAAAGACTTGTAAAAAAACGATGTATTTTTTGACAGACTTTGCCGTTTCAATCTTCATGCTAACAGCTGGAGGCTTGTTTTGGCATTGATGTTTGAATAACACACTGCAGCTTTGTTTCAAAACTCTCAAATTAAACTCTGCAAAAACACTTAACAGATCCGGTCTGCCTCGATAGTCCAAACAAATGTTTCTTAATAATTTTCTTTTAATAATAATTCAATATTTAGTACTTAAATTGCTAGTTTATTGAATTGTCTAATAACATTTTGCACAGAAATTCACTGCAACAGGGAACATAAAAAAGAAAGTGAAATTGGAAAATTGAATTCATGATGTATTAATGGATTTTATTGATATGGATAAGCAATTGACATAGGATCAATATTTTCTCAATTTAGAGATCCAATGTGTACTTTGTGGGAAGTAAGCACCACATAACTCAAGCTTGTACCTGACACTTAGGTAGGTGAGGGTTTTCAGTATTCTGTCTGAGACAAACATGAGAAATGATAAACAATAATAATAAAACAATTCTGAGTGTGTGGGTGATTGTTTGAAGTTCTGATTTATAACATTGAATTGGCAATTAAATATAAAACCCAATAATTTGTATTGAAAAGGGGAACATTATTATTTATTGGCCATTTTTCCTGTAGCATGTGAGGCTGTTCATTGCACATCACTACATTAAATAGTATGATAGTCCAGCATACAATTGTTTAGTTTTCTCCCTTTATCGATTAAGGGGTTAACAATATGGGTGTTACCAGAGCAAAGGTCACAGTGTCATAGAAAGCAAAGCTATTAGGAACATAAATGAGAGTCCGACTACAAAATTAGATTATGATTCAGGCAGTTTTATATGATACTGATCCCCTGAAGGAAGAGGGCAGGTGCTGCCGTCTGACAAACCAGAGACCCCATCACCACACCTCTGAAGGTGGTGGTGGTGTTCCAGATGGGGACAAAGACAACGTGTGCAGACCTGGAACCAGCCCAAGGGCACAAAGTAGCAGATTTCATCAAACAGACTGAAATCTAAGAATGTCCTCACCAAGAAAATAACAGCCAAAACCTGCTTTTTCAACAGTTTGAATTAAATCAACTTCACTTATTTGAATTATTAAATTCCTTGAATTACATTTCTTCAAAAATCCAAAGTCTTGGCTTCCTCTGTTTCTTTTCTAAAATGACAGTTCACAACAACATCACACATTCAATTTGATGGATGGATTTTTGTATACAAACATACAACAACCGCCTGGAGACTTCCCAACGCCTGAGCTCCTTCTGTTCACGCTCCAGCAGCTCAGAGGAATATGGGAACAGGTATCTGTATAAACAGCTGGAATCGGAAACAGGCCTGGCACTTCAACAGCTGCTAGTGAGATGGAGAAGGAACAAGGGAACAAGACACTGGACGTACGGACACACTCACACCACACACACACACACACACACACACACCACACAACACACACACCACACACACCACACACACACACACACACCACACACACACACACACACACACACACACACACACCACCACACACACCACACACACACACACACACACACACACACACACACACACACACACACACACACACACACACACACACACACACACACCACACCACACACACACACAACACACACACCACACACACACCCACACAACAACTACACAACACACACACACAACACACACACACACACCACACACACACCATCACAACACACACACACACACACACACACACACACACACACAACACACATCACACACACACACACACACACACACACACACACACACACACACACACACACACACACACACACCCACACAACACACACCACCACACACACACACACACACAGTTTCTGAACAGATGCTGGCTGACAGGTTTGAATCCATTCTGTTGAATAGGTGAGTCAACACCTTACACTCTTGTCAACAGCATCAAATCTAACAGTGTGTGCGTGCGTGTGCGTGCGTGCGTGCGTGTGCGTGCGTGTGAGCTTGAGTTATGTGGTGCTTACTTCCCACAAAGTACACATTAGATCTCTAAATTGAGAAAATATTGATCCTAGGTCAATTGTTTATCCATTATGTCAACATGTATTGCCCTTCTTCAAGGATTGGATCAATAAATCCATGAAAAAATAATTAATTCAGTTTTCCAATTTCACTTTCTTTCTGTTGCAGTGAATAACCCTGCAACATGTAATTAGACAATTCAATAAACTAGCAATTTAAGTACTTAATATTACATTATTATTTAAAAGAACATCGAGGCAGCCGGTATTGTAAGTTACTTTTGCAGAGTTTAATTTGAGAGTTTTGAAACAAAGCTGCAGTGTGTTATTCAAACTTCAATGCTAGAACAAGCCTCCAGCTGTTAGCATGAAGATTGAAACTGTAAAGTCTGTCAAAAAATACATCGTTTTTTTACAAGTCTTTGAACAGAGCCTGAGCATAACTAAGAATGATTTGTTGTTGGATGCTCTATTCCCAGCGGAGTAAGAGTAAGGTGACAGAATAGAATAAGATGATAAAATAGAGTAGGATTGAGTGGATGAAGTCAAAATAAAGTAAACAGAGAGAGTAGCACAAAGTAAAGAGGAATAGAAGACAAACAAAAAACAGAACAGAACAGAGTACGATAAAACATTAAGAGAACAGAAGTTAGAGAATAGAAATACAATGAAATAAAAATGAATAACACAGAATAGAATAATTTGACTAGACTAAAACAGAACAGACAGACGAAGCCAATTAAACAAAAATAAGGGAGGGTGAATCGCTGAGTCGTACATAATCTTTGTAGCAGATTAATCCCTCTGCAGGCCAGAGGCATCACTTCTCATCCTAATTACTCTTCAAGCTCCGATCCAGCTCTCACGATAAGCCTAAAATTATCCCTACAACCTCTTCAACTGATCAAAATCTGCTTAAAGCATGCAATCCCTTTAAAAAGTATGTGTTAAAACTCATCAACTTTAATTGGAGCTTGATACTTAGCTCTGTAAACTGTGAATCCGCTGCACGACTTGCACTTTCCTCCCTCCTCGAGATGGGGCTCATTGATGAGTCATGGAGAAAGACTAATGGGAAGGCAGGACATACATATTTGATAAGAAAGCAATCTTTCATGTAATAACAAATGTTGTGAATCAGTAGCTCAGCTTACAAGCAAGTGTTGTTTTAATGCAGAATGGATTTAGATTGTTATGTAAAGTAACACCAAATGATATTCTGAATATCTGTGAGTAAAGGCTTCCTTGTAGGCGAGTCGTTTTTTTTGCATCATCTGCAATTTCAAAAAAGGCGACATTAGCTCACAGTAAACAGCAACGACACTTCAGAGAGTCCAAAAAATGTTTCATTGTCAGATCAGATAACAATAGTATCACACTTTCACACTACTAGACTACAAATAAAGTGTTGTGACTATATCTTGGTCGGTTGTGATGCTATCGCAGTGATACAATCTGTCCAAGTATATACAGAGAGACAGAAATAAACAGCTTCTGCGTTCCCGCTGAAGTCTCCAGCAGCACATTTGTATATGATGGCACACACAGAATCTCACGATGAAAACAATGCAAGTATAGCTGTTGTTGGTAAACACAGGCTAGGTGGGTTAGGTTCTCTGTAATCCTTCATTACCAAATAAGTCAAATGACCTACAGTTAAGAACACAGGTGGCTGAGTGTGTGTTTCAGACACATGTGATGCTGAAAGTGACCAAATCCTGAACCCAACTGGTAACTTTAACCCTAGATCCAACTCTTAAAGAGCCTTTACAGAAATAATGACGACCTGGACATCTCAACATTCTAAAGAAATGTCCTCAGGTGGCAAAAACTTGAAATTGCTCTCATAAATATTGACATAGAAACACACAAAGATCAGGTACAGAAGAGATGATGATACATACTGCAGTTTTGTAACTCCACATTTGCTGTAACAAATTTGCCACAAGCTTATTTTTTCCAGTAGCTTTAGACATGTCATTTGAATTCTTAAGTCGTACAACTTTGACATCACACTGAGCACGCAATGTGATGCAACTGACGAAGCTACAGAGCCTAAAAAAAGGGACTTGTTCGATGTGCAACACACTGCAACAGAGTGACTTAAGTTTTGCCGAAGCTCAAATTACATTACATCACATGTTACTTGTTAGACGCTTTTATCCAAAGCGACTTACATACTCAATACTGTGGACAATCCCCACAGGAGCAATTTGAGGTGAAGTGTCTTGCCCAGGGACACAACGACATGCTGACTGCAGTGGGACTCGAACTTGCTATCCTCTGATTCGAAGATCAGCGCACTAACCCACTGCGCCACATGCCTCAAATCCCACCAGGAGGCTCTACCTGAGGCTGCTCTGTCTTCACTGTGCTGTGGATGCTTTACCGTGCTGCATCTTAAACAGTGAGCTCGTAAAAACTCACTATAACTTCATCAACACGCTAAAAAATGTGAATTACACAGAGATTTTTGGTCATCTGTTTGAATTGCAAATGGACACTTCCCAACAGAGAGGAAACCAGGAGGTATGTTAATCAGATTCTCCCTGCAGTTCTTCCATTACAGACATTGCCAACTAAAACATGGGGGGATACATTTCAAATTCCCCCGAATGTGTTGTAAGCTTTATGTCACCATATTTCAATCTGTGTCTCGTCTTCTTCTCTCTGCACGATGTGTATTTTGCAGCCATGACTCACAGAGCATCAGGGCACAATGAAAGCCAGAGTCCCAGTCCATCCATCATGAAAACACTGAGGGGGGGGGTGATGTCTATTTTCACATGTTGCTGCATTCATTACTAGGCCAGGAGCATTTTAGAGGGAAGGAGATTGCCTGTGGAATGGAGTCATTTCTTGCCCTTTATTCAGTTTGAGATGATACGATGAGGAGACTAGGAGGTGCATTAGTGTGTGGGGATTGAAAAAATAGAAATAACGACCAAAACAACTACAAAAAGAAGTAGGACAGCTGCAAAGTGACTCAAGATTACGACTAAAAGACTTAAAACAACTTCAAGGGGTTCAAGATGACTGCAAGAGACTCTATGAAGTGACTTAACACAAGTTCCAACAGACTATATGACTACAAAGTGACTCAAGATGACTACAAAGTGACTCAAGATGACTACAAAGTGACTCAAGATGACTACAAAGTGACTCAAGATGACTACAAAGTGACTCAAGATGACTACAAAGTGACTCAAGATGACTACAAAGAGACATAAGAACTACACAGAGATCATTCTGGTACCCAAAATAACTACAACGAGAGAATCAGAAATACAAAGGGTGTTTCTCAATCGCGAGTACGCTTGCTTGGTAGCACATGTCTGCCGAGCATCTTGCTTCAGAAGCGAGGCAAGAATACTTCCTGCCATTCGGAAAACAAAGAGTGGAACAGGCTAGCAAGTGTGCAGGTGTGCGTCATATGAGAGGCCCCGCCTTACATCTTCCGCCACAGATTTGGGGAAATTGGTCCGTGCGCAAAGCATTGTGGGGATTTTAAGACCGCGGAGTCTACTCATGTGCAGACTCGATATTTCTCCAAACGGAGTACGCCGGGCTCGGTAGATTTCCAAGTATGCTGGAGATTGGAACAGTACTTCGGCGGCACTCGATGACGTAGTATGCTTGAAATAGTGGCTCTGAAGCAGCTTTACTCGCGATTGAGAAACACCCAGTGTCTCTTTCTCACAGCAGTGTTTGGGGGCGTTTAGCATGTATGTCCCCGGGGCCCCTCCTCTCATAACCCACTCATAAAGAAAGCACTTTTCTCTTACCTTTCTGAACACGATCATGTTGGGGGAGTCGTCGTCGGGGTCCACCGTGCTCATGGACCTCATGGAGAGCAGAGGTCGGGTCGGGGTCGTGTGGACGCTCTCCTTCGCTTCTTCTTCAGACTCTTCGTCAGCCTCCGTCTCCTCCACAGAGCTCGGCTGCTCCTCTTCCTCGTCTTCCTCCTGCTGCTGCTGCTGCTCCTGCTGCTGAGGTGCCTCAGCCATCTCTAGCTTTCAGTCTTCTCCTCCTGCGTCAGGTTATCCTCTCTTCTTCACCTGCGTCAGTCTCTCTCTTCCCCCGATCTGTATTTCCTTTGTGCTCTCTCCTCTGTGTAGAAGCTGCTGTTAGGAGGAGAAGAAAAATGAATTAGACACCGACTTACGACCGGCTTCAGTCATCCATCTCTCTCTTCTTTCTGTCTTCTGTCAGCAGGAACAGGATGGATGACATTGGGGCCTCATACATTCTCTCTTTTAGTTTTCTCTGTTATCTCTTTTCTGCAATTCTTCAAGCTCTGCTGTCGCATGAGATTGAAGAGACAGGAGAAAAGAGGACATCATGTTCACTTTTTGCCTTTCTTTACACTTTCTCAATGATAGCAGAACATAACAAGCTTATTCTCCAGCAAAGATTGGGATTGTATGACCAGTGAGCACTTACAAGAAGGAAATAATATACTTTTTAATATACATAATACAATGAATCATGCTTATTTTTGTATATTTATAATTTGTATAAATGATACACATGAAAAAGGGACATCTGAGATATATGCATCTTAATTATTTACAATTCAGATTAACAAAGCATACACAAGTCAATCTCCTTTTAGTCAAACGTAAAGAGAAACCAATGACACGGCAACATATGACCCTGTTCTACACACACACACACACACACACACACACACACCACACACCACACACACACACACACACACACACACACACACACACCACACACACCCACACACACACAACACACACACACACACACACCCACACACACACACCACACACACACACACACACACACACACACACACACACACCACACACACACACACACACACACACACACACACACACACACACACACACACACACACACACACACACCACACACACACACACACACACACCACACACACACACACACACCACACACACACACACACACACACACACACACACACACACACACACACACACACACACACACACACACACACACACACACACACACACACACACACATAACTCGGGGCTGTCTGGCTCTTTTCTGATGAAAGCTGTCAAAATATTGACACCTGAGGACAGATGAGACGAAGTGAGAAGAAGAAAAACAACAAAGGAGAATAGACTCCGGACTCTACATAAATCCATCCAGGACTTTCTGCTTTACAAACTACATCCCAACATATTTCATCCCAACCATAACTGGGACCAGTTATCTCTCCACTTATCTCATCCTAAATAAAAGTACACAACTTCCTTTCAGGTATTCATCAAAGCACGTTCATCTTCAGCCAGCTGGCTTCCTTACTGAATAAATACAACACCACGAATAGGCAAAACATGGTTGAATTGTAAAAAAATAATTGTTGGGGATGCGTTTCATTTTTGCTGCAATTCCTTTACTTGCTCCATCTATCATCTCAAACCATACAAATAAATGATCTAGTACCAGCCTTGTATTGTACAGTTTACAATTAGAAAAGACTTCTTTATGTGGCAGTTTGTTGGAATTGCATCTAAAATCAATTGTAATTGATTGAGCACATTGTCGATGACATCTTACATAATATTCCAAACACGTATCTTACAATTGTATTCCACTTTAAATGATTTATCATTGCTGTAAACTTCCACTTGCACAAACACATAAGGCGCTTTCACACCAGAGTACTTTTACCCGTATACTTTTCCCGTTTAGTGCCTGGAATTTTGCGTTCACACCAAAAAGAGAACTTAGTTCAGAGAACTTTTAACCCCATTTTTAGTGCCTGCTAGAGAGGTGGGACTATCCTGGGGAGAAAAAAGTACCAATTTCTGATTGGCTGGGCGAATTGCAAACCATGCCCCGTAAAACTCTGAAAGGTTTTTTGAAGCCCCCATTGTATTTGCAGGCATTAGCATTATTAGCATTAGCCCCGCGCACCAACGGAGAGAGAATAACTTATGGCAACACAAAAAAAACATGGGAGCGGTGGATTGATGAGGAGGTGTCGGCGTTCTGGCGATTTACTCGGAAGGCTTCAGTAGAAGCTGCTGGGAGTCCCAGCAGCTTCTACTGAAGCCAGTCCCCAGCTCCGGGGACTTCCGGCCGGGGACTTCGGGTGGCAGTATATGCCGTGAAGTGGTTTGCGGCCTGCCAGTAAACCCAAAGCAGAAGAAGAAGAAGTGACGTCAGCGGCTTCATTTGCGATTCCGGTGTGAACCGTTCTTATTATACATCCATGGTGTGAACGCGATCGGCTCTTAGTTCCATGGGGGTACTAAGTGCTGGGAACTAAGTGCTGGGAACTAAGTACGGCAAAGTACTTGGTGTGAAAGCGGCTATTGAAGCAAAACAAAGCTTCAGGTTTACTGGCAACATTATCTCAGGAAATTGAGTAAAGCTGTGACTTAATTGCCAGTCAATTATTCCTCCACATCCTGTCAAACAGAGCCTGCCCTCTTAAATCCAGCAAGGTTAAAGTAAAATACTTTAAAAAACACTTAAATCCAGCAAGGTTAAAGTAAAATACTTTAAAAAACATCAAGATACTCACAATAAACAGATGCAAGGGGGAAACAAAGCTCTGCTTGGACCTTGACCAAGCAAATGTTTGACAAAAGGGATCCCAGAGCATTTAACGACATCAATGGAGAGCACCTGTGTCTTGGCATGCAAGTGCTCATGGGAAATGCAGTTCACATTAGTAGTTCTGGAGTCTAAACTTAGGAGGTCCCATATAACATATTACAAAGAGTAAAAAGAAGAAAATACAATTACTGTTTTACCCTGTTGAAAGTATTGATGCTAAGCCACTTGTGCAGCTGCAGACTCTAAGTGTATATGTATCATACAGACAGGAGAATGGTATTAATCCTCTCATCGAACTCTTGACAGTAAAAGAAATAAGACTGTAAGCAGAGGATTACAACTGCCCTGGCTCCGTCTGCAAATCATAAATCTGTCTACAAGTATCTAAACAATACATTTTTGATTTTACAGGAAGTGTTTGGTTGCTTGCTAACACTGAGAGACACAAATATTCAACTATTATTGCATGTTGCCCCC